>NC_042623.1:74554486-74864483 GCF_901001135.1 Rhinatrema bivittatum
TATAAGAGGAGCATGTAAAGGCATCCCAGTATCTAGAAACCTTGCATTGACCTAGGGTGCTGTGAATTATGGTGAATCATTTTATGATTCTAGGTCTCTTCATTTCCAGGAGCCCGATTTTCAGTGCCACTTAGCTGGTTAAGTTTGGACTTATCTGGTAACAATCCTGGAGAGAGCTAGCAGATTCCCCACACAGTTGCTGTATCACCTAAGTTTGGACTTAGCCAGCTAAGTGTTGCTGTTTGCATATCCGGATATGGTCAGAGGCTGCCACTTTGCCAGCTAACTTTTTATCCTGCTAAAAAGTTAGCTGGCTAAGGTCTAGATGCACTAAGCCATGATGTTTTTTTGGTTTATTTTTTGCAGGAGGGTATAGCCATAATAGTGAGCACCTCCCCTGAAAAAACATTGTGGCTAAATTGTGTGAGTTTTTTTTTGTCTTATGGCAAAACACCGTGGGACAAAACTACGTAGCTAGTGGCCCTTTAGGCGCGATGCCAGCTCCAATCTTATGGGACTGCCATTACTTTAAAGGGCCAATACCTTTAAAAAGTGCCCCCAAAAAAGAGAAAGTATAGCAGAGAGAAAGGATGACCCATGACTTAATCTGAGGACAACACTCGAGATGATCACAACACCCAAAAGTTAAAAAAAGAATATTTGTATTTGCATTTATTTAAATTTCTTAATCACTCACGCACAAGCCCTGAGTGATTAACAAAATAAAACATACATAAAATAACAATGAAATGCACAACAAAGCAGTGACAATAAACTCATAAATAAAAACATTCACACACCAGTAAACGTCTTCAAAAGCTGAAGTCTTCACAGAGTTCAAATTATGACATTAAGAAAAAGCTAGTCCCATGAAAAGTGACCTTAATACTATTTTAAATGTTTTGGTGCACTCCATTAGTCTCAACTTGGCAGGCATAGCATTCCACAAAGTGGGTGCAGCCACCAAAAATGCTGATAGTCACGCTGATCTTATTGTTGGCACCTCAAGGTGGCTCAACAGTGTCCCCTCTCCCCACCCCAACCCTGTATTTAATAAATAAATTGTTGCCCACCCCTTTTCCTTTAGAAATAAGGGATGTCATGCCACTCTCCCACCCCCCCACCCCAATATTCACATTAAATCATTGGGGGTATAATACCCCCATCCACTACCTCCCCCATTCGCCAAATGTAGGAAAACATCATTGTATATCAGTGGGATCTACCTGGCACCCCCCCCCCCCCCCCGATCACCTTCCTGTACCCCTAAACCAAAAAACCTGATCAGGATCCCATGATGGGGCCCGAGGCACCCCTAGCCCTGGGTCCAGTCAGTGTCATTTTTCAAAATGCCACCAACCTGACCTTGTCCCATTCATATGACTGGGGCAAGGTCCAGTGTTCGGACCTCGGCCCTGCGACCTTGCTTTTAATTTGTCTTCCCATTTCTGGGCTTTTCCTTGCAGTCTTCCCTCTGGGTTTTTTTCTTCCTAGCTTGCTTCTACTACTTCCCCTTCCTGGTTCATCCTTTGTACCTGGTGCCTCTGGGTAGGAATGGCAATGCCTTTGAGTCAAGAATGAGTTCTCTAGTGGTCAAACTTCATGCTTCCAGGGACCATATTCTCTCGTTAGGAACATACACTCCCTCACATTCGTTTCCATTCTATATGAGCAATTTTCACTATGAAATTATTTGAAAGCTCACTACTATCAGAAAATTGAGAATAATCCTGTTATGTTCCAGACTGATACAGCATCTGTGTTATGACAGATTTTGCTTTCGTTCATTAGATCATGTGACTGGTACCTGAGATACATCTGATATTAAATGAATACCTTCTATTTTTTATTGTAGCCTCTGCGTTAATGATATGTCACATAAACTCCTGGGGTGAGACCCCTGGTGACTGGATCTAGAGAATAACTAGGAATGTGTATAAAAAGTCTCTAGATTGTCCTCATAGAGATAGAGAGTGAGAGAGAAGCTTATGTTAGAGATTCTTCTAAAGTGAAAGATCATGCAAGATGCTGGATTGAGCAAACTCAGCCAGAATCATGTGTTGAGCAGAAGTCTAATAGCTTCCAGGCCTATCTGCCAACAGCTTCTTTGGAAAATTATGGAATAGCTTTTGTGATTGCATCTTTTATATTGAGATCCATACCTTGAGCCTCTCTGGAAATGAAAGCACAGTGGGTATTTCCCAGATTAGTAGCAAAAAAATTGCCTTTCCTGGAACTCTGAAATAGTTTATGAATGAATTACAGAGTTCTTTTTGTTTCATTTTTAAATGAAATGTGTTTAGTCACTTTTTTATTTTTCATCTAAAAACAAATACACCCATAATAAATGGCAAGCAAGCCGATATCTAAGAAAGAATTAGCAAAAAATATAGAGCATCTTCATGGCCAAAAAAGTCCATTAATGCCTTTTAATCTGTCTATCGTCAAGCTCACTAATACCCATTTGTGTAAATATATGGCTTCTTTTTACTGTAGTTCCAGCAGCCATTATGCTCAAACATATTTACTCCTATTCAAGGCTGGCTGGCTGAGTAGTACTGTGGTTACATCAGTGCATGCCATACCACAGCTTCCCCTGGTATAAGGCACCCTCCTACACCCTTGTGCAGCAGAGGTGGTATCCTATCATCTAGATGAAGAGTCTGAATTGAATTCAGGAGGCGGGGTGCTTTGGCTTACTTGGAGCTCAGTGAAGGCCTGTCCTGTGTCAGACTGAAGAAACAAAAGTAAGGAAAAGATTACCAACTAGGAAGTGCTAGCACTTAAACTTTACTACACAGATAAAAAAAAAAAATCAGATTTATTTATTTATTTATTTTTGGTTTTTATATACCGGGAGTTCCTGTATACAATACATATCACTCCGGTTCACATTTAACAGAGTTAACTATCGCCGGGTAGGCGGTTTACATGGAACATAATAATGGAAAAAGCATGCACAGATAATGGAAAAAGCATGCACAAACTGATTATCACACTCTTTCACTCTATCCACCCATTTTAATTCAGTTGGACAAGTCCTGATGCATGAAAAAATTCTGCCCTCTCCCTGCCTAAATTTTATCTGGGCAAATTGTTGCCCACACGAAATTTACCCGGATAAATAGAAGTAATGTTGGACTCATTGTTAGGGTGCAGTTTCATTTTGTCCAGGCACTGCTGAATATCAGCATTGTCTGGACAAATTTAACTCTACACAGAAAAACCACTGATCTAAAGTTCCCTGGATAACTTTATCTGGAGAAATTCAATCGAACTTTTAATCAGATAAGAGCTGCTAAAATTACCTGCTAACTTACCCGCTCAGTAGGTTGATGGATATGGATCTCATGCAATAGGTAAATGTGGGATGGGCAGCCTCTCCAGAGTACCTCTTTGAGGTCCACAAAATGGTACCTATGCACTGGTTTGAGATTGGTGATCAGTTTGGCCCCTAGACTATCTGACTCCGTCATTGATATCACTGTCAAGCATCAGTCAGGCAATGATGAAAATCACATGAGAAATATGGTATGAGACTTCCTGTGACTACAGACTGCTCCTGTAGTGTAATTTAAATTACACTACAGGATGCACACTATACGACAGAACATCCTTCATGAACAATGGATCTCTGTACTACCTTCTAGTACTTAATAAGAGCCACACTTGATACTCTTTGTTCACTGTGGGGTAGATTTTCAGACTGCGCAAATAGGCGTACTTTTGCTGGCGCATCAGGCGCAAGCAAAAGTACGCGGGATTTTAGTAGATATGCACATAGCCGCGCGTATCCGCTAAAATCCTGGATCGGCGCGCGCAAGGCTATCGATTCTGTATAGCCGGCGCGCGCCGAGCCGCGCAGCCTACCCCCGTTCCCTCCGAGGCCGCTCCGAAATCGGAGCGGCCTCGGAGGGAATCCTCTAACGCCCTCCCCTCACCTTCCCCTCCCTTCCTCTACCTAACCCACCCGCCCGGCCCTGTCTAAACCCCCTCCTTACCTTTGTCGGGGGATTTACGCCTCCCTCTGGGAGGCGTAAATCCCCGCGCGCCAGCGGGCCGCTAGCGCGCCGGGACGCAACCTGGGGGCGGGTCCGGAGGGCACGGCCACACCCCCGGACCGCCCCGGGCCATAACCACGCCCCCGGGCCCGCCCCCAAAACGCTGCCGACACGCCCCCTAAAAACCGCGCGGCTCGGGCCCGCCCCCGACACGCCCCCCTCGCCAAACCCCGGGACTTACGCGAGTCCCGGGGTCTGCGCGCGCCGGTAGGCCTATTGAACATAGGCCTACCGGCGCGCAGGGCCCTGCTCGCCTAAATCCGCCCGGATTTGGGCGGATTTAGGCGAGCAGGGCTCTTAAAATCCGCCCCTGTTTTCTTAGGCCTTTCTTTCCAGCTGTCTATGCTTCCAAGTTGACTATCCTTGTTGAAATGTAACTTTGTTCTTCCTGTTCAAACTATTGTTTTTGTTACAGTTCCCCTATTCGATGTAAACCGATCTGATGTGGTCATTTAACCATGACAGTCGGTATAGAAAAGTGTTAAATAAAATAAATAAATAAAATAAATTGCTCTTGCCCATTGCTTACAGTTGATATAATAAATGACTTCAATAAAGGGCTACTTCTACATAAGAAGGGAAGACTGTGTTATCTGAACCCTACCTAATTGTCTTATCCATGATGAAATTGTGGTAAATATGCATGTTTGTGACTGAGTGACTATCCTTTTCAATTCTCATGTTTGCAGATATCTAACTTTAGATATTAGATAGTTTGATTCCATATCTTATCTGGAATATCTGTATTTGAAAGAGTACCATCTCGGTGATTCCTACCTAAAGGTAAGATCAGTCACAAGTGGCATTAGCCTGCCTTCTTTGTACAAATGTATGCACTTCTTTGTGGATGCCATGTTTGCCTACAGTCACCTATCAGATCCAGTTTGAATATACCAAACATGAAAGAGCAGAAGTCCCAGTGTTTTTATTTTGTAGGCCACAGCTTTAAAAGGAAGTAAGTCCTTTCCTTTCACATCTCCTCCCCACTCCCAACCCCAAGAAACGCCTACTTCTGGATTGGTAAGGTACAACATGAAACCCACAAATAATCTGCAGTCTTCAAAGCACTGTTTGCAAGGTAAGTCACAGAAGTGAGTGGGGAGCTGAATGTTGAATTAAGAATGAGATCTTGTATGCTCATCTGTAGAGAACCAATGAAGAAAATAAAAAACTGATTTGAATAAAGAATGGCATCCTACAAGCAGTTGAGCTTCAATGAATGGCAGCTGTGATATATATTTGCACTGTGGATAGGAATAAATGGGCAAACTGAATGGCCAATTGAGGACAATTTTCAAAACTATGTGGATTGTTACAAAGTCTGTTACTCACATGTTTTTCACTAATTTTCAAAGGAAAAGTCCATTTATATTGTTACAGGATGGGCAATTTTCAGACAGTCTATTTATCCAGATAAATGGTTTTTCAAAATTGCCCTGTTTGTTACTAATTTTCTTCCATAATATACAATGATACTAATAATACACTAACAGCTAACAAATGTGCAATGAGCATAAGACCCTGTTTTGTTTTGACTTTATATTGATTTTAGTTTAAATTATCTGTTAATTCCCTATAAAGATAGAAGTATTTTTCTATCAAGAATGATAGATTTTTATTTCTTATTTAGATTTCTTTTTCATTCCATTTTCTTCCTATAGAGCAGGTCTTCAGAGGGATAGCCATGTTAGTTTGGTGAGGCAAAAATGATAAGAGGTGGGTAGCATCTTAGAAACTAACTGATTTACTGAGGCATGAGCTTTGAGCTTGAAAGCTAGTACCTCAATACATTGGTTTGTCTATAAAGTGCCAGTCACCTCTTGTCATTTTTGCTATGGATTAAGAACACCTATGTGGTTTTGAAATATTAAAGTGTATGCGCTCCTGGAATTTTGGGTTGGAACTAAAATCGTAGTGACTTCAAGTATGGGATAAGAACAGTAGATCCTTGGTTGTAAAAGGCTGAAGAGATAGCAGAAGGAGAGACAGATTTAGGGTTTTGGTGCCCCTAGGCACTGTCGGCCTCTGTTACCCCTCTGTCCCGCCCCCATCTCGAGGTTGGACAGAGAGAACAGAAGGTCTAAGGCACAATCCCCGAGTTTCCCATTGGCAGCTCAGGGGCAGATTCTGTTGTGGCAAAAATTTAAAAATTCTGAAGCAAACTGGCAAGCATTTCAATCTTTTATATTGCCACATCAAAATGAATTAGTTTGCAGTACATTTATTAGTTTAATTAGTATAATTTATTTTATTATGGTTGTTGAAGAAAAGGGATCTCAAGCATCAGTATAAGGAGGAGACCTCAGGAATGGAAGAGGAAAGGAGGCGGATCGGGCACAAGGGGAGGAGAAAAAGGGGAGGAGAGCGAGAAGGAAAGAAGACCGGGGACGGAAAGGATGGGAGATGGGGAAGATTAGGAATCTGGGATGTGGAAGAAGAGGAAGGAGTAGGAAGGAGTGGGGAGTGGGATCCAGGATCTGGGGAGAAAGGAGAGGTAGGAAGGGAGGTTCCAGGATCTGGGGGCTAGAATCCAAGATCAAGGGAGGGAGCAATTAAATTGCAGTGGAGAGGAGGAGGAAGATGTCCCTACCGTGCTCTGGTCCTGCTCCTCCTTTCATCCCCTTTCTAACATCCCACCCAATATGACATACACTCATACACTCGGCGTCAATCCTTTCTCTCTCACATACACACAAACACTGCCTCCTACCCTTGTTCCCCCTCTTCTCACATTCGGCCAATCCCCCTCTCATCTCCCAGCCTCTCTTCCCATCCTTCAGTGATCTCTACTCAGATGCTCCTAAACTCCCAGACTTATTCCCCGTTGTCTGTTGCAAGCTCACTCCCACTCCTCTTCTGTTCCCTGAACACTGAGTGGGATTAGAAAACAGAGTGCTATTCTCTGCTGAGTGAGATTCAGCATTGCTGAAAGGCAGCAAATCATTAGCCAGCTTGCTGCCCCTCCAGGATTTTTGCCACCCTAGGCACAGGCCTAGTGTGCGTATTGGCAAATCCAGGCCTGAGCAGAATAATTAAAAAGCAGCTGCATCTGTCCGTCAGGCAGCAAGCAGAGAAAAAACAAGAAGGACTAATAGAAATGCAGGCACTCTCCTAGCCAGGTCTGTCTGGCAGACTACATGGTCCTCCCACTGGCCAGATTGGTGTGGGTGGGTGATGGTTGGGAGCCATCTGGAGAAACCATGGGGACCTAGGAGGCTGGAAGTTTGGGTAAAAGCTGCATTGGTAACTGGATAATTGTAGGATCTTCTGGTTGGAAACAGAAAAAGTGTTGGATGTGGACTACTGTCTGAAAGGTAGAACATAAATTAAATTAAATAAATAAATAAATTTGGGATCTTACATGCTAAGCTAGAAAGGAAGGTGGAGTCTAATGGAGGATGATGATAAAAATTGTCTTTGATAAGGAATGATATCTTACAGATGGTAATGCTCTATGGCTGGAAGATGGGCTATAACCCTGACAGTTGTGGGCGGGAATAACTCGGGAGACTGGATAGACCATCTGCTTAGTTACTATAATGCAGTATGGTCACTGAGTTACAGATGCTATTGGCTTCCTGCTGTCAGTTCAAGATTACATCATGAGCATGAGTATGCTCATTGTAATTCCTCCTTCCAACTCCAGAGAGCGACTATGATATCAGAAAAGGGAATAAGGGATAGTAAAGGTCATGTATTACTTGATTCGGAATTGATTCCTTTGCTCTTATGAAGCAGCTAGGGGGATAGCTCTCCTAATGGAGAAAATATAAAGCTGTCTGAAGTCATCACCTACCAGAATGTTCACTATATCATTTTAGTGAAGAATTAGAAAACCTAGTTTGATTCAGCATGGCAATGGTTTACAAAAGCTTTATCAAAAAGAATGATTTTTTTGAAAATGGTAAATGCTAGGCTTTTCATGACTAGTTATAAAAATAAATAGTCAATTGCAGTAATCCACTTTCTGAAAATAATTTTGACATATAAACACACACACTGAACATCTCTTTGGGGATTTAGTGCCTTATGTAAAACATTCTTATGTCTAGACTAAGCAATAAGACTGAGCTTTGCTTTTCAACCTCAGTAATTAAAACCTATTCATAGCTGCCTTTGATAATGCATTATTGAAATTGGTGTCTAAATTAAGTCTGCATTGCATATCCTAAACTGCAGAAAACAGAATAAGAATCACATAGTTAAGCTATTTGGAAAAAATTGAATTTCTCTGATCTATTACCCTTATGCATATGCTCTCATTATTAACATCAGAACTTATTATGTTCCTAATTAGTCTATGACTAATGACAAAAAAATGTGGAAATACCATAGTTCTGTGATGTTATTTGGGAGCATGAGTACTAAGAAAGGGATGGACAGAACAGATCATTTATCTCTGATTGTTAATAGAATAAATGACTGTCTGAATGGGCTAATGCAATGGAACAGGTTTCGGCATTGAGTAGACTTGTTAGAGGTTTCCTTGTTTGAAGTGTGATACCTTTTATTGTATCAAGATAACATTTATCTAGAGAAGTTGTTACACATGAGCATTTAAGACCACCTAAGTGTGACCAGAGTCAATAAAATTAAATACATAACTTGTTTTTAACTGAGGTTGGGGCACCCATACACAGGAGATGCTCAAGCCTAGATCCTGGGTGGGACACGATGGTTGGCACTTGGCAGTAGAGGGACTGTAGCGGCCTCAGAACTGACACATAGGGATTACCAGGGAAGCTGAAATAAATCCAGCTAGAGAAGTGGGACAAAATAAGGGAGAGAACTACAGGTTCAGGGATGCTGGGCCTTGTAGGAAGCACACAATCTTCTATTTATTATTTAGGTTCAGCCATGGCCCATGCTGAAGAGAGTCCCATGCCCATCTCTCAGAGGGGGACTGGTGGGAGTACTGCAGAATAGGGATGTGCAATTGTTTTTCCCGAATTAGGCAATGTCAACGAAATTGCCTAATTCGGAATGGTTCAGGAGAACCGAAAAACATTTGAATTTTTCCCGAAATTTCAGAAAAAATTCATTTTTGAGTTAGTGCGCGCTAATAGGAGTTAGCGCACGCTAACTCCCAATAGTGCGCACTAACTTTGCCAGGTTAGTGCACACTATCGGGATTTAATGCACACTAACAGGAGTTAGCGTGCACTAACTCCCGATAGTGTGCACTAACCCGAAAATCACGGCCCCTGAAAAAAAAATCCCCGAACTGCTGGAAAAATGAAATTCCCAAGGAGGGGCCCCGAAATGAAGCCTGACACAAAATTTTTACCCTAAGCACATCTCTACTGCAGAATGTCTCTGGTGGCACAAATAAGAAAGGAGGAGTTGGAGAGGGCAGCAGGAGTATGGCCAATGTTCCTGCTGCCATGGCTGCTGCCACTGATGTTAGGGAAGGCTCTGAAGAGCTGCAGGAGCCCAGGTGACTAATACTGCTAGGCTCTGAAGAGGCTGGTAATTGCAAGGTGAGCCTTCAGAAAGCTCCAGCTGCTGCTGCCACTAAGCCCATGCTGCTGCAGTGATGTCAGCAATGATGCTGGGACCTGGAAATAGCACCGAGTTGGCAATCATCACTGTGGAAAAGAAAAGAAAAAATAAAGAGTTTGGGGGCCAACATTAACAGCGGCTTGCTTTAGGCAAGCTCCCACTGCTATTGAAATTCAAGAACATAAGTAATTAGAGCCACAAAAGGTTCACAAAAGAGCCCCCACAAGGCAATGTTTCCCAATCAGTGTGCCATGGCAGAGCTCGAGGAAGCGAAAGCAGAGCATAGTGACAGCTTAGGCTTTAGAATACAGAGCTTCCTTAACAATGAGAGAGCAGAGACAGGTTGTAATAATAAAAATTTGGTTGAGAGACAAATTAGAATAATATAGAAAAGCTGTTTTTTAGTCAGTTTTCTTTTGAAAAGAAGAGATGAAGAAAAGTCTAATACATTATTTTATTCTGGTTAAATGTGGTTGCATTATTCCAATATTATTTAAAACTTTTCCAAATAAGAAATGTTATCCAGACCTATTGTGGCTTGATAAATGACTCCCTTAACTGGATAAGTGATTCTGTCCTGGAATGTCACACTTAATTCCCGAGCTGGCTATCCCAGGCATCTGACATCATCAACTCGAGATGACAGAAGAGGCCTATATCTACGGACCTGCAGTGGCGTGCAGCCACCGCTGGTGGGCTGCCGAAGCCACACGCGCCAAAAGGGCACATGGCTTTGTGAAGTTCTCGGATGCTGTTCTGCTGTTTTTATTCAGAAGGTTTCTACTAGTAAGCATTTCCTTCTCTGATATTTCTTCTGTTTGCTGTCCCTCTTGGTGATATGGGGAAGAAGAGAAAGGGATCAGTTCGATTTCCCCCTCCAAATCTTTCAGTCCCCTTTTCTATGTCTGAGCCTACTATAGAGGGATTTATGCAACCATTAGGCTTCAGTACTCCTTCAGGGCTGGTTCAGCTTGGCACGAGTTTTCCTGCTGCTTCTTCTGGGAATTCTGTCTCCCTTAGCCCTGACCACCAGCTGATTTAGATTCTGTGCTACTATCAGGTTCTCAGGTGAATTCGGTACAGACTCAAGATGTTCTGATTGGTTCTCCTGTGGTGGGGGAACCTGTTTTGATGGCCTCTCAGGGTTTAGTTGGGACAGTCAATGGCTTGTTTGGAGACCCCTGCTTCTGGCAATTTGACTTCAGCCAATCTTTCTGTGAGACCTGCACAGATAACTATGGAAACACTTTGGACTGCTATTAAGGATTTGGAACAATCTTTAGGATCTAAATTGGAAAACCTAACTGCAGTTGTTGGCCAAGTTCAAAATCAGGTTATAGGAAAGATCAAGTTAATATGATAAGATCTTTATGTTGAAGTAATTACTTATTTTCTTCTTTTAGTTTATTTATACTTCTTATTATTTTAGTTCCATGTATTTTAAGTTGTAGACTTTCTTTATTTTAATGTATTCATTTTTTAAACTCATGTTATACCTGAACCTACTGTATTTTAAATTTTAAATTTTAGTTTATGTAAGCCGGTGTGATAAATTATTGAACACTGGAATATAAAAGTTTTAAATAAATAAATTAAATAAACAAATAAGTTATAAATGGGAATACACAGCATATTTCTCTTTTGGAGAAACAGTGTGAGTCATTAGGTAAAAATGATGTGGCTTTGATTAAAGATCAGGAATTCTATCAGCAAAGACTACAAGCTTTAGAGAATAACTCTAGGAAATTACACTTCAGAATACTTAATTGTCCTAAATCGGCTACTATTTCCCCAGTTGAATTGCTCAGGAAGTTTTATATTGAGGTTCTTAAAGTTCCTCAGACTTCAATTCCACCAATTACTAAAGCTTTTTATATATCTTCTAGACAGGTATCTTTACCATCTTTATCACCTAGTAGCCTGCCTTTACAACCCAATCCTACAGATAATTTAACAGTTATGCTCCAGGAATCCTAGACTGAAATTCAAGATTCTGCTACTTTGCTTGTTGTATATGCTTTAGAGCCTGATAAAGTATGGACTATGAAAATGTTTTTTTCGTGTCTCTGATAAAAGCTTTCTTGGCCAATAGCTGGCAATATTTCCTGATGTCACTAAAGCAACTCAACTGAGACAGAAAGCTTTTATGTCCAAAAACAATGTATGATTAATATAGGTGCATCATTTCTTCTTCTATTTCCTTGTAAATGTATTGTTAAACTTGGCACACTTAAGTACCTTTTCTTTGATTCTGACCAGTTAGAATGATTTTTGCAGAATAGAGAAAGACCCTTGACTGTGCCCCATTGGTTTAGCATTTCAATTTGTGTCCATGATACAGCGGTGTAAAATAGTTATCTGTGAGCGAGTTTTTTCTTATAATTCTTTTTCCTCTATTCAATGTATAGACCCCAAGTGAGGTCTCATTAGATGATCATCTCAGTCTATATTTATTTCCTTTCTGTTGCGGAATGTATATTTTTGCCTGTTTGCTTGGTTGTTTAACTTCTGTAAATGTCAGTTTTGACTTAAAATGTAAAAATTTGGAAAATAAAGAGTTAAAAAAAAGTCATGTGAACTAGTTAAAAGATAGAGTAGGTCTAAATGATACATTTTCCCAATGAAGAAAGGTGAATAGTGGAATGCCACTATTCTGGGACTACTGGGACCACTGCTTTTTAATATATTTATAAATGACCTGGAAATGGGAACAAAGAGTGAGGTGATAAAATTTGCCAATGACACAAAATTATTTAAAGTTGTTAAATCACAAGAGAATTATGAGAAATTGCAAAAGGACCTTGAAAAACTGGGAGACTGGGCATGCAAATGGAAAATGAAATTTAATGTGGACAAGTGCAAAGTGATGCACTTAGGGAAGAGTAACCCAAATTATAGCTACATAATGCAAGGTTCCACATTTGGAGTCACCACTCAGGAAAAGAATCTTGGCATCATCATTGATAATATGTTGAAATCATCTGCCTATTGTGCAGCAGCAACCAAGAAAGCAACTAGAATGCTTGGATTTATTAGGAAAGTAATAGAGAATAAAACAGAGAGTATCATAATGCCTCTGTATCACTCCATGGTGCAACCTCATCTTAAGTATTGTGTGCAGTTCTGGTCACCACATCTCATAGAAATGAAATAAAACATAGAAATGATGGCAGAAAAGGCCAAATGGTCCATTCAGTCTGCCAAGCAAGCCTATGGTAGTATCTGCTGTGCCGTGTAGGTTACTCCCATGCTTATCAGTTTCCCAGACCATAAAACTCAGGGCCCTCATTGGTTTCTGTTTGATTGCAATTCCCCATTACGCCTTGCCATTGAAGCAATCTTGGAGTTGCTTCAGAGTATCAGGCTTAATGGTTAAGGGTAGTAATGGCTGCATCAGCAAGTTACCCCATACTTATTTGTTTCCCCAGACCGTAAAAGTCGGGGCCCTTGTTGGTTGCTTTTCAAATCCAATTCCCCTTTTCCCCCTGCCATTGAAATAGAGAGCCATGATGGAGTTGCATCAAGAATATGAAGGTTTATTGGTTAAGGGTAGTAACTGCTACACCAGCAAGTTACCCACATGCTTTCTTTTCTTCATTTCCATCCTCTAACCTTTAGGGATCCACAGTGTTTATCCCAAGTACCTTTGAATTCTTTCATAGTTTTTGTCTTACCACCTCCTCCAGAACGGCATTCCAGGCATCCACCATCCTCTCCATGAAGAAATATTTCCTGAAGTTGGTTCTGAGTCATCCTCCATGGAGTTTCATTTCGTGACTCTTAGTTCTACTGATTTCTTTCCAATGGAAAAGGTTTGTCGAATGTGCATCACTAAAACATTTCAGGTATCTGAAGGTCTGTATCATCTCCACTGCACTTCCTCTCTTCCAGGGTATAGATATTCAGATCCTTCAGCCTCTCCTCATATGTCTTTTGATACAGACCCCACAGCATTTTGGTTGCCTTTCTCTGGACCATCTCCATCCTTACTTTGTCCCTCCTGAGATATGGATTCCAGAATTGAACACAGTACTCCAAGTGAGACTTCATCAAGGACATGTACAAGAGCATTATAACCTTCTTTTTCTTACTGGTTATTCCTTTTTTTATTCAGCCCAGTATTCTTCTTGCTTTAGCTATCACCTTGTCACATTGATTTGCCATCCAGATCTCAAGATAATATTACCCCAAGATCCCTCTCTTGGTCCATGAACATCAATTTTTCACCCCCATCACCTATAGTTCTCTTGGATTTCCGCACTTCAGCTGCATGACTCTGCACTTCATGGCACTGAATCCCAGTTACCAAATCTTCGACCACTCTACCAGCTTTCTTAAATCCCTTTTCATTCTCTCTACTGCTTCAGGAATGTCCACTCTATTATAGATCTTAGTATCATCCACAAATAGACAAATTTTACCTTCCGTAACATTGCTCACAGAGATATTGAACAGAACTGGTCCCAAAACCGAACCCTGTGACACTCTACTTAACATGTTTTTTTCTTTAGAGTAGGTTCCATTTAACATTGCACTCTGTCTCCTATCAGTCAATCAATTTGTAACCCATGCCACTACCATGCCACTCACTCTAAGCTTCTCAATTTATTCACAAGCCTCCTTTGTGGGATTATCAAAAGCTTTGATGAAATCCAAGTACATCATATTGAGCACTCTTCTTTGATACAATTCTCTAGTCACCCAATCAAGAAAAATCAATCAGATTTGTCTGACAGGACCTTTCCCTGGTGAATTCATGCTGCCTTGGGTCAGCAATCCACCAGATTGTAGATAGTTCACTATCCTTTCTTTCAGCAGAGTCTCCTTTAATGTTCCCACCGCTGAGGTAAGGCTAACTGGTCTGTAGTTTCCGGCCTCCTCTCTGCTGCCACTCTTGTGAAACAGGATTACCACAGCTCTTCTCCAATCCCACAGCACCACTTCCATTTCCAGGGATCTATTGAACAGGTCCTTCAGCGGACCCACTAGCACATCTCTGAGCAATCTCAGTAACCTGGGGTGTATCTCATCCAGCCCCATGGCCCTGTTCATTTTCAGTTTGCCTATCTCATCCTATAAATTCTCTTCTGTAAATGAAGTTTCATCTACTGCATTCCCATCTATGGTCTTATTAACCAGCAATGGGTCTTCTCCAGGGTGTTCTTTAGTGAATATCTGCCATTTCTTTGTCATTCTACACATTGCTCCTTGTCACCATTCAATTTCACTATACCATTTCTGACCTCCCTTCTTTCACTGATATATCTGAAAAATATTTTGTCTCCCTGCTTTACCTCTTTGGCCATCCTTTCTTCTGGTTGACCTTTTGCTTTCCTTATTTGTTTTTTCGTCTCCTTCAATTTTGACAGATATTCTTCCCTGTGTTCCATTTTCTGGGATCTTTTATACTCCTTGAACACTATTCTTTTTACCTTTATTTTTTCAGCCACCTCCTTAGTTGAATAAGTAGGATGTTATTAGACAAATTGCTTACTATTTGATTACCTACACCAACCTTTTTACTGTAAGCAATCATGGGCCTTCATTTCTATATTTGAATTTAACAAGTATATTATATTTTCATTTCCTGTTTGGCAGATGTCTTATTATGTTTACCGCATCTGCTTGGTTTTCTGAATATTTTGGCCTGGAGCAGTACCCTTGAGTCTGAAGTCCTCAAATTTAGCAAAAATTAGCATAAAGCATTGACACACTCTATGGCAAGTCAGTTGAAGAAAGAGAGGTAGGTTTTATTTGGTGCCCTTTAATAATTCAAACCCATTTTGTGTCTGAATATTTATCTGCTGTAATACTGAGAGCATTGACACTAGTTTGGGTCATCATCATGAAGAAAGATTATGTTATCAGTAAAAGTCCTTCTTCCCTATTTAAACACAGCAAGAATCAACAACTTATTTTACCTTATTGCTACCCAAAACTTGATTCTGGTTATGGTATTATCTATGGCCTGTCATCTGAATTTCTATATCCAAGAAATATATGTTCTATTTTCTTTCACTGTGGTCTTGCTATCCAGACTCATCTGCAACAATTCCTTCCTAAATGACTCCTACAGTAAGAATGAAACATGTTTGCTTAAAACAGAGTTGTGCTATGTGATGTGTTTTTAGTTCACTAGTCCAAAACCTCTCCTTTTCTTGACCATCTCTTCTAAATTAACAAACCATTTATCAATCTGTTTCACTGAATCTGCGATCACTATTTTCTGTTCACACTCTTCCATGAGTTAAATTCTGTCATCAAATGTCTTAGCATGCATTCCTTAATTGACCTGCTATAGTTCTTAAACTGTTTTGGGTCCACTTTTTCTCTCACTTGCCCCCAGTTTTTGGAATTCAATGCTTTTGCAAGGAAGACCTTGTGAGACTGGAAAATTGGGCATCGAAATGGCAGATGAAATTTAATGTGGATAAGTGCAAGGTGATGCATATAGGGAAAAATAACCCATGCTATAGTTACACAATGGGCCTCATTTTCCAAGGAGTTACCGTGCGTGCTAACAGCAGTTAATGCATGCAAATTTTTAATTTCCTATTCAGGGGGCAGAGTAAATGTAAAGTAGGAAGGATTTATTGTGTGCTGCAAAGTTAGCATGGCCGATAACTACACCTCTTTCATTACAGGCTGGTAAAGGTTTTTGATGGAGGGAGAGAGAGAGCACCTTGCCATAGTGTCCCCCTCCCTAGACAGGTATTTGTATCCCTATGGGAGGCCCACCTAGTAACTCGAGGTGAGGTTTAAGTATTAGTGTAGGGGGTTAGGGGCCACTTTCACATTCAACATGAGATGTACAAACAGAACAGTGGTCTCTTGTGAAGATTTGATGACCTACGGAGTGAGGAAACTCACCCAAAGATGAGATTTGGGCAATGCTCTCTCAATCTAGAAGCTTGCTCTCTCTCTCTCACCACAATAATAGCCTTTCACATAGCTGAATTCACAATACACATTCTTATTAGCATAAGGTACACCCCTTTTTGGTATCACATGCGATACCAATCCAATATTGGAAAATGAGGTTCCATATTAGGTGCTACCACCCAAGAAAGAGATCTAGGCGTCATAGTGGATAACACATTGAAATCATCGGTTCAGTGTGCTGCGGCTGTCAAAAAAAGCAAACAGTATGTTGGGAATTATTATAAAGGGAATGGTGAATAAAACGGAAAATGTCATAATGCCTCTGTATTGCTCCATGGTGAGACCCCACCTTGAATACTGTGTACAATTCTGGTCGCCGCATTTCAAAAAAAATATAATTGCGATGGAGAAGGTACAGAGAAGGGCTACCAAAATGATAAGGGGAATGGAACAGCTCCCCTATGAGGAAAGACTAAAGAGGTTAGGACTTTTCAGCTTGGAGAATAGACGGCTGAGGGGGATATAATAGAGGTGTTTAAAATCATGAGAGGTCTAGAATGGGTAGATGTGAATCGGTTATTTACTCTTTCAGATAATAGAAAGACTAGGGGGCACTCCATGAAGTTAGCTTATGGCACATTTAAAACTAATTGGAGAAAGTTTTTCTTCATGCAACGCACAATTAAACTCTAGAATTTGTTGCCAGAGGACGTGGTTAGTTCAGTTAGTATAGCTGTGTTTAAAAAAGGATTGGATAAGTTCTTGGAGGAGAAGTCAATTACCTGCTATTAATTAAGTTGACTTAGAAAATAGCCACTGCAATTACTAGCAACGGTAACATGAAATAGACAGTTTCTGGGTACTTGCCAGGTTCTTGTGGCCTGGTTTGGCCACTGTTGGAAACAGGATGCTGGGCTTGATGGACCCTTGGTCTGACCCAGTATGGCATGTTCTTATGTTCTTATGTTGTTTTGTACCTAGCCATACAGTTCCTTTTATCCCTTGGTCTTTTGAATTCCTAGCTTATTCTTTGTTGAATATTTATGATTTTTGCTTAATATATATATATATATATATATATATATATATATATATATATATATATATATAATAATCTGCTTTATTCCTAAAACTGACTTAATTAATTAAATACAACACTATATACTGGTAATAATATTCATCTGTGCTGTTGACCTAATCAGTATATCTTGAAATTTCATCTTTTTAAGGTACCTGGTCAAGCTAGGTTTTCATATTTTTTCTTATTTCATGTTACATTTATGTGTTGCTCTCTTTCAAAAAGAACCCAGAGTGACTTAAAATATCAAAATACAGATCTCAATATCAAATATAACTGCATCACAAAATATAACTGCATCATCAGAAAAAACAAAATATACCATGGCAAAATGTAAGCTTATGTCTACTCTAACTCTCAAAGAGTAGAAACCAAAAGTAATGACTTATTTACTTCCCAACTCACCCCATTATTATTACCCATAATTCCATGTCTCTTCCAGTCACTCTCAATAAGGCAATCTCAATTGTTCAACCTTTCAGAAGTGATCCTTCAGGGGTGATCCTCCCCTTGCAGTAGAGCTCTTCTAATACTCAGTGGGCAGGCGAGCCTCAAAGAGCACTGGGTTTGCAGGCCAGGCAACACTAGGATGAGTGAGGCCTAAGAAGATGGCCTTCTTCCTCTTCAGCAGCACATGCACTGGGCAGGGCTATTTTCCCTTGCCCAATGCAATTTATTCTAATGTTGGCCCTTGATGACATCATCAGAGGATGGGTGTCAAGGAAGATGGGGTTCACAGGCCAGGCAATTGGTGCAGAGATGAGGAGAGCCTAATCTGATGGTTTCCTACCCCCCTCCAAAAGATTGTAGAAGTATGAAAAAATGAGATAGATTCTAGTAGTTTAAAATGTGCTTCATCACCACTTGATGCTGCACTTTAATTCAATATTAGTACATATTTGAACTGGCAATTATATATGAGATGCTAAGTTTATGGTTATAGAGATGCATGATTTGTAATTAGCAGTTCATGTGTGTTTTTTTGATTTTCCCAAATTACTTTTTTTTGGCAGGTTCACGTGCTTTTATTGCAGTCTATAAAGATAGCATCACATGTCTGTCCAGTCAGAATATCCACACTGTTCTTTCACACTTTGTTAGCAGTTAGACAAGGCCCACATTGAACTTATCACATATAAGAGTAAACACATTGACTTGTCAACATAAAAAAATCACCTTCCTACATAAACTATGCTATAAGCAAAACATAGCAAAATGTGCATCTAGGTCTTGTTTATAAAGAATTTAAAAAAAAGTGTTAAATATTTCATTTATATATACATATCATGATAGCTGTGATAAGTGCAGCACTAATACAATATGTTCTTTTAACTTAACTGAATGTATTTATACTATATCGTATTGCTTAGAATGGTGAAACAAAAGCTTATGAAAGGATTAGTTGTACTAAGTTTAATGTAAGGGTGCTTCAAGGAGTTTTCTGTGTAGACAGACCAGCTGGTGGCAGTGAAGAAGCAGAAAGATTACAGTAGCATAATAAGATTGAACCAATTATACTTGTGGAATTAGCCAAGGATGTAAGAATCCTAAAGTATATTAAAGATTAGTCAGAGTGCCAAAGTATGTCAAAGGTCAACTTTGTAAACTGTTGTGATGGCGAAACCAAATGACGGTATATAAAACTCGATAAATAAATAAATAAATAAATATATAAATAAAATAAACATTAATTTTGCTTCTGCCTTCTAGGCTCAATTTACAAGAATACATTTTTATTAGCATATATGAGATAAGATAATAGTACTTACCAGTTAGAAAAATGTTTTACTTACAAACAGGCCGATACAGTACAGTGCGCTCTGACGGAGCGCATTGTTAGCCTTATTCAGTAAGGGGAGGAAAACGTGCGTCCAACCCGCGGCACCTAATAGCGCCCTCAACATGCAAATGCATGTTGATGGCCCTATTAGGTATGCGCGCGCGATTCAGAAAGAAAAATGTGCAGCCAAGCCGCACATTTTATTTTCAGAAATTAGCGCCAACCTTTGGGTCGGCGCTAATTTCTTACAGCACCGGGAAAGTGCACAGAAAAGCAGTAAAAACTGCTTTTCTGTGCAACTTCCGACTTAATATCATAGCGATATTAAGTCGGAGGTCCCAAAGAGTAAAAAAAGTAAAAAAAAAATAAAAATAAAAATTTGAATTCGACCCGCGGCTGTCGGGCCGAAAACCGGACGCTCAGTTTTGCCGGCGTCCGGTTTCCTAGCCCGTAGCTTTCAGAGAGCTCGAGAACCGACACCGGCAAAATTGAGCGTCGGCTGTCAAACCCGCTGACAGCCGCCGCTCCTGTCCAAAAAGAGGTGCTAGGGACGTGCTAGTGTCCCTACTGCCTCTTTTTACCGTCGGGCCTAATTTAAATAAATTAACTTAATGTATCGCGTGCACAGGAGAGTGTTCTGTGCACGCACCCGCTCTCCCGCATTTTTTACTGTATCGGCCCGAAAGAAACTAACCTATTGGTATGTATGTTTTGGGAAGGCGATGTATATAATCTGTTGGGCAACTGAAAAACTCTCAAGCTCTCTCTTTTGCCTTACTCTTTTGTGGTAATCTGCATTGCTACTAAGGATATCTTATTATTAAATAGATTTTTCTCTTTGAAGGTTGTCAATATTAAATGCTTATTTCAGCAGTGGGAAGTGCTCACAACAGTACTATAAGTAATTTGTTGAGCAACTTTAGTTGAATCAGTAAAGCGTATTTTGAATCAGTAAAGGACATTTTGATGGCAATTTTCAAAGCCATATCTGTAGGTGTTTTACCAGTAGAAATTAGCCTTTTGAAAGTTGTCCACCTTCTATGAGATTAAAATTACATTGTCTGACAATGTGCATAATTTTACCCACATTTTTTAGAGACACTTCAATGGGCAGGAGAAGGTCGGGGGAGGCAACGAAACACATCGTTTTATATTTTCAAAGCAATGCATGTTATTTTGTCCATAAAATGAGCTCACAGAAACAGCAGGCACAAATATCTTTGGTTACATGTTCCCAGGTCAATAATCAAAGTATAGTTTTGCTTTGATAATTGGTATTAACCCTGCAGGTAAACAATGTCTTCAGATTTGCACTGATGTGAACAGTTTGATTATTGCCCCCACTGCCAATAAACTGTTACTGTTGCTAATAATAGAAATTAAATAGAATATCATATGTGTAATATATAGAAAGGAATTGTAAAGATTGACTGATCTTATGATTGGTTATCTGACCAAATTTACCAACTTCTCCAATTAGCAAGCACTGTTTTATACAGCAACAACGTGTAAAATGCATTTTTATTGTCTCATAGCTTCATCAGATAAATAAAAGTCAGTTAAATCCAGAACCTAACAAAGAGATGGATAATACAATCCAGTGGACCCCTGGAGTGGGTGTGCACTTGAGATGCACCAAAAGAGGGTGAAAAGCTGTTGAGTTGTCTGCAGGATCTGTACTTTTATACGTATACAAGAATGTGCATGTACATTTGGGGGCAGGGAACTGTGCATTTTAAAACCCAAGCAGCTCACACTGCAAAGGCTTTAAAATTCTTTTATTAATTTCTGCGGAACCTCATATATGCAGATATGCTACATTGTAGGCAGCTTTGAAAGTTGGGTTTACAATTTAAAAATTAATTCGAAACTTGATAGGAAATCGGAGAAACTGTTTCAAAGCGAGGGACATATGCTCCTTATATGCTTCACGGGCCAGGATGTCTAAAGCCCAAGTTTTTTGTTTTAGTTTGTTTTTTCATTTTGTGTTTTTTTCCTTTCTTCTGGTTTGCTTAATGTTTTTTTTGGTTCAGGTCATTTGCTCTCTGACCCCCCTCTCGCCCCAACAGACTTGATCCTCAGGGCACGGACTCGATCCAGCCAAGGGCTCTCTTGGCCCTTCTGATTCCTCCCTCCTGCAGTAAAATAGGTCAGGGCTTGGGCTTACCTGGCTAGGCCTATCTAGACCAATCCAAGGCTTAGTTGGACTCCTCTGACCCCCATCCAAAATTTGCAAGGCTGGGACAAAGGACCTCCCAGGGCCCCTCTTACCACATCCAAGAGAATCCATGGTCTTAAAGGGCAGTAGCAATGACCACTCATTCCTGTCCTGTCCAGGTCACTCAAGAAATGAAATAACCACCTCTCCTGAATGGCTCTGACATGATATCACTTTGGTGCCAGTCTCATCTGTAGCCTGTGCCATATACTATGGCTGTACAACTTGGCGCCAGCTGCACCTCAGAAAGATATCAAAGTGACATAACTTTAGTGCTGCTCAGAAGGAACCTTTTGTTAATTGTAAACCAGCATGAATGTTCCAGAATATTGGTATAGAAAAATAAATAAATAAGAAACCCAAAAAGATCAGGAGTGAATAGGCCAGACCTTCAAAAATGGGGTAAGTGGGGCCAGGGAGGTCTTCAGCCCTGATTCCAGCTCTGGCAAGTTTTGTTATGGAAGGGAGTAGTAGGAAGGGTCCAGCTAGGCCCCGATTGGGCCCAGCTAAGCTCAAATGGGTTGGCATAGGCACCAAGCTATTTTGCTGTGGGAGGGAGGGTTGGCGAGGCTTGTGGAGGCCTTGGCTGGGCCCGACCTAGGCCCTAAGGCATCTGTTGGGGTGAGAGGATTATTGGAGAGCCTCCAGGAGACCTTTTTTAATTTCTAACCATGGAAACTAAAATATTCAAGTATTTTCAGTTCATTCCATTTGGTTTGGCTTGTTCCATTTCATCAGAGACCATTTTTGGTTCAATTTCACTCATTTGTCCCTTTTTAGCATTTGTTTGAAATGAATGCCAATCACTATATATCAGTAAAAAACATTCTGCAGCACGTTGCAGTAGCTGTAAACAATGAATGTATTTGTTTTGAATCCCAACGAGCAGACTATTGGCAGTAGACCATTAAGTAGACCATGAAAGATAAAATTAAAGCCTGAACCCCTGCAATAGTCTTATCCCTAGTCAACAAGGACCTAGATTGCCTAAGTATAAGTACATAAAACATATTTTACAAATATGTTTAATCTGATGAAGCATAGTTAGTTGACTATCCAGAATTATCCTAAGGTCCATAACTTGGTCTTTGACGCGGATCAAAATGGTTTGTCCTACAATCAAGCAAATTAAGTCCTGCAATTTCCAATGACTAATCAACAAGGCTTCATATTCCACCCAGTGTCAAAACCACAACATGATAGAACAGGATATCATCTGCTTAGAACAAGTAGCGAACTCCTAGAGACTGCAGAAATTTAGCAAGAGGGATTAAGTATTAGTTAAACAAGAAAGGCAAAATAATAGAGCCCTGGGGAGGGGGGGGGGGGGTCCAATAGTGTATACCACAAGGTTTAGAGGAATGATTGCTCACAATCACTAACCATAATCTTTGATTTAGAAAGATTTAATTCAATTTAATACTTTTCTTGTAACTCCAATTAATTAAACCTATCAAACAAAATTTATGGATTTCCCCAAGAACTTATACAATCTTTTTTAAACACAGCTATAATAAGGGCCTTATTTTCTAAGGCTATGCATGCTTGCGCTTCCAGCACAAGCGTGTTATAGCTAGAAATCGTAGCGCACGCCTGCGAAGGGGACATCTGAGCAGAGTCAGCCCCGGAAGAGGAGGAGTCGGGGCATCACCAGGGCCGATTCCGCGAAGATGGCGCAGACAGCGAAAAGGTAAGGAGCCTTTTCGCTGTCTATTTCGCGCCGAATAACTACACCTTTCATGGTGTAGTTATTCGACACGTCGCCGGCAGCGATCGCACCGTGGCTGTGTGATCGCTGCCAGGTAGCGCAGGACCACCCCTCCATTTTGCCCCCCCGCCCCCTGTTACCACCGGATTTTCTAAGTTCTGCGAACTTAGAAAATCCTCTCCTAACTGCCTTATCCACATCCTAATAAGAACATAAGAACATAAGAAATTGCCATGCTGGGTCAGACCAAGGGTCCATCAAGCCCAGCATCCTGTTTCCAACAGAGGCCTGGTTTGGCCTCTGTTGGAAAAATATAGCAGATTTGGGAGGCAAGACTTTCCTTGGGTAAACCCATGCAGGCTGTGTCCCAATAAACCATGTCTATCTATATGTTATGTGGTTTTATTCTTTATAATAGTTTCCATGATTTTTCCCAGCACTGACCAGTCTATAGTTTCCCATATCACCTCTGGAGCCTTTTTGAAAATATGGGGGTTACATTGGTCACCTTCCAGTCGTCAGGTATAATGGATGATTTTAATGATAGTTTACAAATTACTTGTAATAGGTCTGAAATTTCATTTTTGAGTTCTTTCAGAACCCTGGGATGTATTCCATCTGGGCTGGGCGATTTGATACTCTTCAATTGGTCAATCTGGCCTATTACATCTTTCGAGTTCACTGTGATTTGGTTCAGTTCATCTGAATTGTCACCTTTGAAAGCTGTCTCCAGAATGGGTATCTGCCTAACATCCTCATCCATAAACACTAAAGCAAAGAATTAATTTAGTCTTTCCATTATGGCCATATCTTTCCTAAGTGCTCCTTTAACCCAGTGATCATCTAACAGTCCAACCAATTCCCTCACAGGCTTCCTGCTTTGGATATATTTTTAAAGGTTTTTATTATGAGTTTTTGCCTCTACGGCCAATTTCTTTTCAAATTCTCTCTCAGCCTGTCTTATCAGTATTTTACATTTAACTTGCCAATACTTATACTTTTTCCTATTTTCTTCAGATGGATCCTTCTTCCAGTTTTGAAGGAACATATTTTGGCTAAAATAGCCTCTCTCACTTCACCTTTTAACCATGCTGGCAATCATTTGTCTTTCCTTCCACCTTTCTTAATCCATGGAATGCATCTGGACTGTGCTTCTAAGATGGAACATTTTAACAGTCCATGTCTTTCATACACTCTTAACCTTTGTAGCTGCACATTTTAGTTTTTTTCTACCTATTTTTCTCATTTTATTAAAGTTTCCCTTTTGAAAGTTTAAGCAAAAGTCATGGATTTACTTATTTGTTCCCCTGCCAGTCATTAATTCAAATTTGATCATGCTATGATCATTATTGCCAAGTGGCCCCACCACCATTACCTCTCTCACTGTGCTCCACTAAGAATTTGATCTAAAATAACTCCTTCTCTCATTGGTCCCTAAACCAATTGCTCCATAAAACTGTCATTTATTGCATCCAGGAACTTTGAGGGTCATTCTCTAATGCTATCACGAGCCATAGCTAGCTCGGGGTGGAGTTGGGGTGGAGTCAGCCCAGAAGAGGAGTTGGGGCAGCACCAGGGGCCAACGCTGGCGGCGAAAGGATTGATTCCTTATTACTGCCAATTTCACGCCGAATAACTGCACCTTTTATGGTATAATTATTCGGCGTGAAAGCCGGCAGCGATCGCACCGCAGAGGTGCAATTGCTGCTGGCTATTGCAGGACCGCCCCCTGCTTCGCTCCCCCACCCCCTGTTACCGCCGGATTCTCTAAGGTCTGTGACCTTAGAGAAGGTCTGTGACCTTAGAGAATTAGAAAATTTTTGAATTTTCATTTGGGTTCCACATTTCTGGTGATTTGATTATATGTTGTGGCTAACCGCTGACTCCTTTGTGTGAGTAGGGTAATTGAAATCTCCCATTATTACTACAGTACCAATTTGGTTAGCTTCCCTATTTTCTCTTATCATTTCATCTTCTGTCTTATCATTTTGGCCAGGTTGATGGTAGTATAATCCTATCGTTATATACTTCTCCAATACACATGGGATTTCTACCCATAAAGATTATATTGTGCATTTAGTCTCTTGCAGTTTCTTTATCCTGTTGGATTCTATGCCATCCTGGACATAAAGTGTCACCCCCTACACAGAAGTCCTCTCTATCATTGCGATATAATTTGTATCCCGGTATAGTAATAACCCATTGGTTATCCTCCTTCCACCATGTTTCTGAGATTCACTGCTATATATAGATTCACCGATACCATTCTCAGAGGACTCGACCATGGTCAATCATACATCCTGATACTCCTCGATATATCCGCTGCATTCAACACCATCAACCACAGAACCCTCCTCACCAGACTCAAAGAAATTGGATTACGAAACACTACAATCAAATGGTTCGAATCTTATCTCACAAATAGATCATACAACGTAAAGATAAACACCTCAAAATCCTCCCAAATATCTATCACACACGGTGTCCCACAAGGATCATCCCTATCATCCACCCTATTCAACTTATACCTCCTTCCACTTTGCAAATTCATAGCAGAATCACATCTCACATATTTTGTATACGTGGACAACATCCAAATTTTACTCCCTATAAACAAAACCATTGAATGCACCCTAGACAGATGGAACCAACTTAGCACAAAAATAACGCTTCTGCTATCACAACTATCCCTCTGCCTCAACCAAAACAAGACTGAATTCCTACACATCTCCAATGATCACCCCTCTAACCCCCTCAAAATCAACACCTCCATAAAGAACATTGGGGTGCAACTCACACCATCTACAAAAAACCTGGGAGTGACTATCGACAAAGAACTCAACTTCAAGCACCACGTCTCCAACATGATCAAAGATGGATTCTTCAAACTGCAAACACTAAAAAAGCTCAAACCCCTTCTTCACGCTCAAGATTTCAGAACAGTCCTGCAAACAATAATCTTTTCGAAAATTGACTATTGCAACACAATACTTCTTGGTCTCGCCGAAGCCACTATCAGACCCCTTCAGCTATTACAAAACGCCGCCGCAAGGTCCTTAACAAACATAAAAAAAAGCAACCACATCACTCCCACACTAAAAGAGCTTCACTGGCTTCCCATCAACCAAAGAATTCAATACAAAACCCTCACCCTCATCCACAAAAAAATAAACAACAACAGGATGAATTGGTTAAACATTGCCATACTCCCACATTCCACACATAGAAACCTCAGGTCCTCAGGCACTGGCCTCCTAGCCATCCCAAACTCCAAAACAGCACACCTCTCATCAACCCGCAAATGTGCCATATCTGTGGCTGGCCCCGCACTCTGGAACTCCCTCCCGCCACCTCTCAGAAATGAACCTTCCACTCAAGTATTCACAAAACAACTCAAAACCTGGTCCTTCAGAAAAGCCTTCCCACCAGACACTTAACTCACCCCCTCCGCACACAACCCTCCCTTGAAAACAATACCCTACCACCGCCACCCACAGCCCCGCCCCCTCACCCAGCATTCCCATCCCCCTCCTCCCCATTTCCTCCCTCCTCACCATCCTCCCCCTCCCCACCTCAAGAACCCCTCCACATTTATCCTTCCAAAGACTCCCTTAGATAGTATCCTTTATAGCATTTCCAAAGTGCAATGTTAGAATATTCCTGTAAATATTTCTCTTCCTCATTGTTATCAGTTACCATGCTACAATGTAAATAAGCAGATCGTGCCTTATTTATTTAGTCATATGTATAGTCAATTGTTCGTTCTTATCAGTTACCATGTATAGTCAATTGTTCGTTCTTATCAGCTACCATGTTATAATGTAAAATAAGCAGATTTGTCTTATTTGTTTAGTTATATGTAAACCGATGTGATATCTCGAATGAATGTCGGTATATAAAAACAATAAATAAATAAATAAATATACTCTAACTCTCCCATCTTACTTCTTAGACTTCTAGCATTGGCATACAAACATTTCAAAGTGGGTTTTTTGTTTGTATTAACATTCTGCTTTTTAGTTGATAGGGATAATTTGGAATCTTTTAGCTCAGATGATTCTTTACTAATAGGCACATGGACTACTTTTCCTTTTATTAGATTCTCTCTGTTGGGATACTCTATCTCTGCTGCTTCATTAGTATCCTTCAAAGCTACCTCCCTGCAAACCATGCGCTGCTGAGCGACTGTCGGCTTTCCCCTTTGTATTACTTTGAAAGTTGCTCTCTCTTCTTTTTAAAGGTTAGTGCCAGCAGCCTGGTTCCAACCTGATTAAGGTGGAGCCCATCCCTTTGGAAAAGACTCCCCTTTCCCAAAAAGGTTGCTCTGTTCCTTACTAAACTGAATCTCTCTTCTTTGCACCATCGTCTCATCCACGCGTTGAGATTCCTGAGCTCTACCTGCCTCTAGGGACCTGCGGTGGAACAGGGAGCATTTCAGAAAGTGCTACTCTAGAGGTTCTGGATTTCAGCTTTCTACCTAAAAGCTTAAATTTGGCTTCCATGGATGGGGCAGAGTGGGAGATGGCCAGGACAGTGCCATTAGGCACTGTCCAGGTGAAGCACATGCTGGCAGCCAGCCAGCAGGTCAACTTACTACTGCTCAGGAGAGCAAGTATGTATAAAAAAACAAACAAACCGATAGCTAGAGGGGTTTAGGGGTCAGGGAGGATAGGGGAAAAGGCAGGCAGGTGAGGTAGGGATTTTAGAAAGTTCCCTCCTGGTCCGCTCCTTTATTGAAGGGGACTGGGAGGAAACTGGGGAAAGGCCTAGCCCATCACCGCACACTTGTCCTAAAATCTCTCCTCCTTGCACACGCGAGTCGGCACTTGGGCGCACATGCACGCGCCAATATAAAATCAGGTTTGCATGTGTGCATGGGTAGCCGATTTTATAACATGCGCATTGGCACGCATTGGTGCGCACATGTCATAAAATCGGCATGTCCATGTGCATGCGCCAGGAACCAGATGCACATAGATGCTTGCGTGCGGCTTTTAAAATTTACCCTTAAGCTTTTTTTTCCTATTTTTTGACTTGCTTTTAATAACAAACCACACACACACACTCACACACACACACACACACACACACACACACACACTAAGGAATATACTCCAATAGTTCACCTCTCGCTCAAATTTTTTAAGTTCTAACATTTCCCAAAGCAATACTTCAGCCACAGCAAGATGATCTTCTTTCAGTGCTCCCATTGGGAGAATGAAGTAACATATCAAATACTGAAAATAGGTCAAGTAGAAATAGCCAGGTATCATTCTTTTTGTCTGATTCTATTTAAAGAATATCTAACAAAGCAGCTTAAGTTGTTTCTGTATCATAACCCATTCTAAAAGCAGGTTAAAGGGGTTGAAATGATCTATTTTTCCACGAATTCCAACAACTGAGTTACTATTCTTTCTCTATTAGCTTACTCAGGTAAGGAATAAGAACATAAGAACATAAGAAAATGCCATACTGGGTCAGACCAAGGGTCCATCAAGCCCAGCATCCTGTTTCCAACAGTGGCCAATCCAGGCCATAAGAACCTGGCAAGTACCCAAAAACTAAGTCTATTCCATGTAACCATTGCTAATGGCAGTGGCTATTCTCTAAGTGAACCTAATAGCAGGTAATGGACTTCTCCTCCAAGAACTTATCCAATCCTTTTTTAAACACAGCTATACTACCTGCACGAACCACATTCTCTGGCAACAAATTCCAGAGTTTAATTGTGCGTTGAGTAAAAAAGAACTTTCTCCGATTAGTTTTAAATGTGCCCCATGCTAACTTCATGGAGTGTCCCCTAGTCCTTCTACTATCTGAAAGAGTAAATAACCGATTTGCTACCAGAATGTAATTTCTATACTTTTCAAAATTCAGGTGTGTTTTTTGCAAGAAAAAAGCAACCATTTTTAATAGGGATTTTCAGCCCCCAAATTTTCAGTTCAATTCACTTTTTCATTTTTTTCATGTTTAATGATTGTTTTGGTTCAGCTTGCCAAACTGAAAAACAAATCATTAAACAAGGAAAAAAAACCTAAAATAAAAAGAAAGTTCCGAACTGATTATCAAGAAATAATGCGCCTCTGATGGCCCCTACTCGTCCAAAGAACTGAACTGCAGTTTGGCACTATCCTTCAAGTGAATGGTGCCATTTTTAAAGTACTGAGAACTGGGTGGGAGTGAGTGGGAATCTATCCTGCCCTTTAGGAAGCAGGATCGGGGAAGGGAATAAGTGAGGGCTGTGGTGGAAGTACCCCAGCTCTGGCACATTTAACTGTGAGGGCCTTGTCCCCAGCTAGCTTCGAAACTGGACCTTCCTCTGGGGCACACTGGATTCATTTTATGGCCCAGGAAGGCCCAGCTAGATCTGCTGGAGGCCCATTTTATTTAAAAAAAAAAAAAACTTAAACACAATAATGAAAATACCTCAAAGTTTTAGGGCATTTTTATAGGAGGCTATTTTCAATCTGTTTCATTTGAAAAGAACAAAAAAATGCCTTCATTCATTGCAGTTTTACATTCATTAGTAATGAATGCACATCCCTAATTTTTAATTCTGTTTAAATACCCTTTCCTGTGGTAAACTATTTATTAGCTTAGAAATTAATTTTCAAAGAAATTATGCATGTAAATGTAAAATACTATTGTAGCAAAATTCAAATACCCATTTACTTGTTTAAATTACACTTACATGTGTGACAACTCAATGGCATATATTGTAGCAATTTTCAAAAGCCCACTTAGGTGTGTAAAATACATTTACACGTTTAAAACCCAGTTTTAAGGGTGTAAGTTCTTTTAAAAATTACCCCCATAGTCACAATAGAATTCAGACATGCCCTTGAAATTCTAAGAAGCCAATTTGGACAGGGATAATGAGGTACTGTAGAAATGTTTACAATAGCTATAAAGTTTACAATCTCTTTCTTGGTATGCTGACAAAAAGTATCACATAATAATAACTCAGGTGTTTTTGACAGAGGGGTAACAGCCAAACATTAGAAAGAATGAATCTTTAAGAACAATTGAAGTAACACCATAAGAATTCACAGGATCTGATCAAACAATCAGTGCAAGGCAGTAAGGACAAGTTTAATAGCTGTTCTATAGCAATAGGTTCCTCCTGGTTTCCTAAACATTGCCTAATAAAGATAATTTTCTCATTTAAATATTTTGGGAAATCCTTGCAATGCTCACCTGTTTCTATTAAACTAGAATCATGTTTGTTGAAATATAACAATGATTCAATTTAAATGAATAATTGTTAAGCCTTATTTAAGCCCCCTTCAATCTGGTCATTTTTTTCTAATATAAAAGAGCTGCTTTCTAGTCTTTATTACATTTTTAAAAGCTATAGAGCATTTTCTCCAGAGATATTGTATGTCTTCAAATTTGTATTTATGCCATCTATCTTTGATTTTTCTGAGTGTTTGTTTCACTTCCTGAAGTTCTATTGTAAATCAATATTTTTTTCCGATTTGAGATATACCTTAGTTTATAAGGGCTAAACAAATCCATCGCTTTTGATTATTTCTGTGTTCCATCTCATTTATTGGTTTATTTTTCATTTTATCTTCCACTTCCTGAAATTTATTCACAAAGGTATTCAGTTCTATAGGAGATAACAGGCAATATTATTTTTTCAATCTGTTTTCTGAACTTGCTAAATAAATGAAAATTATAATAAAGTGATCTGTCTATGAGCTGGCAGAAATAAAAATATCACCTATGGACATTGCATGACTCTTCAATTCAGGAATAGTCAATAAATCAGGAACATGACCTGATTTGTGTATAGCCTTATGTTATTGCTTGTTTAAAGCCTTAAGATGACTTACAGGCAAAAAATTAATCAGCAAATCATAAGTTAGCCAAATCCATATGTATACTGAAATCTCCAAGAATTAATACATTTTCAAATCTCAAAGAAATATCAGAAATTAAGTTCAATAATGCTACTAATGGTATATCATGAGAACCAAGTGTTCGTAAATTAGAAGAAAACTCATCATAGTTAGTTTTATGGTCTTTAGTAAACTCTCAACTTCTAAAAATTGTGGTAAAGGCCTTTCGGTAAATGGAATTGAATTTTTAAATGCTAGACTAAGACCAGCTCCTTTTTTCCCTAATCTGGGCTGATGTAAAAAATGAAACCCAGTTGGTAGAAGTTGACTGATATTAATACCTTCCATTTCATGAAACCAGATTTCAGTCAAGAATAGGATATCCAATTTGCAATCCAATAAAAGATTTCATATTAAATGCTTTTTCCATTGGCAGAACAGGCATTTACAAGTATGCAGTTTAAATAATGTAAAAAAGATTTCTCTTCAATAGCTTGCTTCATAGAAGATGATACCAAAATCAATGTACAATCTTGTGTAGCTTTGGTTTTATGATAACAAACATCTGAGTAAATGCCTTCTATCCCATACAATGGGAATCTGCTTACCCTCACTAGTAAAGATAATACCAGAGTCTAAACACATTGTTAAAAAATAGCCTAAGACATACAATAAACAATAAGAGGCAAAAAGCCAGAAAAAAAAAATCTGAGAGATCATGTTTTCTGATTTTTAATTATTTGTACTAATATGTACAACAGTATTTTTATGTTTTGCAATTGGTTTTGTCCTTTCCACTTTTTCTTCCCCTTAGCAGTCTCTTTCACCCCTTGCCCTCCCCAAATAGCATATCTAGGTGGCTCCAAGGACCCTCACCTGTTTGCAGGCTAGAATTTTGCTTCCTTCATGATTGATGGGTATGGCCATACTAGAAATACCATCTTCCCTCCCTTCCCAGACCTCAGCAAGCAACCTTTGTGCGATTTCCTGTACCATATAGCTCACACATTTCCATTATTTTTAAGGGTTAGAGAGGAAAGAGGAGAACAAGGATAGGAACTTGGGAAGTAGTAGAAGAGGAGGGAAAAACTGATCTTAAATTATACTAACAATACAAGAGAAGCTGGGTGGTACTACTCAGTGCCTCACTAGGGATGTGCATTAGTTTAAAATGAAAGTGGAAAACGCAATGAATAAGGCAGATTTGTTTCATTTGGGGGGCCCTGAACTGAATCAAGGGCATCCCGAATAAAAGAAACCTTATTTGTTAATTCATTTTAAACTAATGCACCGGGCCTAGGTCATAGGCCAAGGCCCAAAGAGGGGCCACAGCCTATGCCCGAGTGCGATGCCGGTGCCTCGGCCTCGACCTAGGCCGAAAAATGGGGCCTCACCTCATCCAAGACCCCCAAAAATTGAAAACAAAAACTTACCTGATCCATTGAGTATCCGACAAAGGCTGGGCCCTAATGGCTGCACCTCAGCCTAGGCCAGGGCTTGGCCCAGGCTTGATGCCATGGCCAGGTCTGGGTTACGATGCGGGAGCCTCAGCCCAGACCAAGTCCCTCAAGGGGAAAGATTCAAAGCATAAAAGGTATTCCTTCTTCTCTGGATTCAGTTTGGACCCAGCTTGGGTCTGAGAAGAGAAGCAGGTTAAAAGAGGGAGAACTTGGATGACTGGATGAAGAAGAGGTAGCTACAGAAATGGAGTGCTGGGAATGTTGGGGATGTCTCCACTGCTGGAGAAGTGGAGCACAGAACAAAAACAAGTGGGTTCATGACTGGCTGGAATGAGTGACTGATTTGGAATAAGGTGGTGTGGTAGGTGGAGCCGTGGGAAATGTATCCTTCTAATGTTGGACAAAAAAGGGGGCTTGAGATTAAAAAGTCTAACTGAAATGCAAGCCATGTATTTCTAAAAGAGTATAGGAAAGGAGTTGAATTACAATATTATTTAATAGTGAAAAGGTGTTTTGGGGATTAGTATAACTTGATGATCACTGTTGGATTATTATCTGGAACCTTGCATCTTAGCTTAAAGCCCGTTAACTTCGATAGCATCCAAAAACTTTTACTACCTTCTTTCCATCTTGTAGACAGATGCTCTGCTGGCAACCTCAGTAAATAAAAGTTTAAATTTTTTGACATATGCCTTGTGGTGTTAATTGGGGGATTGTCTACCAGGTAGAACGATAGAGATAGTGGGAAATAGATGTAACAGACCCCTTTGTCTGTTACCATTAAGGCCTGGGTGAACCTTTAGTTCAGTTAATAAGAGTGAAGGTTAGTGTAAGGGGGAAGATACCATTCAAATGTAGCCCCCTTCCTCTGAGGGGTCTGGAATTGCTGCCTCCCTGGGACTCTATAAAGCAGCTCCCTACAGAGAGTTCAGGAGGCAGTCCCCTATGGTTTGCTCAGAGTTAGTAACATATGCATAGTAATGACAGCAGAAAAAGACCAAAATGATCCATCTAGTCTGCCCAGCAAGTTTCCCAAGGTAGTAACTGCTGCTCCATGCATGTTATCCCCACGTTTCTGTTAAGGGTAGTAACTGATGCTCCATGTTGGTTAAGCATTTTTATTTATACCCATTCTCTAGTTAGAAGGTATAGTGGAGCTTTTGCTTGATTTGTTTTTTTCAGGCCCAGTCAAAGGAGCCAGGCAAACCCTGACTGGTGAGACTGACCAGGGTTGAAAGGGGTTTCATTATCCAGTCCACTCCCTGGACTGGATTTCCCTCTGGGTATATTTTTCAGGTTCAAGCTTTTAAGTGGTAGGAGCCTTGTGAAAAGCTGTACATGACCTGGGCTCAGGGCATGAAGAGGATGTCTCAATCATTGTGCAACAGTAGCACCTAGTGGCCAAATTCGAAGCCCATAATTGCAGAGTTTCAGAAGAAACCATGGTATATGGGCCTTAGCTAAGGACTGTCACTGTGATAACTGAGCTAGGTAAATTGGGAAGGGCCTAAAATAGGGGAAAACATTACCAGATAGTTGCAAGTGAAATTCTGGTACCAGATCCCAGTCCTAATTCTAATTGAGGTAAAAGTCTAAAAAAGCAGGAGGAAACTGCCAGGAAATTGCCCTCCCCCACCTCTATAATATGGCAGAAGCAGAGCCAGTTGGCTAGAGGAGAGTCCGGGTTTCTTGCTTATGTTAGCTTAGCATCAATGTTGGCTGCCAGCAAGCTGGGTTCCTGCCATGATTCCTTAATTTTGTGGCACTCCACCCACTCCCAACAGTTTAAGAGAAGTCGTTACAACAGATTTGTTGTTGCTTGGGGCATAGTTGTCCTTCAGGCCAATTCTTAACGCACTCCCTGCTTCTCCAATACATGGCAGGGATATTTCTAAATCTGCTAGCCAAGAAAACACAGGAAAGTTAACATGGCTAGCATGAATCTCCCCATCACAAGGATAGCTAATTATTACTGCTATCCATTAAATATGTCTTCACACTCAGATATGTGCATAGCTAGGAGGATGGGAATAAGTGCAGCATCTACAATGTTAACAGCCACATCAGTTACATACAAGCTCATATTTCTAAAAACAATGTGATGTTTCCATGCTATTCCATGTTCCGAAGTAACACCGAACATGGACATCAATTCTGGTTTCTTATTCTTGAACTTATCTCAAAAAGTCTGGCAGAGAGGAGGTACAATGAGGCCCGTGCATCTACTTCCTCTGTCACTGAGCACACATTTGGAGTGTTAAAAACTTACTTCAGTTGTTTGGATTGCTCATGTGGTTTGTTACAGTACTCCCCTTGAGAAAGTAGTTATGATAATTATTGCCTGCTATATGCTTTACAATATCCCTATATTTTATTGTATTCCAGACAAGATTAATCAAGAACTAGAGTAGGATTTCTTTTGTCCTCTGCTAGATGTCACAATTCAGTGAGTGAGAATAAGGTTAGAAGTAAGCTGATAGTGAATTATTTTATCTGTTAGTGGCAGCTATGTCTCACTTTATTACCCCATAATGGGAGAAAGACCACATGCATCACAGTTTTCATGGGGATTCTGAGAGCTAAGACTATTGAGGAACTTTGATTGACAAATCAAGGCCATTGTTAATTTCTTCCATAGAAAACAGTACTGGCCAGGCCCAGACCCAGGCTACTGCCATTTATTTTTTAAATTATTTGTTTATATAATTTTAATTCAAACACATAAGCAACACATTTGACAGAAAATAGGATAATACTTGCAGAAATGAATAATCATGGAAATAAAAGCAGGAAAGCAATGAGACAAAAGAACATATCCTCTACTAAGCCCACAACTCGGTCGGTGCCATTTTGTACTTAAGAAATTAACAATGGTGCCAGCCTTGATCTGCCGGAGCCATTACTAAGCATACCACCCACAAGGCAGGATCGATCAGGGTTCAGCCCTGCTGCGTGAAGAAAGTGTGATAAGAGGATTAGGGGGCTTTGGGGAGCAGAGGGGAGGGATTTTTATTTTTGTCTGCAGTGGCGGCAGTGAAAATTTTGTTAAAAATGAAATACCGGAAAATGAACAAAACTTTGTTGGGATTTTTAACTTTGATTTAAAATTAAATCAAAACTAAGCAGGCCTTTTCATCAAAATTTCTCTTTTCATGGCAAATGAATGTACATCTCTAGCAATTACAGAAAAATTAGTCTAACAATAGTAGTGGACAAAACTATAAGAACCCTAGTATAGAATCTTGAAACAAATAGATACAATACAAGTGAAACCTTTATGACAATTTTCAAATGATTTGGTGCCTAAATTTGGGAGTTAGGTGCTTATAAATTGACTCTGCCTAAAAATGACAAGTTTTCACTTGGGTACTAAATTTAGGATTCCAAAAAGTGGATGGCTCTAGGGGTGGATTTAGGGCAGGGGAAAAAAAAAACATCAGACACCTAACTTAAGCTCCTAGGCAAATGATTGCAGGTGTGAGTAGGGTTGCCAATTGGCTTCAGATTTTCAGGACAGGTTGATCCAGTCTTAATTTTACCCCATTGCATTCTGGGACTTATTCTGATTTCCCTATTGTATTACCTAAGAAAAGCAAGACTATAAGTACCTGCATACAGGTGCATAAAACTAGGACTGAATCAACCTGTCCGGAAAATCTGGAGCCAGTTGGCAACCCCAGATGCTAAAGACTGGTTGGGGGAGTGAGAGAGAGAAAGAGAGAAAAAGAGAGAGTGAAGGACAGAATGGGGGTGATGAAAGAAAGAGGGAGACTGGTGAGGGCCAGGGCCATGGAACTAGATAAATCAAAGAGGAAATGTGTGCACAGTCACACTTGCAGGGTGCTGTTGGCTGTGCATTTTTCAATGTCTGCAGTAGATCTCAGAGGGGAAAACCTAACATTGGAGTGGATCCATCCCTCTCCCCTACTCATTCACTGGCTTCTAAGTTTTGGGGCTGACTTCTACACCTGAAAAACATATGTCAATGCAAAAAAAGTTTAAAACCATGAATTTGGGATACAAAAAATCCATTAGCCTGGGCCTTGACAAATGTCTAAGAAAAATTTGTATTTCTCTTAATAAGCAGATATTGAAGTAGCCACAATTTGTATGCAAACTCAATTTGTAAGATTTTAGTTTGGATAGTAAAAGGTGTACCAGAAACTGATCTTTGTTCAGGAGGATCTGATGAATGGCGGGGGCCAGCTGGGACAGTGCAGGTAAGTTTTAAAATAAAAAAATAGAGTAGTTAGGTGGGGTGTAGGGGTCGGGATAGAGAGGGGAAAAGGGAGGAAGAGTAGTTAGGGGGGTTAGGGAACTGGGCAAAGGCCCAATTGCGTTGCCCCCCCTGCGTGCGCAAGTGGTCACCCATGCGCGTGCGCCGATACGAAATCGGGTGTGCAGATGCCCAAAGGTATTGGATTTTATAACGTGCATGCGGTGACTCGTGCATGTTATAAAAATCGCCACGTTCATGTGTGCATGCCGGGAACCGCGTGCCCATGGACTCCCGCGTGGGCCTTTAAAAATTTACCCCTAAGTGTCCAAGACTCCCTGAGAGGAAAAGTTTAATTTCTAGGCTCTTTTACATTGCTTACCCCAAGTCACCCTTCCAGTTCCTTGTAAACAGCACTGACAGTCTCTTAAATAGTAGCAATGATCACGCTGAGAACTGTATGAGTTCCAAATCAATTTTACTGATAGGTTGTAAAGGTGAATTACTGATTCTCTACAGCTCTTGATGATGATAGTTCAATTTATTCTCACAAGTTGAAATTTAATAAATTTCTGACCTTACTCTTCCAATAAATATTTTCTGAATAGTTAAGCCAATACCTGGAGTAATATAGCTCCTTACGTTTCCTCCACCTCTTATTTAATCCTCTATTTTTTCACATAAGTAATGGTTAGAAATGTGATCCCAGTTAATTACCAGAATGAAAAGTTTCAATGTTCATCTCTATTCTCCGCTCCTTTATTGGCAGTACCTGGTTGGCCCTAGCTTACTCCTTCTTCCAGATGTTTCCACACCTGAGTCAGTAAGCAAACTCCTAGTCAATCCTTCCCAACTCCTTCTCACCCTAATGGATATTAGTCCATTCCTCCTCAATGACACAGCTTCTCTTCAGGTCCTTTCTAGGTGAATGATATATGCTCCTCTGTTAAACAAAAATCTTACTCAAAAGAGAAAACCAAATGAGAGAAAGGAAGGGTGGAAAAACTTCCTTCTCTAATAACAAAAAAAAGTCTCCAAACTTCTGGACCAAAAAAAGCAAGTTTAAGGAACTCTGACTCCAAATTTTTACCCAATCCTCCCTAGGAAAAATAATCAGAAGTTGAGACTGCACAGACAGGGCTGTCCCACAGCAGAGTAACTCAGGAAAAAGTAACTAAGAATCCACACACTGAGATAGTGGCAAAGGTTTATAAAGACTATAACCATACATCTGATTCTCCCACACCCCAACCCTCAGCTTATTAATCTCTCTGTACCTTCCCAGTACTTTTGGTTTAAACCTTCGGGTAAGGAAATCTATGGTTCCTTACATTATCTAAAAAAAATAAAAACATTGCAGATGAAGGACCTGGGTTACAATGGAGATCAATTAACTAACTATTCAAACTATACATTTACTAGTTATGCATTAAGAGGCCAATATTCAAAGAAAGCTGAGCTCCAAAATTTAAGAAACTAAGGGCCTCATTTACTAAGCTATTTTGCCAGAGACACTAAGAGGTCAATGTTCAAAGACATTAAGATAAATAACTTTCAAATTATCCTTCTAAATGGCAAGTTATTATTCATCTAACTCCAAGATATCCATCTAACTCCAAGTTGTCCATGTAACTCCAAATGATCTAACTCCAAGTTAGCCATTAAAATGTTTAATTTTGAATATTGACCTCAGGATGGGAGAAAAGCCTTAGTAATTCAGGCCCTAAGATAAGTGCCAAAGTTAGGCAACTATTTTCAGCTAAAACTTCATTGAAAATTAGGACCTCAAAACTTAAAACTCTAAACAGGCCTACTATTCAGTATCTAGAGATCTCTTAAATTAGGTGCCTAGTGCTAAAAATCAGTGCTAAGCACCTAAGAATTTTCCCTGCACTAACTCTGATCCCATAGACACCTACTTTTTAGGACCCAAAATTTAGGGAACTAGTGAAATTAGGAGCTTAAATTTAGGACCTCAGCCCAAGTAAATTTTCAAAAGGACCAATTTAGGAACCTAACTATGTGATCTAGATTCTCTTTCACTCACTGTGGCTCTTGTTCTAAACTGTGAGAAATACTCATAGAAGAGTTTTTCATAGCTCAGGCTCAATTAAATATTACTCAGATCCAAAGTATGGAATTTTCCTGATGTTAGAGTCTATGTGAAATCATGGACTTTTATCACAAAATCACTTAATATTTGAAATCATGGACTTTTATCACAAAATCACTTAATATACCTCCTTTAGGTGTAGTTATGTTTTGCAGGAAATGGGGAAATCATGCATTTTTGCACATGTAAATTAGCTCATGCAAAATCATCTCATTAGTAATTTTTCAAATTCTCCTCAAATGGCTTCACATGCAAAAAATATCGAGTGCACTGTGCTTGCTCAGGTGTGGCCATGAGTTTGGAAACAGCCAGGAGTATAAAAAGGAGGCCAATACAAGCGAAACCAAAAGTATAGCGCAGAGGCCGCTTACCTCAGCAGTCTCACAACAGTCCAATATATGCAGCTCTTGCCTAGGCTGTCTTCCTGCCTTCTCTCTGGGGCCTCCCAAGCCTTTATGGGCCCTGCCTTCTTATGCAAGGCTGCAGGTAACCTTCCTGGCCCAGAATCCATTGTTGGTTTGGCTCTTAAGGAGGACTGGGCCAGATAGCTGGGTGTGTTATGAGGGATTTTCTTATACGCTCCCTCACATGAACAAATGCCAATTAGTGCATGCTAAATTTCATAAACAAGACAGTGTGTTCTTTCTGTCAGTTCTGCCAGTGCTTTAACCTTTGTGAAGTCTTTTGTGGCTTTGTACATCATTTTAAATGTCTTTGGGAGAACCCTGATTTATCCAGCCAACCCTGGTTGCATCAAAGCGCCAGAGGTGGTTCTATAATGAGGCAAGGTGAGGCATCCACCTCAGGCAGCAAGATTTTGAGTTGGCAAAAGTGACCCATATCTACCCTGACTGCCTCACCCTGCATTCATGCCAACACACCGCCAGCAGGAAAACCCGTGGTACTGGCGGTTGGAGAGGTGACATGCTGTGAGCTTCTCACTCCCCGTCAGCATACAGGACGGTCCCACGGTGATGCAGAGAGGTGAAGTGCTGGTAAGGTTCCCACTTCCTGCCAGGAATAGGAAGGTCCTGGAGCAGAAGAAGAGGCTCTGCGGTGCTGCCGGTATTTCCTCTGAACTGGCAGCAGAAAATGAAGAGGCCCTGAAGTGCCATCAGCATTTCCTCTGGAGCTGGTGGCAGAAGAAGAGGCCCTGTGGTGCTGGCGGCCTTTCCTCCAAACTGGCAACAGTTGAAAAGGCCCTGCTGTACAGCCAGTTCCAAAGAAGAGGTCCAAAATGTGTGTGCGAGAGAGCGAGAGACTGGCCCTGTGTGAGCGAGTGCCTGTGTATTAGAGAGACTATGTATCACAGGGTGTTTGGGTGTATGTGTATCAGAGGGTGTTGTATATAAGAGTGTGTGTGTGTGTGTGTGCGTGTGTATGAGTATGAGAGAATGCCTGTGAATTGTGTTATGGCCATTTCGGGCATATCACACAGGCTAACATCAGGAAAAAAGTAGTGCAGCAGGGTGCATGTGTATGTGTGTGTGTGTGTGTGTGTGTGTATATATATATATATATATATATATATGAAAGGGTGTCTATGTTTGTGTGTATGAAAGAGTGTCTGTGTTTATATATGAGAGGGTGTCGTGTTTATATGAGAGTGTGCCTGTGTGTGTATATAATTGGGCCTCTCTGTGTGTCTGTGAGTTTCTGTGAGAGAGGGAGCCTGTGCATGTATGTCAGTGTGCCTATATATTTGTATGTTTGAGGGGTTAAAGTTTGTGCATCCTCCAATAGGGCTTGGGGGGGGGGGGGGAGAAAGAGAGAGAGAGCCTCACTGCGTGCACCTATTTATATCTCTATAGGAGGGCCACCTAACAGGTTGAGATGAGATGGTGGTGGTTTAGGGTTTAGGGGCCAGTTTCACATTGAGGAAAGTCTCAAAAAGATGAAATTTTATACTATGTTATCTCACCCTAGCTTGATGGTACCCAGTTATAGAGTCCATCAAGCTAGGGTGAGAGAACATAGTAGAAATTTCTCTCTCTCTCTCTCTGTCCCCCCCCTTAGCGCAGGATGTTGAAAATAGGGATTATCTCAGGATGTGCTAAGTTTATCGCAACATGCGATAATACCTATGCAAAGCGGTATGTTACTACGTGGTGCGGTAACTTAAATATTTCCATAAACATGCCCCTTTTTGTTATCGCGAGCGTTATCAATGTGTTATTAACTTTTTTTGATGAATCTAGGGGTTAGTTGGCTAACTCTGCTCCTCCCTGGAACTCGTCTTACCTATACCCTGAAATGCCCCTAACTTATCTGGATATATTCTAGCTGGATAAGACTTTTAATAATGTGTTTAGTCATTTAGACGGATAACTTTCAGTTATTCATCTAAATGTTTTTTGAATATCGGCCCCCTTTTTATTATCATGTTTGACATGTTTGGGAAAATGTTTAATATATTTTCTATTAGGGAATTAGGGATGTGTGAAACCCGAACCTTTTCGGCCCACCGCGGGAAATATCGTATTTCCCGTGATTCAGGCCTTTGAAATTCGTGGAAAAATTAGTTCAGGTTTCAGGGTCCCCAAACCAGGACAAAATAATTCGTCCTAAACAAATGCACATCCCTATTTTCTATTGCAGTACTAACAAATGACCACTGGATGGCACTTTAGACATATGACTATTGTAGTTTAATGTGAAAATGTGATTTTGGGAAAAAATGGTGTGTATCCCCTTAAGTGTGCAGGTTTTGTTGATTGGGTGACCAAGGTGTATTAGGAGCTGTAAAAGTGGGCTGGTTTTGATGGATTTTATCCTCCTCTGTTTCTTCCCTTTCCTGTGTGGAGTAGGTGAAAGGGACCTCCAGGGAAGTAGTCAACTGGAGCAGGCAGCCTGTGGACTGGGGGCCCAGGGAACTTTTCCAGGTTGGTAGTGGGGCCATGCAGGGTCTCCAGGGGAGAAGTCTGAGGCCTGAAGGTGGAGAAGGTTTCTTCATCCTCCTGAGGATTTGACCAAATCCAGGTTGGAGTGTCAGCAGGAATGGGGTAATTTTGAGAGAGCAGTACTCCAAGAGGTCCATGGATCTAAATATTTATACCCTAGAGGAGAGGAGGTGAAGAGGTTAATGATACAGACCTTCAGATATCTGAAAGCTATTAATGATGCATGAACTTCAAACTTTTCCGTTGGAAAGGAGACTATAGAACTAGAGGTCACAAAATGAAACTCCATTAGGATGATTCAGAATCAATATCACAACATTTTCTTAACAAAGAAGGTGGTGGATGCCTGGAATGCCCTCCAGGAAGAGGTGGTGTGGACAAAAACAGTAAATTAATTCCCTAGAGAATAGAGGTTGGAAATGAAGAAAGGGGTACATGGGAGTAACCTGCACGGAGCGGCAGTAATTACTCTTAACAGAAGATATGGGGTTAACCTGCATAAAGCGACAATTACTACCCTTACTACCCTTAACAGAAGGTTAGAGGGTAACCTGCATAAAGCGACAATTACTACCCTTAACAGAAGGCATGGGCATAACCTTCACAGAGTGGTAGCTACTAGGGATGTGAATCGTGTCCTCGATCGTCTTAACGATCGATTTCGGCTGGGAGGGGGAGGGAATCGTATTGTTGCCGTTTGGGGGGGTAAAATATCGTGAAAAATCGTGAAAAATCGTGAAAAATCTAAAAATCTAAAAATCGCAAAAACCGGCACATTAAAACCCCCTAAAACCAACCCCCGACCCTTTAAATTAAATCCCCCACCCTCCCGAACCCCCCCCAAATGACTTAAATAACCTGCGGGTCCAGCGGCGGTCCGGAACGGCAGCGGTCCGGAACGGGCTCCTGCTCCTCAATCTTGTTGTCTTCAGCCGGCGCCATTTTCCAAAATGGCGGCGAAAAATGGCGGCGGCCATAGACGAACACGATTGGACGGCAGGAGGTCCTTCCGGCCCCCCGCTGGACTTTTGGCAAGTCTCGTGGGGGTCAGGAGGCCCCCCACAAGCTGGCCAAAAGTTCCTGGAGGTCCAGCGGGGGTCAGGGAGCGATTTCCCGCCGCAAATCGTTTTCGTACGGAAAATGGCGCCGGCCATACGCGTATGGCCGGCGCCATTTTCCGTACGGAAAATGGCGCTGGCAGGAGATCGACTGCTGGAGGTCGTTCAGCGAGGCGCCAGAACCCTCGCTGAACGACCTCCTGCAGTCGATCTCCTGCCGGCGCCATTTTCCGTACGAAAACGATTCGCGGCGGGAAATCGCTCCCTGACCCCCGCTGGACCTCCAGGAACTTTTGGCCAGCTTGTGGGGGGCCTCCTGACCCCCACGAGACTTGCCAAAAGTCCAGCGGGGGTCCAGAAGGACCTCCTGCCGTCCAATCGTGTTCGTCTATGGCCGCCGCCATTTTTCGCTGCCATTTTGGAAAATGGCGCCGGCTGAAGACAACAAGATTGAGGAGCAGGAGCCCGTTCCGGACCGCTGCCGTTCCGGACCGCCGCTGGACCCGCAGGTTATTTAACTCATTTGGGGGGGGTTCGGGAGGGTGGGGGATTTAATTTAAAGGGTCGGGGGTGGGTTTTAGGGGGTTTTAGTGTGCCGGCTCACGATTCTAACGATTTATAACGATAAATCGTTAGAATCTCTATTGTATTGTGTTCCATAACGGTTTAAGACGATATTAAAATTATCGGACGATAATTTTAATCGTCCTAAAACGATTCACATCCCTAGTAGCTACTACCCTTAGCAAAAGAATTGGTGGTAAGTTGCACAGAGTGGCAGTTACTACCTTGAACAACTTGCTGAGAAGACTGGATGAACCATTTGGTTTTTATCTGCCATCATTATGTTACTATGGGAGGCCCCAGGGCCAGGGATCAAAGTTTGTTGTCTAGTGCTCACTTAGGTTCTCACACCTAGGCACTGAGAAGGCAGGCTTAAATCTATCTACCCTGATTTCGCCCAGCTATATTCAAAGATATTTGCATGTTCAAACCTGGACATTTCAGTGAAAATGTACTTACTTTAGCCAAAATCTGGCCAGCTAGGTCAAGGATTTTGCCCCAAGTTGAAAATGCATCCCTAAATATATAGATTTGTAATTCTCTTACAATCTTGAATAGATTTAAAGTAAAGAAATATTTACTAACTTAGAATGATTCCCCTTTAGCTCATTCCATTTGGAAGGTTTCATGTCCATTGTCTACAGGAGTATGGTAAAATGCTTTTCCATAATGGTTAAAATAAGTATGTGATTTAATCTGCTTATTAGGGATGTGCAGAGCAAAATTTTATGTTCATATTTTTTATGTCCGAAAGGGGGTCCCACTTGCGGCCAATATGGACATAAAAAAAATCCAATGAGTTGGGTATATGTACATATGTGCAAAAAAAAAAATTAAACCCCCTCACCCTCCTTAATCCCCCCCCCAGACTTACCACAACTCCCTGGTGATCGAGCGAGGAGTGAGGACGTCATTTCTGCAATCCTTGGCGAGAAGCATGTGACGTCGGTGGCACGTCGAGTGACGCGGCGTCACGTGATTCCCGGCTCGTTCGCGCCGGACGGCTCGTTCGGCCCAAAAAGAACTTTTGGCCAGCTTGGGGGGGCCTCCTGACCCCCCCAAGCTGGCCAAAAGTTCTTTTTGGGCCGAACGAGCCGTCCGGCGTGAACGAGCCGGGAATCACATGGCGCCGCGTCACTCAGACGCGACGTCACGTGATTCCCGGCAAGTTCGCGCCGGACGGCTCGTTCGGCCCAAAAAGAACTTTTGGCCAGCTTGGGGGGGCCTCCTGTGGAGCGCACTGTTGGGGGGGCCTCCGGTGGAGCGCACTGTTAACCCGCGATTGGACGTGAGTTTTCGACGTGCTGGCTTTACCCCTTATTCAGTAAGGGGTAATAGCATGTCAAAAACGCACGTCCAACCCCCCCCCCCGAACCTAATAGTGCCCGCAACATGCAAATGCATGTTGATGGCCCTATTAGGTATTCCCGCGCGATTCAGAAAGCAAAATGTACAGCCAAGCCGCACATTTTACTTTCAGAAATTAGCGCCTACCCAAAGGTAGGTGTTAATTTCTCCGGGCACAGGGAAAGTGCATAGAAAAGCAGTTTTTACTGCTTTTCTGTGCACCCTCCGACTTAATATCATGGCGATATTAAGTCGGAGGTCCCGAAAGTTTAAAAAAGTTTAAAAAACCGGCGTCCAGTTTCCGAACCCGTGGCTGTCAGCGGGTTTGAGAACCGATGCCGGCAAAATTGAGCGTCGGCTGTCAAACCCGCTGACAACCGCCACTCCTGTCCAAAAAGAGGCACTAGAGACGCGCTAGTGTCCCTTGCGCCTCTTTTTGCTGCGGGCCCTCATTTAAATACAGAATTGCGCGCACAGGAGAGCGGGCCGGGAGGCAGTACTGCATGCTGCAATTTTTGTGTCCATTAAATGAAAAGGTCTGTAAAAATATGGGTGGCTTGAAGACATAGATGCTTTGTATTTATTGACCCCTTGTAACAGAGTTTTCTTTATATTCTTTCAGCACAAATTATATATAAACATCTATCAATACATAAGCTTTTGCATCTTGTACTTATAATTCTCCCTACATATGTTCAACATTGAAATTGTTTTTCTGTCCTGTCTGTGCACCTAACCTTCCTATTTGTTCAATTACTTAAGGTATAGAGGGCAGTATGAGGAGCTCAGCATTGAAATTACAGTAATCTGGTGATATCTATAGTAATTTGCATTTATTATCCATTACCTTTGAAGTCCATATATATATTCACATGTGCTTAGGCAGCTATCCCCAATCACATTTGCCAGATGGACAGGGTGCTTTCAGCACATTAGCAAACTAATTCACTAAACCCTGTGGGCACTTACATGGGTGTAAATGGCTATGCTTGGGTTAAACTCTGCTTTATTCACTAAGGCCGTTACATGGAGCTTTCACCATGTAAAGGAAAAGTAATGATACAACATCAAAACACCTACATGTGTTAATGAGAGATAAATTATATAAATGAGTGATTCTGCATGTCACGTAAATTAGTGAACAATTCACTAAAGTGTGCAAACTGGCACAACCATTTAAGTATGAGTTGTTGCTTCAAAAACTTTGCACAATGTTTGAACCTTGTATTATAGAGGCTTATAAATATCAATTAAATTACAATTACATTAAATTAGATTCTGATGCTTGGCTGCTGCATTAATTAGTAATTGTCTGCAACATTCAACCCAGGTCTTATATTTCTCCCATCTTCCCAGGTCAAAGCTAGTAAGAAAGGATTCCTCTTTGTCAAATGTTAGAAGATATCCTTCAGAAAGAGTATGCTCTTGTCAAAAATGTGATCAGGTCTTACCTGCTGTCTTCTCAAGTATATTAGGAACAAGATAGATCGTGTGATGCAGTAGTGGCAGCAGGGTGTGTGGGAGTCGAGCACCCACGCTTCTGTATATTTTCTCCTTTTTAAGTAGCTGCTTTCCATGAAACATGTCCAAATTGCTGGCTAAGGAAAAACATAGTATATCTTTACCTGTTCTGTGGTCTGATCCAGCAGTAAAGAAAAAAAAGTGACTGGTAAGCCTGTGGTTAAGAGGGCGAGCTCTGAGGGTAAGATGGCTGAAATGATCGCAGCAATGAAGGACGTTTTACAGCAATTGTCAATCCAGATTCACCCTAGCCTGGGCGCGTGGCTCAAGATAGTGGTGGATAAAGTTGCACAATTGGTCGCTACGGTACATTAAACTAATTGTTGTGTCCTTCGGTCTCAGACAGCTTCGACCCTTGTGCCTCACCTTTTTCTCAGCTCTCCCTGCTAGCCTTGGGAAGATGGCTACCGCCGCGTCTGCAAGCTGCGTCCTCCAGCATCCCCGGAACGGCTATGGCAAAGCCTTACACCATGTTTCTCCTAAGGACCTCCTAGGATGCGCACGCGCATGCCACCCACGTCTATATCCATGTCATGGCGGGAACCTTGGGGGCATCCCCCTCGAGTGACGTCATGCCATCCAGGTATTTAGCCTACGCTTGTTTGCTAGCTTGTTGAGTTAGCAAGGATTGGACTCGTCCGGTCTAAGCTACTCTGCCGTTTCCTTGCTGCCACTGGAAGCCCTCTTTGTCCTTCGGGGTATACTCTAACCTGGGTACCCGCTCCTCGGGGGCCCTCTGCTTTCTTTCAGGTGCCTTACTGGGATCAGGTACTCGCTCCTCGAGGGCCTGCTCCCCCTGCCTCAGTGCCTGTTACCATCTACTTCTGCAAGGTGGAATCATCAACCTTACAGCTACCATCTAGTGAGGTATCTAATTCTCAGTCTGTCTCATCTACAGCTCTGCTGTGCTGGGAAACCTACACCTGGATATCTCTATACCATCTTGGTGAGACGGGTTCCCTCTGTCGAGGGTCCCTGGACTGCTACCTCTGGATCAACTCACTACTGCTACCTCTGGTGGTATACATCAGCTGTTCAATAAAAGACAAAACTCTGTGTTTGTGCATCCTGAGTCTAGCCCAGTACTGTGGTTCCCCATGGGGCTCCTCCCCGTGGGCGTGGTCATCTCCTACAGTACCCAAGAATCCATTCAAACACCTCGAAACCATAACACTAATACAAGAATAGATGAGCTACAGGAATGTCTGGACGAGATGGGAACTTCCCTTGTGGTGGCCAAGGAAAAGATAGAGAGGCTGGAGGGCGTGGTTTCATCTCTAGCAGTCAAAAATGATGATCTGGAAAATAGGAGCCGAAGAAATAACTTGAGGCTTGTTGGACTACCAGAGAAGGTGGAAAGATCAGACCCAGTACAGCTTTTCTCCATGTGGCTGCCCAAATTGCTCCAATTCACTCCTGTGACTGAGCAGCTCTTCATTGACAGGTCCCATTGGACCTTAGGGCCTATGCCAGTGTAGGGAAAGCATCTGAAAGCTGTAATTATAAAGATCCATTATTTTGGCGACAAAACCAAAATAATGGCTGCAGCCAGAAAAGCTGGGGCGCTGGCCGTCCATTGCTCCTACCATGTGACAGGGGCCGACCAATGGCACCGGGAGCCCCTGTGACATAGTAAGGGCAAAGGCTATTGGCGCCATTTTGAATACCGGCAGCTGACGGCCTGAGTGCAGGAGAATGCTCCAGGACTCCCGCTGGACCACCAGGGACATTTGGCAAATCTTGGGGGGGTCAGGAGTGTGGGGGGTTGTAATTAATTAAATTTAAAGGGTTGGGATGAGTTTTTTTTTTAACTTTAATGGGAAACAAATTCCATACGTAACTAATGGATGAATCGAGATCCCCCAAAAACGTATGTAACGGGTTTGGGTCCCGACAAATACGAATACCGAATCGAACGTATCCGTCCCTGCTGCACATCCCTAAGAAGTAGAAATCCTTTGCGGCGCTGGAGTTATGTTTGTCAGTTAGGACAAGCAATAGCAACACACACATTCAGCCTCTTGAGGCATTGAGCTTTCTGCCAGCATGCAGCCATTGCTTTCAAAGGTTGTTGGCTACCTCAAACTTTAGTTCCTGGGGTGCAAGCTCATACCCGGTTTCACTTGTTTGGTTTTTGAAGGGGGCTGGGTCTACTGTCAAGACATTGCATATTGGATTGCTGTGTGTCATATTTTCTCAAGATTGGGGCAGGTTGGGTCTGATTTCTATGATGGGGGTTGATTTAGCTTCGTAATGGAGATTGATTGTATGAGGTGGGGGGTTGGGGGTTAGGGGGTTGGTTCAAGGGGGAGAGTCTAGGTGGGAAGAGAGGTTGAGAGAGGGGCTTAGCATAGGTGGGAAAGATGAGGAAGGTGGGGGTGGAAATAGTTGGAGGGGGGTATTTTTTTCTCTTTTTAAGTGTGCAGATTCAGGGTCCTGAGTTATCTCCAATCCTCTATTCTTTGCACAGTGTTGGGGGGTTGGTTGGGGTTCTACAGTATACTGACAGCAAGGTGTTTCATCATGGATTTTTCCTGAATTCTTATTCAGAGTTGTTTGCTTTAGTTCTTTTTCAGGGTCATGTTCCTGTTTGTGTCTCTCAGTATTGTGTGGTGGTGGGAACTGGGTTTATAAAATTTAAAAAGGGTGACAGACAGTTTTGGGGAATTTACTTCTGCTTTGTTTGACACCATTATAGGCATATGATTCCTGCAATATATTTACGTTGCTTGTCTCTTATGTTACATTGGGTTACTATTTGTTGTCATTGCCTGTATTTTATGCCATATGTTGGGTGACATTTAGGTTAAGATAATAATATTAAATGTGTGGGAGATTTCTACTCCAATCAAAAGAAAGAGAGTGTTAACAACATTTTAGAAAACTTAATGCTCAAATCGCCTTGTTGCAGGAGACTCACCTCAAGGACTCTGAATATCTTAAACTCTAAAGTGGGTGGGTTGGTCAGGTATATCACTCATTTTACAACTCTAAAAGTAGGGGCATGCATTCTTATTCATAAATCCTTGCCTGTTCAAGTGAAGGACAAGATTAAAGGCCAGTTTGGTAGATGGATTCTTTTGGTATGTGACTTGTTCTCTTCATGCTTTGTCCTAGGTTCTATTTATGGACCCAGTACCTGTCAGGCATCTTTTTATTCGTCTCTTGCTCAGTTCTTGGACAAGTATGAGGATCTTCTTATGCTGCTTGGGGAAGACTAGAATACCTGTCTTGACCCTCAGAGAGACCAATCCTCAGGGTTGTCTCAGGCATAGGACCAGAATAAAGCACGTGTGAGTTTTATAGCTTAGTATGATTTGAAGGATTTCTGGAGGCTGCAAAATCCAACCAGCAGGTTCTGGTTGTTTTCAGTCCTATAACATAATTGATTATTTTCTTTGTTCCCCATTTTTGCTGGATAAGATCTTCTTGAGTGATATATTACCAAATTCCTTGTCTGATCATAATCCCATTTCTTTACTCTTCTCTCCACTTAAAACCTGCTGCCCAGGGGACATGACAGCTCAATGTTTCTTTATTAAGTCATCCTAAATTCCAAGACCTTATGAAACAGGTGGTCTCATATTTCTTGCATCATCTTAAGGTAGAATAATATTCTTTGGTCTTATTGTGGGAAACTTTTAAGGCCGTTACGTGGGCCCGTATCATTGCCTATGCTAGCCATATCTGAAAAGGGGAATATCAAAAATAGAGGGAGGTGGGAGAAAGAATTTTGGTGTTTGAAAGAGAGCATTAAAGAACAGGACATAAAAAGCACTGCAGGTGGCAAGGGAAGAGCTAAAACTCCTGTAGGTGAATAAAATTGATCATGCATATAGGTTTTTTAAACAACAATTTTATGTACAAGGGAACATGACAAGTAAGCTTCTTGCCCAGTTGGTCCAAAACCAGAAAGAAAAGGTATTTGTAGACAAAACAGTCCCAGAGCAGGTAAGTTTTTTACCTGCCTTCAAGGTCTTATTATCAGTCTTTATACTCTCCAGAACAGGAGGTTTCTGCAGAACTAATAGATGCCTTTCTTAACAAGGTTCACCTGACATCTCTTACCATGAAACAAAGGAATGGGCTAGCTGGTCCTATTCAGGGATAGGAAATCCATCGAGCAGTAATGTTGCTCTCCTTGGGCAAGAGTCTGGGTCCAGATGAGTACCTGATAAAGTGGTATAAACATTTTCTCCATCTTCTGTTCCCCATGTTACATTGGTTATTTAACTCATTGGGGGCAGATTCATCTATGGGAAATCTCCTTGATGCTAATATAATTATTTGCTTAAGAAAGATCCTGATTTCCTTAACTGCTGTTCATATAGACCCATTTCCTTTATCAATTTGGATATTAAGGTATTAGCTAAAAGTTTAGAGTTCAGGCTCAGTTTGACTCTTCCTCTGATGGTTCATTCAAATCAATCTGGCTTCCTCAAGGGAATAATATTTATTACTAATACTTTGAGGTTGTTTGATATCATGAGCTGGGCTCGTAAACATAGAATCCCTGGTTTAATTTTGTCCCTAGATGCAGAAAAGGTTTTCAATCATGTACTGTGGGCTTTTGTGTTTCGAGTGTCGAAAAAGTTTGTTTCCTCTGGAACTCTTAACTCGAATTTGTGTGCTATATAACCATTCACAAGCCCGGGTTGTGATCAGTGGATATTTTTCTCTAGTGTTTCCTATTCTCCAGGGCATCTGACAAAGCTGTCCCTTATCTCCCCTTTTATTTAATCTTGTGATAGAACCAATGGCTCAGCTGATCTGGTAATCTATTGGGGGTGACCGGTTTTAAGATTGGGAGGTCTCTTCATTAAATCACTTTATAAGCTAATCTGCTTTTTCTTACTAATCCAAATGTATCAACCCCTGTACTGTTGCCCATCTTAGAAGAGTTTGGGTCTGTATAAGGCTATAAGTTAATTCTAGGCAAGTCAGAGGTCTATCCAATTGACCCTAAGCAGGTCATCCCTCCTTGTCTTGCAAGGTTGAAGTTGCAGTCTGTTAGACTAAAATATTTGGGACTATACATCACTAAAGAGCACAAAGATGTATATGAAGCAAATTATAGACCTGTAATTTATAAAATCAAGGCAAATTTGAAGACTTGGAGCGATTTGCCTGCAGTGTAGTCAGATCAGATTTTATCCTTAAAATGAATATCTTACTGAGATTGATGTATCAGTTCCAACATATTCCTTGTCATGTTCCTTGTAAGGTCTTGAACATAATGGATTTACTCTAGCTTCATTTGGGCAGGAAAACCCTCTCATATACAGCTTAGCACTTTGTAGCTCCCTTCATATAAAGGTAGAATGGCTCTACCAAACCTTCAGCTCTATTATTGGACCACCAGGTTGGCACAGGTATGAGATTGTATGCATAATTCAGGGCCAGGTGAATTGGCTTTCTGTTGAACATGATTTCTCTCCTCAATGAGAATTGTATCATTTACTAACCCTTCTACCTTCTCATCCTTATGTTAGGAAAGTTAGACAAGATTACCCTGTAGTAGCCCATACACTCTCTATTTGGAGACAGTTTCATAAAAAGGTGGGAATCAAAGAGGAGTAATTATCTCCTTTGTCACCTATTTATCATAATCCTGTGCTCTCCTTGCATTATCCTTTTGAAGATCAGAGAGCCTGGGAAGCTAGAGGGCTGTGCTTCATGGGTTAGGTATGGGCTGCTGATCAAATGCAGCCCTTTGAATATCAGAAGCAGAATTCTAAGATCCTGGATATGACTGCCCATTTTTGAGAGACTTCAACAAACGTTCACCCAACTGCATCAGAGGGGTTGGATAGCTAGGCCTATAAATCAGGTGTAATGGATTTTTGCAGATCCATAGGAAAATGTAAGGTTATTTTGGAATGTATCAGGTCCTAGTCAATCTGGTAGTCTTAGAGAAGAGGATCCATTCTTTGATTCAGTAATGGAACTATGAGCTAATGTTGCAGTTGGATGAGGATGATTGGAAGATACTGTGGGAAAGGGCTCAACATAGCTCAAACTGCTGATGCAGAGTAGACCTTATGTACAGGCTTCTTCATCACACTTATTATTATCCATTGCTTTTTCAAAAGATTAATCCCTCTTATTCCACTCTCCGCTGGAGGGGATATGGCATAAGACAATCTTTTCTTCATAAACGGTGGACATGCCCAAGGTTTTGGGACCTTTGGGTTTGTGTGTTTGAAGTGATTTTTTGAACTTAGGGCAGGCCTTGTTAGGTTGCAGGGACTTTGTCTCGGTTCCCAGCAAATCCAAAATTTTGATTGGCCAGATTCACAGTTGCACAATTTTGGAAATGTATTCCACTTTTGGATCATTGGAAAACCCAAGTCTTTGAAGTGGCCAGTACTGAGAAGTTGTCTCACTCTCTTCAGGGTTCTCTCAAAAAATATGACTCTATATCAGGGAAGCTCTGGTTGCATTGGTCTAGCTCCTCTTAATGTTATCCTTCTACTATTTGGGGTGTTTGTGATTCATTGTATATTTGTGTACTTCTCAACTCTCTCCTTCTCATTGTCAATGGCAGTGTTCCATTGGATTATTACAGCAATTATTCTATAACTGTCTGTTTGCTTTGTAATTAAAATAAAAAGTTGTTACGGTCCCGGGCCGTGCCCCGGTCCCTCCACCTACCTCGGGGATGGCCCGGGCCATTTCGTGGCCTCCTCGGGCCTGCACTGCCTCTGTCGCATCTCTCTTTCCTTGGGGGAGATGGCGGCGATCCACCATGGCTGGCCCCGCCCCCTAGGCAAGCACGCACGGGGAGGAGTTCCTTTTAAAGGAGCCAGTGTGGGAAAACTCAAGCCCTGCCTCAGATTACGTCAGACACTATCAGGGGATTTAAACCCTACTTCTGGACATCTTCAGTGCCTTGCAACAAGGTTCACTCAGTCCCCTGAGTTTCTAGTTGCTACTTGGATCTTGGATCATCTCTTCTACTTCTGGTTTCTGACCTGGCTTCGTCCATTGACTTCGTCTTCGCTTCCGCCCCTGGTTTTGGTTTGGACTTCTGACTTCTGGCTTCTGAACCGGCTCCGTTCAACGACTCTGTTTCCAGCTTCCGCCCTGGCTTTGGCTTCGGACCTCTGACTTCTGGCTTCTGACTTGGCTTCGTTCCTGGACTCCGACTTTTGCTTCTTCCGCCTCCTCAGGTATCCGGTTCTTGCTGGCCCAGGGGATACTCCTAAGTTCCATTGGCTTGGGCTCTCACGGGCTCCTCCTGGGGGGACCTCGGTCTTCCAGTGGCGGTCTTCTTCAGAGTCTCTCGTCAGCGCCGCCTCCTGGCTGTGACGCTCGCTGTGGGTCCCCACAGTGCAACATCTGCAGTCTCGGCGGGCCCAAGGGTCCACGACCATAACAAAAGTTATAAAAAAAATTAAATTAGGGACAATTCCACTAGATGCCTCAGCTAATGATCTCAGCAGCAATGACTCATCACATTTTTGCTTGGATGCTCTGCAGATTTTTGTTGACTGCTGGCCGTATAGAATACTGTAGTTTTCAACTATCCTCCCAAGCAACATGTCATTATCCTTATCAGAGGACAGATTTGGCTCCTGTAACATGATAACTGTGTTTAATTCTCTCTTGCTTTTCAGGAGGAGCTTGGAGCCCCTATTGCTGCTTTTAAAGAGAAGTTGTTTTGCTTTGGAAGTTAGCTCTGTACAGGACTTGCAACTAAAGCTTGGAAGTATATAGTCTTTTCAGCGCATTCTGTTTCTGCTTCTTACATAGTGACTGATCCCTGATTAATGGTAACCAGTGGGAATTTGAGGTGCCCGATTATTTAAATAAAACAGTCCCTGGTATGTGTGTGTGTGTGTGTGTGTGTATGTTCTCTCTAGAATGGAGATACAAGTGAGTGGAGGATCAGTAGACTAGTACAGTGCAATATCTATCTTTCTAAAGTACTGAGGAAAATTTTTGAAAGCTGTGCTCTTCTGTTTTACCAGACTAAGCATTGGCCTACAATTTATTATTAGAACAACTCAGGGCTTGCTTAACCCAGTACTACTGACATGGAATCCTCCAGAAATAAGGAGAGTCTGTTTTGTTGTGACTCAGGTAGATACGGTTTGCAAACCCTACAAAGAAAGGCTTAAGATGTTAAAAAAAATTGTGTGTGGAGGGGGGGGGGGCATGATAGAACCCTTCAAATATTTGAAAAGAGTAGCTCTTTATGTCAAAAACAATATCTAAGCAACTGAATTGCAATAGATGTCGGGTACAGAAGAAGAATTATAGGCTGTCCTAAAAAAGAACATGATGTTTCCATTTTTACTGGTGTGATCTACAGGACTCCATCTCAAACAGAAAAACTTGACATAGATCTAATCGAAGACATCCAAAAAGTGGGAAAGAAGGGAGAAGTGCTGCTTATTGGAGATTTGAATCTGCCAGATGTGGATTGGAGTATCCCTTCTGTGGAATCTACAAGACGTAAAGAGAGGTGGATGTTCTTCAAGGGGCTCTGCTCAAAAAAATGACAATGTAGCCCACAAGGAAGAATGTTATACTTGACCCAGTATTCACTAATGTGAATAATAACTCTAATGTCCAGGTAGGTGCCCACATGAGCACCAGTGATCATCAGATGGTATGGTTTGATGTTGCGAACAGGATACAGAGAAGTCACATGAAGACCCAAGTCTTGAATTTCACAAATACGAACTTGTCAAAATGGCAATGTACCTGGAAGAACTGGAAGACTGGGAGAAAATGGGTGATGTGGAACAACAGTGGGCTAAATTAAAAGGAGTTATTACAAAGAGAAGAAACCTATATGTTAGAAAAGTAAACAAAAATAAGAGGAAAAGAAACCGATCTGGTTCACAAAGGAGGTGGCTGAAAAAATAAAGGCAAAAAGAACAGCATTCAAGAAGTATAAAGGAAACTGAAAGGTGACAAGGAGCACTGTGTGGAGAGAGATGAAGAAATGGTAGAACTATTAAACAAACACTTCAGTTTGGTGTTCAGTAAAGAAGACCCTGGAGAAGGACAATTTCTGGTTGACAAGATGGAAGATAGAGATGAGGTAGATGAAGCTCCATTTATAGAAGATAATCTATGGGGTGAGCTAAGTAAAATGAAAGTGTACAAGGCCATGTGGCCGGATGAGGTACAATCCAGGATACTGAGGGAGCTCAGAGATGTGCTGGTGGGTCCACTGAAAGACCTGTTCAATGGAGACTCTGCTGACGGAAAGGATAGTGAACTATTTACAATCAGGTGGCTTGCTGGTTCCAAGGAAGCATGTATTCACCAGGGGAAGGTCCTGTCAGATCAATCATTGTTTTTTTTGTTTGGGTGAGTAGAGAATTGGATTAAGGAAGAGCGCTGAAATTGATCTACTTAGATTGTAGCAAAGCTTTTGATATGGTCCCGCATAGGAAGCTAGTGGACAATATGATAAGCTTGGGAATGAGCACCAAGGTGGTGGCGTGGATTACAAATTGACTGATAAGGAGACAGCATGTAATGGTAAATGGAACCTACACTGAAGAGAGAACTGTGTTAAGCCAAGTGCCACAGGGATCAATTTTGGGACCAGTTCTGTTCAATATCTTTGACAGTATTATTGTGGAAGGGATAGATGGTAAAATTTGATATAAGCGGATAATACTAAGATCTGCAATAGAGTAGACATGCCTGAAGGAGTAGAGAAAATGAAAAGTGATTTACGAAAGCTTTAAGAGTGGTCAAAGATTTGGCAGCCGGGATTCAATGCCAAGAAGTATAGAGTAATGCAATTGGGATGTGGCAATCCAAAAGAACTATATATGATGGGGAGTGAAATTCTGATGTGCATGGACCAAGAGAGAGACCTTGGGGTAATAGTATCTAGCAATCTGAAAATGGCGAAGCAATGTGACAAGTTGATAGCTAAAGCCAGAAGAATGCTGGGCTGCATAGAGAGAGGAATAATCAGCAGGAAAAAGGCAGTGATAATTGCCTTGTACAGGTCCTTGGTGAGGCATCATCTGAAGTACTGTGTTCAGTTCTGGAAACCAAATCTCAAAAAGGATAGAGATAGGATGGAGGCAGACCAGAAAAGGGAAACCAAAATGGTGTAGTGTTTGTATTGGAAGACATATGAGGAGGTGATAAATAATCTAAATATGATTACTGTAGAAGAGAGGAGGCACATGGGAGATATGATAGAGGCCTTCAAATATGTGAAAGGATTTAATGATGCACAAACTTTGAACTTTTTGTTGGAAAGGAAATAGTAGAACTAGGAGTTACAAAATGAATCTCCAAGGGTTATGACTCAGAACCAATGTCAGGAAAAATTTCTTCATGGAAAGGGTGGTGAATGCTTGGAATAACCTTCCAGAGGAGGTGGTGAAGAAGAAAACAATCAAAAAATTCAAAGAGCCATGGGATAAACACTAGCTGTTAGATTTTAAAAGTCTTTGGGTACATTTTAAAAAAGAGCATGCGCGGGTACTTTTGTTCGCGCACCAGGTGCGAACAAAAGTGCGCCGGATTTTATAAGATACGCGTGTAGCCGCGCGTATCTTATAAAATCTGGGGTTGGCGCGCGCAAGGGGGTGCACATTTGTGCAAATTGCGCGCGCCGAGCTCAGCGAGCGCTGTCCGTTCCCTCCTAGGCCGCTCCGAAATCGGAGCGGCCTAGGAGGGAACTTTCCTTACACCCCCCTCACACCTTCCCCTCCCTTCACCTACCTAACCCACTCCCCGTCCCTATCTAAACCCCCCTACCTTTATCGCACAAGTTACGCCTGCTCGAAGCAGGCGTAACTCGCGCACGCCGATGGCCCGCTGCCGCACCATCACCCAACCCGGGAGCTGGTCCAAAGGCCTCGGTCACGCCCCCCAGAACGCCCCCGGACCAGCATCATGCCCCCGGAATGCCCCCCCGACATGGCCCCCTAGCAAAGCCCCAGGACTTACGCGCGTCCCGGGGCTTGTGCGTGCCGCCGAGCCTATGCAAAATAGGCTCGGCGCGCACAGGGGTTTTTTTTAAGGGTTACGCGCTTAACTTAAGCGCGTAACCCTTTTAAAATCCGGCCCCTTGTGTATGCCAAAACTAGAAGATATGCGTGTTTCTCAGACCTACGCGTACCGCACAGATTTTAAAAAGCCCACAGCAATGCACATGTCTCCTGTTACGTGCACAAAAATATTTTTGTCAAAAAGGGGCGGGGTGTGGGAATGGTCTGGACAGGGCGAGGTCTGGGCATGGGTAAGCCAGGTCTGTAGCATGAATGCAGTGCATAACTATTTACATGCACAAACATGTACCAGGGTCCAATACTATAATAAGTAATAAAATTAAAAAACAGAGGATAGTTAGCTTGGTTTAGGGGTTCTGGGCTAATAAGATCAAAGGTAGACAAATTAAGAGGAGGGAGTTAGGAAGGCTGATTGGTTAACTGAGCGAACTGGGAACAAATTGGGAAAATGGACTCAAGCGTCAGTGCATGTGTCTACTGAAATCTCTCCCACATATGTGGTCCAGGCAGCATTTGCGCACACATGTGTATGTCCATATCAATTAGGGAGCAGATATATTCGCTTCCAGGCTATTTTATAACATGCGCATATATGCACATATGTTACAAAATTGCTGTGTGACAACTCGCGGCTGTAAAAACTTACTTCTAGGTGTATGCAGAGAAAAAAATTCAATTTAGTTTTTTGGTTTTGGGAGATTGTTTTACATGAATTTCAGTTTGATTCGTTTCATTCATGTAAAAAAAAACAAACAAATCAAACATTAAAAAAAAACCCCCAGACAAAAAATACAAAATTGGGGCCTCCTAATGAATTCTACCCACCTAGAAAAATGCTTGGGCCAGGATGCCCCTATCCCCCACTTACCTGTTCCAGTGAGAATTCGCCTTGCCCTTGGCCTATACAAGGCTGACGCCTTGGCCTAGGCTGGAGCCAGGTCCTGATGACAGAGCCTCGACCTGCACCAAGGTCTGATGCTGCAGCCTGACCTGGAGGCTGGGTCCCGAAGCCTTGGCTTTGGCCTTGTGTAGGCCAAGGACATGGTAGGTCATCATAGCCTAGACCTCGGCCTACTTAATGTCACTGCCTCGGCCTAGGCCGGAGCCCAGGCCCAAGCTGAATGTCACAGCCCGGCTCAGAGGCTGAGTCCTGATGCCAAGGACTCAACCTTGAGGAGCTGCTGCTGCTGCCCAGCCTAGAAGCCAAGAGCCAACACTGGGGCCTCAATATGGACCCAGGTCCAATGCCAGGGCCAGGCCTGGAGTCTGATGCCTGGGCCTTGGACCATGCTAGAGCTCAGGCCCATGCCCAATGCTGGGGCTGGACCTAGAGGCTGGATCCTGATACCTGTGGATCAGCCTAGGATCAGGCCCAGGCCTGGAGCCCAGGCCTCAAAGCAACTCCAACGCTTCCAACATCCTCTTCTTTTCTTCTGCAACTGACTCCATCTGCTGGGGTCACACCAAGTTAATTAACTTGCAAGTCTTTTCTGATTTGTCCCTAAGCATAGGGACTTTGCCCCATGTTACTTAAAAATGAAAACAAAACCTTAATATTTTCAGCAGAGGAGAATGTGTCTGATCATGGGGATCTCAGTATTCTTTCTCCAACACAAATTGGAAGAATTATTTTGGAGGCAGACCTAGGATCATTGTCTCCAACTGTTCCTTCCCTAATATTTCATACAGAAGGATGGAACAGAGACCAGTCTATACCCACATGGAAAATGTATATTTTATTAAAGTGCCCTTATTTTAGTAAGTCCATTTCTACTTGCCAAACCATCTAGAAATATCTTATCATGTTTGTTTTTCTAAAATGCTGATTGGAAGGCAAATATTTTTAGCCAGAGTTTTCAATTTGCTTTCTAATCATGATATCTTACAATTGAATGCCATTATAATTGCAGATTTAACATATAAAAAGCAAATAAGCAACTATGACGGGAAATTGGTACTGAAGAAGTGAAACCTATTGCACTTCGTTCTTGGTATTTGAGAAAATTGTTTCTGCAACACCAGGAAAAGTCCTTACAGAGGTCACTGCCAAATAAGTATCTCTTGTCATGGTCATAAATCTTTTAGGTGTTAGAACCCATGGTTCCCAGCTGCTTTCTCTCTGCCAAGTGACTTACCAGCATCCCACTCAGTCTTCATGGCAGAATGTTGCCATTACGCGCACACAGCGAGAATCCGGCAATGGATGCGCAAGTATGCGCATAATATATGTGCCAAGGAGGGAAAATACAGGGGTCAGTTTTGGGTGATTTCATTGATTTCTAGGCATTTAAACCTGCTCTACTTTCCTTGCCTCGGCAACAGGTCTACTGAATGATCTGCTCTTCAGTGCATGTTGCTTATCCCGGCATTGTGTTCCTGTGTTCCTGCTTCCTGCTGTGGTTTGTGTTCTGTTCTGTCCTCCGTGCCCAGCTCTGGTCCTCTCTCTTGTGCTTGTCCCTGTCTTGCGTTGTCCTATCTCCTTTGGCTTGACTTCCTGGTTTGACCACGGCCTGTTCTCGGACCTTCCTAATTGTCTCCTGTACCTGTCCCTTGCTTTGGACCTGGCCTATGCTGTTTGCTGCCTGCCCTGACCTCTGGCCTGTCTAGTGGATCTCATTGTCTGCTGCCTGCCCCAACTATCACCTCAACCTGGACTCTCTCTCTCTCACTGGATATTACCCCAGGGACCCTCTAGGACCTGCTGGCTATCAGAACCCAAGGGTTCAACCTGCTGGGGAGTCGGTTGATATAGGTGAAGCTCCAGCTAGTCCCACTTTGGCTATATCTGCCAGCTGTCAATGTGGGCCATATAAGCTCACTCATCCAGCTGTGCTAACCATCCCACAGCCCAAAGGTCTACTCTCCTAACATTAGGTATGCTGTCTAATGAGAAAATCATTAGATGCTTCTAGAGACCTTTCATTTGGACTCTTACACGAATAATAACACAGAAAATATGTAGGCATGGCCATCTAAGAATGGGGCTAATTTTCAAAATGTTGTGCATGTAAAAATTAAAATATATGCACATAAATAGTCTCTACTTGCATATTCCATATTTTATAAAATATGGTATATGGAAGTACGTATGTATTTTAACTTTCACACCTACAAATATGGGCATATACAAGGGATGGTCTGTGGGCATTCTGGTCAATGGGCCAACATTTATGCACATAAGTTGCTATTTTAAAATCACATGCTTAGATTTGCCAATTTACTAACGTAATTAATTTCACACCTGTCTGAAGTGAGAATAAATGTGTTTTTTGTGTAGTACTGACTAGGTGGGAGATCTGGGTGAATTGGGGGGAGTTTAGGCTGAAGAACCAGGAGAGTTTTGATAATCTGGAGAAAGACTGGGTGAACTGATGGATTAATTGGTAAAACTGGTAATTTTCGTGAGCTGCACATGTTTTGAAATACAGAGATTTACACATGTAAGTCCTACTTTTTTTTCAAACACAAAATATATGCACTTATATTTTTTAAATAGAAAAAATACATGCATTCAATGCATTGAAACATTCACTTTCAATGCATTGCATGTACTCATGCATAAGCCTATAGACATGTGTATGTTACGGGATAGAGATACACATATTTTAGAAAACGCGAGTATATCATACTCGCAGGTCATAAAATACGAGCGTAGATCTGCTGTCAACCATATACACATGCATATGCCACCATACATATTTGCTTGAAAGTTATCCAGCTAAGTATGGGAAAATAAGTGTGAGAGCTTACTGGGCAGACTGGATGGGCTGATTGGTCTTTTTCTGCCATCATTTCTATGTTTCTATGTTTTTATCCTCTATATTATCAGAGATGAGGAAATTCCAAATAATTGTAGTATGCCTCCTAGTAATCTCATATTTTTTAAGCATAAATACAAACTAGGAGTTGGATTTTCTATCTTCGCAGGGCTTTATGAATCCTACGGTAACGGGCAGGGGGGCGAAGCGGGGGGGGCGGGCCTGCAAAAACCAGCAGATATCGCACCACTGCGGTGTTATTGCTGCCAGATTTCGCACCCAATAGTGCCACCGTGAAAGGTGGCGCTATTGGGCACGCTACTGGCAGCAAATAAGGGGTCTTACCTTTTCGCCGCCAGCGAAGTTTTCGCGGCATCCACCCCGATGCCACCCTGACTCCTCCTCTTCGTGCCAACACTGCCCCAACTCCGCCCCTATCTAGCTATCGCATGAAAAAGGGACTTTTCACGTGCGAAAAGTCCCTTTTTGCGTGCGATACGGATAGAAAATGACCCCCTAAGATAGGCTTCAGGCAACTTTTAATACTACTTTCACATTTTTATTCTCTGTTAAATATTTATTTTTAGTACAAATATTATTTTTACTTTAAATATCTCAATTTGATCAGTATTTAATTACTATCCTGAATGCTGAGTTTTTATTTTAATTCACTTTTTTAAAAACCAATTTGTTGTACTGCCAGTTGGCAAGTAGGTCGGAACAAGGTGAAACTTGCTTTTAAAGAGAGGCAATACAGTTTTGTCCAAATCCTGATTAAGACAACATTGAACCTGTATCAACCTGTAGATCAGAAATAATGCCAGTATTAGTTCACGTGTGCTAACACTGGGATTATTTTGCTCACATATAAGCTTTTGGCATCTCTAAAAATAGTGTGAAAACAAATATGAGTTCCCACACTATTTTTATAATGAAAACAAAAGCATCTAAGGCTTGAAGGAAGTTTTGGTTGGCTATTAGATTACATGCACCGCCCTCCCCATACAGGTGAAACAAGGATCTTGAAAGTAATCACACCTACAGAATGTATTCATTGGGTTTCAATGTGTTTAAAAGACCGGCCTGATGTCCTAGTTTATGAACATCCATTCAGCTTCTTTAACTGAGTTCCGATGTGTCATCTCCTTGAAATCTAAACACACTTAAATGCATGTGAACAATTGACTTGTTAAAATTTTCTAAATCAACTTATTGGTTTGTGCACTTGTTACCATATCCTAGAGTATGTAACTGTCTACATGCTAACTTATAATGAAGTCTAAATGTAGCAGTACATATTCAGTTTTCTTTTCAGCTTGCAGATTTTTTTAAAGTGTAGTGCTAAAACTCATGGATTTACACTTGAAATAAGAAAATGGGATAAAGAATAAAAATATATGAAACATGCACATTATTCATCTGTGTTTCCTTCTTAGAACTCAAAATGAGGCAATACATGCTTGTAACCAGATCAGCATTTCTCTCCATCTCTACATTTAGTCTTAGATAGAGGAAGAAGAGACATTTGGCTGAAAGAACCCATCCCATCAGCTACCAAATGTTATGACCGTCGGTCGAGGGCGGCCAAGACCGACCCAACTCACGTCATGTATTGCCCGGTTCTCCTCTCCAGGTGAACTTGTTTTCTGTGACTAGCTGCTACCGCCGCATATCTCTGGGCTCTCTAGACTCCTTGTGGCGGCTGGGATGCTGCCGACCCATACGCTGACTCTGGGCCTTCCTAGGCACGTGTGCGCATGCGTGCCCGGGCCTCCCTTTAAAGGCCCAATGGCAGGAAACTCAGGGGCGTCCCAGACTGATGACATCACAAGTTTGGGATTTATAAGCACCTCCCTTGGCCTATGCTAACCGACTTGGCAACGAGTTCCTTCACCTCACTGGTGCTTGTTCCTGTCTCTCCGAACCCGTGGTTCCTGCCTTGGATCTCCACTTGCTGATCTGGACTCTGGCGCAGGCACCCGCTCCTTGGGGGCCTGCTTGCACTTCCTTCGGGAGACCTGGTCTCCAGGCTTCCCCGCTCCTCGGGGTAGCTCTTGCGCTCCTCACCAGAGGTCCTGCCTGCTTGCTGCTCCGCTCCTCGGGGTAGCCTCAAGCACTGCCTATCAGAGATCCCATCTCTATGCTTTCCCGCTCCTTGGGGCAGTCTCTACCTTACCACACTGGAGACTTTGACTCTACACTTCCCTGCTCCTCGGGGCAGCCTCTAGGTCACTTTATCTGAGACCTGACTCTATGGTTCCCCGCTCCTCGGGGCAGCCTCTACGTCACTTTATCTGAGACTTGACTCTATGCTTCCCCGCTCCTCGGGGCAGCCTCTACATCACTTTATCTGAGACTTGACTCTACGCTTCCCCGCTCCTCGGGGCAGCCTCTACGTCACTTTATCTGAGACTTGACTCTATGCTTCCCCGCTCCTCGGGGCAGCCTCTACGTCACTTTATCTGAGACTTGACTCTACGCTTCCCCGCTCCTCGGGGCAGCCTCTACGTCACTTTATCTGAGACTTGACTCTATGCTTCCCCACTCCTCGGGGCAGCCTCTATGTCACTTTATCTGAGACTTGATTCTACATTTCCCCGCTCCTCGGGGCAGTCTCAGTGTCTTTACACCAGTGGCTTACTCTACACTTCCCCGCTCCTTGGGGCAGCCTACGTCACTACATCAGAGACTTGACTCGGCACTTCCCCGCTCCTCGGGGAAGCCCTTACATCAGGGGTCGGGAACCCATGGCTCGCGAGCCAGATATGGCTCTTTTGAGGGCTGCATCTGGCTCGCAGACAAATCTAAATCAGTGTGTCGCCACACTTTCCCGCTGACCCAGCTGCTCCCCGGTCCTCCTCCGCCCGAGCTTAAAATGCTGTCAGCCCGGGCGGAACGCAGCAGGACAGCTGGAGTCAGCGGCACCGGCGTGCTCTCTTCTTCCCGCCCCCCCGCGGCAGGACAGCTGGAGTCAGCGGCACCGGCGTGCTCTCTTCTTCCCCCCCCCCCCGCGGCCCGGAAGAGGAAGTGGAGAGTATTGGGTGCGTGCGCGGTAAGAAGAGGCCACGCTAGTGCGCTCGGCATCGGCCCGAAGAAAAGAAGACTGCAGCGCGGCTCGGAGGAAAATGAAGAGCTTCAACCGCGGCCGATGGGACTCCGCCTCCGCGAGGGCTGAAAATGAAGGAGGTTAGTGCTCGCGGCAGCAGCAGCCTCCTCCCAACGCTAACCTCTTCATTTTCAGCCCTCACGGAGGCGGAGTCCCATCGGCCGCGGTTGAAGCTCTTCATTTTCCTGTGTGTGTGTGTGTGTGTGAGAGATTGCATGTATGTGAATGATTGAGAGCCTGCCTGTGAGAGAGAGAGAGAGCATGAATGTAAGTTTACCATTGGGAACCTGTATGTGTAAGTTTGTGATTGAAAACCTGTTTGTGTGAAAGAGTATGTGTGTATGATTGAGATCCTTTGTGTGTGAGAGAAATCATGTGTATGTATGATTAAGAGCCTGTGTGTATAAGTAAGAGAGAGCTCATGTGTGTCTGTGTGTGATTGAGAGCTGGTTTAGGTGATGGAGCATGTGAGTATGTGATTGAGAGCCTGTGTATAAATGAGAGAAAGAGAGGACATGTTTGTAAGCATGTGAATGAGAGTCTGTGTGTGAGAGAAAAAGAAAGCATGTATTTATGTGATTGAAAGCCTGTGTGTGTGTGTAAGCGTGAAAAGATAGACAGCATGTGTGTAAATGTGTAATTAAGAGCCTATATAAGTGAGAGAGAAAAAACATGTGTATATGTGAGTACTGAGAGCATGTGTGTATAGGTGTGTCATTGAGAGCCAGTGTGAGAGAGAGCGCTGGTTTGTGACTGAGAGAGGAGAAAGTTCCAAGCAAACCACCCCACCTCCTGCTAATTCAGAACAATCTCAGGACACCTGGATATCAAACGTTCCCAGGTATGCGGAGCAAAAAAATGTTTGTATCCTTATTATTTTTCATTACTGGGTCTTTGTGTCTGCTATTTTGAAATATTTTGTTGGTATCTGGAAATGTTTTATATGAGTTTTTAATTATTGGATATTCCACTCATCAGCTGTTTCGAAATATGTTCTTTTTGTTAGTACAGTTTTACTGCTGATGATTTTATATTTCTTGATTTGTTTTATAAGGATGGGTGATGTTTCTTTTTTCCTTTGTTACATTGCATACAGAGACTCTGGCTTGTTGCAGTTTCCAATTCAGTTTTTTCTGCATGCTTCTTGTTATGTGTTTTGGTCTCTTTATTCTAAGTTAGGTGAGGGACAGCACGTGATTCAGGTGAGGTTTTCTGCTGGCGTGTAGTTTCTGTGTAGGACTCTATAGCAGCCTGACTTGGTCCGTTTTCCTAATAGGAGATGTATTGGTGTCTTAAGGCCTGGTGTAATATTTTCAGAGACTTATTGTACTTTAAAAGTGTGATCTTACATAAAATGCACACATTTACTTGTATTTAGTTTTAAACATATTGTATGGCTCTCATGGAATTACATTTTAAAATATGTGGCGTTTATGGCTCTCTCAGCCAAAAAGGTTCCTGACCCTTGCCTTACATCATCATACCAGAGACTTTGTTGCTACGCTGTCCCGCCCCTCAGGACAGTCTCTGCAGCACTCCTCCAGAGGTTCCTGTATTCGCGCTCCCACTCCTTGGGGCCTGCCTAGCGCTCCTCTGTCTTGGAGGTTCCTGCTCTAGTACACTGTCTCTTCAGTCTTGCCTAAGTAGTGTGACTCCTCTGAACTGTGCCTCTTCGCCCCGCTCCTCGAGACGCCTCACAGTATAGCTCAGTGCAGGTACCTGCGATCATTTGGCAGTGATGCAGGATGTTCTCATTCTACTGAACTTCAGTCTTGTCCCCTGCTGCAGCTGACCTCGCCTCCCGATGGTGAGGACCTGTGGGGCTCCACCCCTCAGGTAGTATCAACCTCCACCTCGGGCCAAGGGTCCACGAAAGCCACAAATACTAACACCAATCAGAAATGATGTTCACTTTAGATCCATTCTTCTATTTCTCTCTCTGTATGATATAGGCAGAGCAGCATGGAAGGGAGGGGACACAATGAGAGCTTGCAATCCTGTTCCTCCTCTCTCTCTATCCCATCTTTTTAAACTGGAAGTGTGAAAGGTAGGGAAAGGCAAGCAGCCACCAGGGGACCAGAAGCATGAAATCTTACTGCACCCCTCCATTGCTTGACTGCCTGTGCTGCTCTGCCTGCAGTAGCCCAAGGAGGGAAGGAGAGAGGAACATTGGGAGGAATGGAGGAAGGTATATGGGGAGAGCAGCATGAAACAGAGGGGATGATGTGATTGGGATGGAGAAGAGAAGAAAAGTGAAGGGAGGAAAGGATCAGAAGAATGTAGAGGTACATGGATGACACAGAGATGAAACAAAGATGGGGAGGAGGGATAGAACTGAACAGATGTTGCAAAAAAGGAGGAGAATAATTTGAAAGAGGGTAACATCTGAACCAAGGAAGAAATACAGTTAATTAGCTTTTTCATTCTATGATAATGTATATTTTACTGTTTTTAATTTATGAATATGAACATTGTAAACTGCCGTGATTGCTCTACAGAACCACAGAATATAAATAAATAAATATTTGAGGGTCTAATAGGAAGGAAAGAACACCCACTTGACTTGAACCCCTGTTCCAGCAGTACCGTAAGCTGCATCCAATCATAAAGCATAAATTGTAACTTTTTGTCATGCTTACTAATCTCAGTCAGTAAAATAAAGAAGGTGATGAGTAAAAACCTGTAGCTTACACTGTAATTAAACTTTTACATTTTTCTCTGATTCTATATTTAGTAGAGGGCACTATTATGCACTCTGCAGCTCCTTCAAAGAATCTTCAGAGAAGTCTGTGACTGTAATCCTTTTCAGGCTGGGAAATGTATGTGACTATAGATACAGGGCTATTATGGAATTACTGTACGCTAGGATGTGTACAGACAGCTCCATGGAAAGAACACAGAGCCACAATGGATGCTTTAATTGCATCCTCCTGCCTTTATATATTTGGTTAACTTGTCACAGAAAAACTGACTTGTACAGTACATGCTTTTACTCTACAGTGGAATAGGCTGAAAGGAAGAGAAACAATTCACCAGATTCAACTTTTTTCACCCTTTATCTCAGAGAGCTGTTTAATATTATTTTATACATTTTACAGAAATTTTGCAGGAGGAGACTCAATGGTATTAAAGGGATTCAAAGGATCTGAAAATGCTGGAGATTCCTGAAACATGTTTGAGAACTGGATGGTATGCTGACCTTTGGCAGATCACTAATGATGATCCAGGATAAGGTCACTGTCATATGATGAGAGATTTAGGCTTTCAAATGGTACTAGAAATAGGGGGACACTCCAGGAAACTAACAGGTAGCAATTTAAAAAAAAAATTATGAAAGTCAGTTTTTTTTTTTTAAATTTAATTCCTAATCAAGATGTGGAATTTATTGCCAGAGGATGTGGTCAAAGTTAATAGCATAGCTGGGTTTAGAAAAGGTTTGGACAAGTTTCTGGTGAACAGGTCCATTAACGCTTATTAACTAGGCAAGTCCAGGGATGGCCACGTCCCTCACCTGGGAAGGAACGACAGTGAAGAGTTCTTCCAGCTGTTTCCAAATGATCCAGATTGGTCACTGTCGGAGACAGGATGCTGGGCTCTATGGACCACTGGTCTGAACTAGCACGGACCTTCTTATGATCTTATCCCTCTCTTTGCTCTGAGGTAAACCTAATTTCCTAGAAGACATTCACACTTAATGCTTTCAAAAAATGCTTCTGCTTACCCTTTGCTTTCATTTTGAATCTCTGCAAATCAGGGGATTGCTATGCTGATTTTATCCAGACCTCATGCAGCTATAAGAACATAAGAACATGCCATACTGGGTCAGACCGAGAGTCCATCAAGCCCAGCATCCTGTTTCCAACAGTGGCCAATCCAGGCCATAAGAACCTGGCAAGTACCCAAAAACTAAGTCTATTCCATGTTACCACTGCTAGTAATAGCAGTGGCTATTTTCTAAGTCAACTTAATTAATAGCAGGTAATGGACTATCTCAGAAATGCATCTAAAATATGATCTAGGTTTGGAGTCCCCATCTGTTGGAGCTGGTGAGGTCTGGATATATACCATGGAGGTGATCTGCTCAGGTCTGAGAGAGGGAAGGAACATGTCTGTCAGTACTGTGGCTGCCCCTGCCAGTCGACAAGTGGTGCTGAGAGTGCACCTAGGAGGACATGCTCCTCCAGCGCTTGGGCTGGCATAAGTCCCTGAAGAAAGGTGAGCAAAGACAGCAAGTTTAAAAATGGTGAAAACAATAGCTGTTCAGAAATACAGAGAGACCTACAAATAGGATCGAAAGAAGAAGAAACAAAGGGAAGAAAATTGCATTGACATTCTTAGTACTAATGCTTTCGAGCATTTAATATTGATTGAACAGTTTGGAAATTGAGAAGCTTTGGAGTTGAGTAAAACCATGCTATTAAATTACTTTTGGTTTAACAGGTTCTCATAAAAATTGATGAAAATTCATGTATTTACTGTATGTCAGGCATATGTCATGTGAGGTAGTATAAGGCTGAAAACTTGGATGTCAAGTTAATGATTCCTTGTTTGCTTATGGAGATGTCAAACTGTGCCTTCTTTTTGAAAATGCAGGAAAGAAAGTGCCAAGTCAACAGTGATGAGTCATCAGCACTACGGTTACATTATATTTAAGTATTTCTTCTGGCAAATTTGAGAGGGAAACACTCCTGTTTAAAATTATGAATCTTATCACATAAATCCCATTCCCAACCAACACAACCTTACCCAGCTTGCAATGCCTTACTCAGCTTGCATAATGGCTGGAGATTTAGATTGTGACCAGTTTGTAGTTACTGAATGTACATATCTCACCATGGAGAGCTGAATTTCACTTCTTTGAAAGGTTTTGGCAGAGCAGAAAAAAATAAAATCTGAGAAAAAATATATACACAGAAACATAATCATCTTCAAAATGAATCTATCCTAGCTCACACTGTACATTAATGCCTTCTTTATGTGGTTGCACAAATCAAGTCTGAACTATGACAGCGGATTTATGGTTTGGAAAGCTTTGCCTCATGTCTTTTGCAAGCCCGTGTGTGTTTGTGGTCTGTTTCAGAACTTACCATGCTGTGGCTGACTGAATAATTGATTACTACTACTTATTATTGCTATAGTGCTACTAGACGTATTAATGTAAGGAAGACCAGCTACATTGGCAGACAGGATTTAGGCCCCTGTCTAGTGTCAGTGTTCACACATCAAATAATGGTTAACAATTATTCTACTAAGTATTTCCATCTTTAGACTTTTCTGAATATAGTTAGTTTGCTACCAGGTCAGTACAGCTGTTTTCATGGTATATTCTGCCTGTTAATATGGTCTGATGGTAATATGTGATTACGTTCTATTTGAACGAGATCTCTGTACCATGCTAATTCCATGGCTAAGGTTACTATCATTACTCTTAGAAAGTGAACATACTGTAGAAACTATTTGCAAACAATATAAGTGGTCTGGCATATATACAACCTATATCTAGTGCTATTCTTGGAAGCTTGTGTCAGAACTGAACTTCAGCAGCTGGCCCAGTGACTCAGTGGCAATGCTGTGCCCTGCCACGTGAAGTGACATGGGTTTGATTCAGTGGTAACTCTATACAGTAGTGTGTTTTATTTTTTGGGGGTGGGGGTGGGGCGACAGGGGGACAAGCCAAAACGGCATTTTTCACATATCATGTGCAACCCCACAGCTTGGCCCCCATGACTTTAAATTAGCTATAAAAGATTCAATAAGAAAAAAGTCACAAGCCTTCTGTGAGATTTAAAAAAAAAAAAAAAAAAAAGTCAGTTTCAACCTCCCAGTAAACTATCATTAAGATTATTTGATAGCCTCATTCAACCAATTCTTCTATATGGATATGACAATGAAGTGTGGAGTATATACAGCAAAGGGCAGAATCTCACTATAAATCTTGTACCTCCAGTGCTGTAAAACCATCTGCATCCACTGAAATTCCCCTAACAACAGGATGCTGACCCTCAACTCACTAAAAAAATAATAGATATATTCAAATTCTGGTGTCCCCTCAGTAAAACCATCTCAAGCACCTTCCACCGCCGGACTCTTTGAGGTGAATTTTAAAAGCCCGATGCACACATTAATTAGGGGATGGGCAGAGAAGATGGGCTCGCGCGCACCAAGCAGATTTCGAAAGCTGCCATGATATGCACGTATCTCCCGCAGCGAGCACATCTCCAAGGTATCCAAAAGGGGGTGGGGAGTGGGCGTGGTCTGGGCAGGGCAGGGGCATTTCGGGCATAAACCTAAGATGTGCATGTAAATCCTGACACGACCCGGCATGTGCCGAGGCCCCTGCCGCATAACTTTACTTCTACTATGGATGCCATGTAAGTTAAAATTTAAAGAAAACTAGGGAGATCTGCGAGATTTTAAGAGTTGGGATCAAAGGCTATCAAACTGGGGGGGGGGGGGGGGTGTGGAGGATTGGAGGACCTATGTCTTAACTGGGGAACTGGAGATAAATTAGTAAAACTGAGAATGGCCTCTGCGTGCGCTCCTTTTAAAATTCTATGATTTACACGTTAGAAGCAGAATTTGTGCACCGATGCAGGCATCCCGCTTAACATTTGGCGCACACATGCACACAGCCAGGCTATTATCTAACATGAATGAATATGCTCATTTGTCATAAAATGGCCTCGTACCTGGACGAAGGCTGACATATCTGTGCAAATGTGCACATGCATGCCGGTTTGAAAGTTACCATCCCCATGAAGTAACACAAAACTCTGTACAAAAGACATTCAGAGCCTATGTAGGAAATCTGCCATACCATAACAGCACTAACCCCTAGGACTCAAGTGGCAAGAAACCTACCTTTCAAAAGGCAGCTCTGGAGATATTGCACTGGGCCATAGAATACCAGTTCACCTTCTATACACAGGAAATATACACTAGCAGAATCCATCACCTTGGTCACCCATGCTGAACATGTGTTGCGCCCGTCGGTCACAGACGGCTGCGCCCTCTCTGTCTCACCTCTTTTCTTTCTCTACCCTCTCCTCTGGGCAAGATGGCTGCCACCGCCTCTCCTCGCAGACCTCTCCGGCATCCCCGGACCAGCAAGGGCGATTGCATTCACCATTCTTACACTGAGGTCACTTAAGACACGCGTGCGCGCGCCGCCCTCTCTTTTGAATAAGTCATGGCGGGAACCTTGGGGGCGTCCCCACCACATGACGTCACTACCGCCAGGTACTTAGCCTCTGATCTCCAATCCAGCTATGAGTTAGCAAGGATTCCCCTCCAGCTAATTTCGACTTCCTTCAGAGACTCCGCTCTGAATACTCGCTCCTACTAACCCTCCGGGGTTATGCTGGCTACACTAGGGCGTTCTAGGTACTCGCTCCTCGGGGGCCTTATTCGCTCCTATCTGCCCTCTAGGGTTTCACTGTTCCAGCAAGGACACTCAAGGCACCCGCTCCTCGAGGGTCTTGCTTCGCTCCTATCTACTCTCCAAGTTTCCCAGCTCATCAGGATTCTAGGTACTCGCTCCCCAGGGCCTTGCTCTTGCCTGCCTTCCTCCTGTGCTAACCTGCATCTACAAAGGACATTCTGGCTCTGGTGCTCTGGGCCTTGCATCATTTCTACCTCCATTCTATGGAGGCCATCTCTTCAATAGCTACCAGCCTTCGTGAGTACCTTCTCTCTCAGTCTCTCTGCCTTGTCTCACCACATAATAGATTCTCGGCATACACCGCTTTGCGGACCACTACCGGATCTACCATCACTGCCTACATCATCAGTGTCTGGGTTCTCGGCCTACCCCGCTCCACGGACCACTACCGGACCCTTCACTTCCAGCATCTGGTGAGTCCTTCTCTGCACTTGATATAACTCAGTGCCTGGACTGGACTATCATCAGAGACCTACTCCACTGGCTGAGGAACGCAGCCCGCTTCTCGGGTTTTGCCAACTGCTGTATAATAAAAGCTTCTATCTCCTCTGTGGTCATTACTGAGAGTCAGCCTACTGCTGTGTTTTCCCCACGGGGCCCCTCCCCATGGGAGGAGTCATCAACACAGCAACCAGGGGTTCACAAACAAGTCAAACTTACAACAACATGGACAGACCCTCATCTAATACAGAATAAAGCACCACAAATTTGATTGAGAAATATGCAGACAAAAAGTGAAATGGAAAACACAAGAAGCCAGACTCTGTGAGCAATGCAATACTGGAGAAAGAGAAATGGAAATGCATTTCATTTTGTACTTTGCAAAATATGAAAATAGAAGAAATGTACATTTCCCCAAACTGAAAACTTAAAAATTGAAAATATTTTATTCATTTCTACCCTTGTTGTCTGGGCATTGTCCTGGTCTCTCTTTTCCACTTTCCTGAGATTTCCCAACCATTTTTCATTTTTTCTCTCTCCTCCTGTCTTCTTCCCTTTCTTCTTTATGTCTGTCTTTGACATTGGTCTTTTCCTTTCATCTTTTTCTCCATTTCTCTCTTTCCTACCTCTCTATCCACTCATAGCTAGATGTTATCTCTCATTCTCTTCTCTCCCCCTCCAGTCCATAGTCTCCATCTAGTCCCCTCTCTTCTTCCTTCCATCTTTTCATCTCCCCTCTCACCTCCTCCTCAGCCCTCTTATTCCCCTTTCTCTCACTCTTTTCCCGGCCTCTTATTCCCCTCTCAACTCCTCCTCAGCCCTCTTATTCCCCTCTCTCTCACCTCCTCCTCAGCCCTCTTATTCCCCTCTATCTCACTCTTTCCCCGGCCTCTTATTCCCCTCTCTCTCACCTCCTCCTCAGCCCTCTTATTCCCCTTTCTCTCACTCTTTTCCTGGCCTCTTATTCCCCTCTCAACTCCTCCTCAGCCCTCTTATTCCCCTCTCTCTCACCTCCTCCTCAGCCCTCTTATTCCCCTCTATCTCACTCTTTCCCCGGCCTCTTATTCCCCTCTCTCTCACCTCCTCCTCAGCCCTCTTATTCCTTTCTCTCTCGCTCCTTCCCTGGCCTCTTATTCCCCTCTCTCTCACCTCCTCCTCAGCCCTTATTCCCCTCTCTCTTACTCCTTCCCTGGACTCTTATTCCCCCTCTTTTACCCATTTCCACCCTCTGTAATCATTCTGTCCCCAGGCCTTATCTGCCTTTCATTTCCTTACTTGCCCCAAATTCTGTCCAGGTATGCAGCCTCCTTTTTTCTTTCTTTTACCCCTTCACAGCATCCCATTCCCCTCTTTCTTTTCCTCCTCAGTCCCATTTCTACACTCTCACCTCCTCCACAGTCACATCTCTTTACATTACTTCTCAACCCCTTTCCTGCTCCTTCAGTCCTCACACCATCTCTCCATCCTCTTTCCAGACTCTTACCTCTTTTCACCCATTTCCTCACACCCTCCCTCTAGAAGCTCTTATCTCCTTATCTCTTTCTCCTTCCTAGCCCCTCTCAAGCCCCTTTCTACCTTCTTACACCCTCCCCCAGATGCTCTCCCCTCTAATCCTCCCTTTAGAAGCACTTCCCCTCTTCTTATTCCCTCTCCCTCTCTAGAGGCTCTTCTCTTGCCTTGTCACCCCTCTCTCCTTCCAGATGCTCTTGCCTCCCTTCTTACCCCACTCTATGCTCTTTCCCACCTCACTCCAGCCTTCCCATTTGCTTCCCCCCCCCCATCCTTAAGTCCCAATGGTCCCACAGAAATTTCTCTTTTTTCCCCCTGCCCCAGCCTCATCAGTCACCACCAGCTCTTCCCTTCACCTTCATCTTACTACTGCATTCCTCTGGCGACAGCTGCCACTCATCTGATGGCCCATGCTGCCGTCCCCACGGATCCTCACAGTCTGTGCTGGATGGACCAGGGCAAGTACGCTTAAACCTCATAAGCAGCGTTCCTTATAGGCCAGTCTGATTCATCATGAGATTCAGCCATCAGGATGTGCGGGCCGCAAGTTTTAAACATACTTGCAGACTGTATAGCACAGGCTCCCACTGCTCCTCTTGCTGGGCTCAAGTGTGCAGTCACTGAAGCAATGCTGCACGCCTGTGCCCCTTAGAAGGAACTGTGTGGGCCCCCACCAGTGGCAGGAGCAGCGTTTAAACGCATGTAATCCCATGCGGCTGCGGGGCCAGCCTTACAATAGTAACTGAGAATTTGCTTTGCTCCTTTCTTGAGGCTGGCCTCCTGGCATCAGAAGATGATGTGTGCTTTATCGCTTCTCCTGCTGCTGGTGACATTGAAAGAGAAACTCACATATTTACCAAGACAAAATATGTGCTTGTATGACAAAATATGGTCTCTCAATTGGGCCTACCGGAGGAGTAGTAATGACTAGGACACTATGTTCCCCTACCCTCACCTGCAAAGGCTCTTTATTTTTAGTTCAAATTGTGGTTTGTTGGTATTGTTTGCTCAAGAAAGAAGATGGTATATGTTGTTAGCTATAATGCTTCATCAGTAGATGCTGTTTTGATGTGCAGTATTTAGTACCTCTGTGGATATTTTTGTTGTTATAAATAAAAAGTTTCAAAAATAACCGTAAAATATAGGGGAAATCCAACAGTTGCTCTTCAGTGCATGGTTTGGAGGGAGGTATCTTCAGAGGATACTAAAATAACAGGGGAGTTAAAGAATCCCACTAGATAAGTTCCAATAAAAGCATGCGTAGCCCATTTGCCTAAAGAACAAATTGAGTTAATAGATTCCAAATAATCCCTGTCAACTGCTAAGAAAGTTATATGTACAAATAAAAAATGCTTTAAAGTGTGAGAAATGTGGAATATAAATAAAATAAATATCTATATGCTTAGTCTAGAAGTCTAATAAGTAATATGAGAGATTTAGAATGTATAGCACTGAATGAAGAAGTAGACTTAATTGGCATTTTAGAGACCTAGTGGAAGGAGGATAACAAAGGGCTGTGCTACACCAAGGTCTAAATTAAATCACAATGATAGGTTGGATCCACTTGGTGGGGGATGACATTTTAAGTTACACTGGCTACCTATTACATACAGGATTAGGTTTAAAATATTATGTATAACATTTTGGGCTTTCTCTTCAGGTCTTCCTCTCTACCTTTCTAAATTGTTAATCCCATATATTCTCTCACAAAACCTGTGGTCTTCTCAAGCAGGTACTCCTCCTCCATCAGTCATTCAATTGGACTCTACCAGAGAAATGTCATTCAGTTATTAAGCCCCATCCCATTAGAATTCATTGCCTCCAGATATTTGCTCACTTATATATTATTTAAAATGTAGGAAAGCAGTAAAGGCATGGTTCTTCACACAGGGGTAGATTTTCAAAAAACGCGAATAGGCGTACTTTTGCTGGCGCATCAGGCGCAAGCAAAAGTACGCTGGATTTTAGTAGATACGCGCGGAGCCGCGCGTATCCACTAAAATCCTGGATCGGCGCACGCAAGGCTATGAATTCTATATAGCTGGCGCGCGCCGAGCCGCGCAGCCTACCCCCGTTCCCTCCAAGGCCGCTCCGAAATCGGAGCGGCCTTGGAGGGAATCCTCTAATGCCCTCCCCTCACCTTCCCCTCCCTTCCTCTACCTAACCCACCTGCCCGGCCCTGTCTACACCCCCCCTTACCTTTCTCCGGGGATTTACGCCTCCCGGAGGGAGAAGTAAATCCCCGCGCGCCAGCGGGCCTGTTGCGCGCCGGGACGCGACCTGGGGGCGGGTACGGAGGGCGCGGCCACGCCCCCGGACCGCCCTGGGCCGTAGCCACGCCCCCTTACCCGCCCCCAAAACGCTGCCGACACGCCCCCTAAACGCCGCGACGACCAGGCCCGCCCCCCGACACGCCCCCCTCGGAGAACCCCGGGACTTACGCGAGTCCCGGGGCTCTGCGTGCGCCGGTAGGCCTATGTAAAATAGGCTCACCGGCGCGCAGGGCCCTTCTCGCCTAAATCCGCCCGGTTTTGGGCAGATTTAGGCGAGCAGGGCTCTGAAAATCCGCCCCACAGGTTTTTGACAACCCCTAACACTTCAGGAAGTGATGAATTATGGTTTTTAGAATCCTATACCAATCTACTATTTTGTTTAGATGTGGTTAACATTTTAGGTAGTTATGGTTTCTGTAGTCCTATAAAAAAGTATTTAATGTGGTTGCATATGATCAAGCAATTTTCAATAACTTCAAAGAGGTTAATGCATCTCATCATAAATAAATGGTAAAAGTCCTTTTAATCAGAGATCCTGATTGAAACACAAATATAAATCGATTACAACAAACCCCCAGCAATGAATTTAGTCAGAACTTTCCAAATGTTCATGATACAATACTTTAGAATGGATATCTCTAGTCAGAATTGCAAGGGAAGAAACTAACTTCTCAATCATGGCAAGCGCTGATCACAAGTTCTCTAATAAGATCAAAGCAGGTCTAGTCAAATCTGGTCTGACCTTAAGAGCCTAGATAGAGTCCCATACCTCCTGTGTGCAGAGAGTTGCGTTGTCTAAATCCAAAGATGCTGAAGACTCAACTGAGTCTGCTGCAGCAACATCATCTCTATCCTGGGGAAGTCAGTAAAGTAAAATGCCGCCATGCTGCTATTGACCTTTGGCATTTAACAAAGAAACATTGCTCGATGACACAGCCGAGGTGTCAGGACTCAAGATCTGATCCAGCATTCTTTCAGCCACCACAGTATTATAACCTGGTTGGTTAGTGATACTTCAGTCACTAGCAGACAGGCTGCCCCTCCTAAGCCAGGCAATTCGGACTCTGATACCACCTGAGACAAAGCAAGAGCATGTTCAGGCATGGTGGTCTACTGAGTACTAGGATAGAGGAGAACCTCCTCAAAATTCTTTTCCTCATCCCCATATCCAAACCGAAGTAAGAGTAGGAGAAAAATGTAATATATTTTCAGGAGACAAAACACACTCAGCTGGCCTAAAGATGCCATCTTGAATTTTTCCAGACCAGTGCTTTTTAATATATTTATAGATTATGGAAAGGGGGATGATGAGATAGGTGATCAGATTTGCAGATGACAGAAAATTATTCCAAGTTTTTAAATCACAAGCAGTTTGTGTGAAATTGCAGGATGACCTTGTGAGACTGGAAGATCAGCTATCCAAATTGCAGATGGAATTGAATGTAGACAAGTACAAAATGATGCACATTGGGAAAAGTAACTCACACTGTACTACATGATGTCAGGGTCCATATTAGGTATTTCAACCCAGGAAAAGGATTTGAGCATTATTGTGGACAATACTTTGAAAACCTTGGCTTAGTGTGACAGTGGTCAAAAAAGCAAATAAAATGTTGGGAATTATTAGGAAAGGAAAGAAGTATAAAACAGAGAATGTCATAATACCTCTGTTTCACTCCAAGTGAGACTGCATCTATAGTACTCTGTGCAATTCTGGTCACCACTTCTCAAAAAAGATGTAGCTGAACTGAAACTGGTATAGAGAAGGATGACCAAAATAATAAAGGGAATGGAATGGTTCCCCTATGAGCAAGACTAGAGATTAAAGCTGCTCAGCATGGAGAAGAGAGAGGTGGCGGGGGATATGATAGAGGTATATAAAATCATGAGTGAAATAGAGTGAGAAAATGTAAAACAGTTATTTACGCTTTCAGATAATACAAAGACTGGGAGCAAGTAGCACATTTAAAACGAACTGGAGAAAATTATTTTTCACTCAATGTACAATTAAGGCATCATAGTGGATAACACATTTAAATCGTCGGTTCAGTGTGCTGCAGCAGTCAAAAAAGCAAACAGAATGTTGGGAATTATTATAAAGGGAATGGTGAATAAAACGGAAAATGTCATAATGCCTCTGTATCGCTCCATGGTGAGACCGCACCTTGAATACTGTGTACAATTCTGGTTGCCGCATCTCAAAAAAGATATAGTTGCGATGGAGAAGGTATAGTGAAGGGCTACCAAAATGATAAGGGGAATGGAACAGCTCCCCTATGAGGAAAGACTAAAGAAGTTAGGACTTTTCAGCTTGGAGAAGAGACGGCTGAGGGGGGATATGATAGAGGTGTTTAAAATCATGAGAGGTCTAGAATGGGTAGAGGTGAATCGGTTATTTATGCTTTTGGATAATAGAAAGACTAGGGGGCACTCCATGAAGTTAGCATGTGGCACATTTAAAACTAATCGGAGAAAGTTCTTTTTCACTCAACACACAATTAAACTCTGGCATTTGTTGCCAGAGGATGTGGTTAGTGCAGTTAGTATAGCTGTGTTTAAAAAAGGATTGGATAAGTTCTTGGAGGAGAAGTCCATTACCTGCTATTAATTAAGTTGACTTAGAAATTAGCCACTGCTATTACTAGCAAAGTTGACATGGAATAGACTTAGATTTTGGGTACTTGCCAGGTTCTTATGGCCTGGATTGGCCACTGTTGGAAACAGGATGCTGGTCTTGATGGACCCTTGGTCTGACCCAGTATGACATGTTCTTATGCTCTTAAGCTCTGGAATTCATTGCTGGCGGATGTGGTAAAGGAAATAGCATAGCTGGGTTTTAAAAAGATTTGGACAAGTTCCAGGAGGAGAAGTCCATAAACTGTTATTAACCAGATAGACTTGGGAAAAGTCATTACTTATCCCTTTATATTAACAGAATGGGATCCATCTACTGTTTAGGATCCTGCCAGGTACTTCTGATCTGAATTAGCCACTGTTGGAAACAGAATACTGGGCTTGATGGACCCTCAGTCTGATTCAGTATGGCAATTCTTATGTTCTTAGCAATAAGATTCAGAAGGAAGGTAAAAGATCTGAGGGGTTTGGGAAGGTCGGGGGGAGGGGAACAGGAGCTTGTGTTGGTTTATGAATATGAATTTATGCACTTTTATGTTTATAGTGGTGGATGACCAGAGGAAGAATTTCAGTTGGGTAAACTGGATGAGCCAGTTGGTCTTTATCTGCCATCGTTTACTGTGTTGCATTGTTATTGGTCAGTTTCTCACAGATGGGCTCAATATTGAAAACACCATAACTGGGACATCAGGCTGATCTTTTAAACACCAAGTTAATGACAGAAGATGAAATGATGGTAATCTGATATGTCCAAGATGAAATCAAACTTTTAAAGTTGCAGCTTTGGCTGCAAATATTTTTTAAAAGAATATGCATATCTCCTCCCGTCTACATTTTAGGTCTTGATTTTCAAAGCAACTTGAGTACATAAAACCCTGATTCATGCTTTTAAGTGGTGTTTTGAAAATTAGTCAAGTGACCAGTGTGGGTAAAGGTTCTTGCATAACCTGGTTTCACACACATGCACCTGAGGAGGCATTCAGGGGGGGGGGGGCATAGAGTAGGGACTGAGTTGTGACTTACGGGCATTCTTTTTTCTTATTTTTATTTATTTAGATTTATTTTAGATTTATTTAGATTTAGATTCTTGTTAAAAGCATACATGTAAGTAATCCTGCACAGCCACAAGGGAACTCCTTTCTTCTCCTCTGGCCTGTGCCAAATGGACCTGTACAAGGCTTCTTGCATTCAACTGTTATGCACTAAACATTTGGAACAAATTGCTGTTACCCCTGCCACTTAAGCCATGTACCCTTCCTTCAGGACAAAAGCTAAGGTATGTTTTTTCATCCAGGTCTTCCCTGCAGAAATGCTCAGTCCCCTGACCTGACTTACCCAAACTTCCAATTAAGAACCTTGAGTTCTGCACCACTCGGTTCCCAATGCTATTCTAATCGTAAATTTGATTCCAACTGTAGTAGTTTCACATTCAGTTGTCTGATTTAAATTGTTGTACTCTGCCTCGAGGCAATTATTAGTAAAAAAAAAGGTGAAATATCAAATGTCATAAAATGTCATAAAAAAGATATAGTTGGGATGGAGAAGGTACAGAGAAGGGCGACCAAAATAATAAAAGGGATGGAACAGCTCCCCTATGAGGAAAGGCTGAAGAGGTTAGGGCTGTTCAGCTTGGAGAAGAGACTGCTGAGGGGGAATATGATAGAGGTGTTTAAAATTATGAGAGGTCTAGAACAGGTAAATGCGAATCGGTTATTTACTCTTTCGGATAATAGAAGGACTAGGTGGCATTCCATGAGCATGTGGCACATTCAAAACTAATCAGAGAAAGTTCTTTTTCACTCAACGCACAATTAAACTCTGGAATTTGTTCCCAGAGGATGTGGTTAGTGCAGTTAGTGTAGCTGTGTTTAAAAAAGGATTGGATAATGGATAAGTTCTTGGAGGAGAAGTCCATTACCTGTTATTAATTAAGTTGACTTAGAAAATAGCCACTGCTATTACTAGCAACGGTAACATGGAATAGACTTAGTTTTTGGGTACTTGCCAGGTTCTTATGGCCTGGATTGGCCACTGTTGGAAACAGGATGCTGGGCTTGATGGACCCTTGGTCTGACCCAGTATGGCATGTTCTTATGTTCTTATGTTCTTAAGTTGTGCGTTGCTTGGAGGAGATGTAACTTTGTGTCAGGTAAGTTATGGGTGTGCTCACTCAATTGCGCGAGGATTTTCCAAATAAATATGTGTTTAAGTTAATTTTGAAAATACTTGGTGAAGTCTGTGTATAAAACATATCCGCAGTTGTTACCACTATACCTGCTGTTATTATATTACCCTCCCTATGTACAACTCTCAAGATTATAGCATTACTGTGATTTTTTGGATTAGAATATGTTTGATTTTGTGACAAAATGCCATTTTAATTACAATCCCTCAGGATTTTCTGCTTATGTTTCTCAGGGGCAATTTTCAGCAGGTACTTTTATATCTGTGGAAATTCAAGCTAAATGAAAATAAGACTGGTCATTTCCCCTTTGAGAATTCACTTCTGCAAGGTCCACCAGTACAAAAGCACCGGAAGACTTTCCACCTGCTTTTAGTTGGGGAAAGGGTCCATGTGGGAAACTGTGCATTACGATTTCAAAAAATCAAATCACTATGTGCACCGAATGCCTCTTTTCCTCAAGGCTAAATCTAGCCACTGAGGGGAGGACAGTTTTTTTAGCTCCTAGGACTCACTTCCCCATGAAGACGTTCACTTTTCCCTTTGTTTTATAACATTGAGTTAGTTCCACTTTTGTTTTCCTCAACATAAAATAGTACTTGCTGCTCTAATTCTTTCTGCTTCTAGAGTCCTGTCTTTTGTCCAAAAGTTGCAAATTATTTTTCTCACAACAGGACGCAACCTGGCAAAATATTTGATCAAAGCTGTGGCTATCGGAAACAAGACACAGCAATATGTCAGTAAACCACAGGCACATGTTTTGACCCTTGGTTTTTAAGATCCATTGATCATGTTCAAGTTCTTGAAGATTCTAACTCTATTTTCCATGTAACACTGTATCACTGATGAATGCATCTATTTTGGACATAGCAGCTGAGAGTATTGGTTTTCACTACAGAGGCTTCCTCCAAATAGAGTATGAGGTAATGTCTGTCCCAGAAGTCTCTTCTCACACCTGTGAGGGTAAACCTTGTTAATCACTGTTATAGCAACTGGCTGTGTCCCATGATGTTTATATTGTATGGCTCTTAGGAACTGCATATGACAATCACACTCTAACTTCCTTTGTTTGTTTGTTTTATTTTAAGTGCTCAGTTACTAAATTAGTGCTAGTCACAGCCTGACAGTGCACACACTCCAGTGCTTGTCCTGTGAGCCTATGACTACATTATAGAGATGATTCATAATTGCTACGAAACCCAGTTACAAATCAAAACAAAATCAGAGGGGGGTGAATAAACAAATGAAGTTACCAGGGTTCTATGCAGCTTGGGATAACTTACATTGCACAAATAAATATTCCAGTTTTCTCAAACATCACTACAGTGACTATCACTGTGGATTACTTAGTTTCACCAAAAGAGTGGACTCAAGACACTTTTCAGTTTTTCAGCATTCTGGTGAAAAACTGGAAACCATCACCCAAATATATTAAAATGAAAACGTATAATAACACTTACAGATAGCAATAATCTGGAAGTCCATATTCAGCTGTGATGCAGCTCGGCTAATTAGCTGGATAAAACTATCTGGCTAACAGCCTGTATATTCAGTGGCACGGGCGCTATCCTGAATATACCCGCTATCCTAAAGTTAGCCATATAAGTCTATCTGGCTAACTTTATGACAGGTCTTCAGGATGATTGGACTTAGCTAGATATATTATCTGGCTAACTGAATTCTGACAGAGGGGTGGCACAATTTGTTAAGGATGGAATAAGTCATGCAGAGTGCAGACTAAAAGTCCTGCAGGATACAAGAGGCACTGTGGAATCTTTATGGGGAAGAGTATAGCAGTCAGTGTTTACTACTATCTGTCTGGACAGGATGACGAATCAGATAATGAAATGCTAAGGCTGTGGAGGACTGGGGGCTGAGGCTGAGCAGGACTGGAGGCTGAAACAAGACTGTCTGCTCATGTCCCTGTCTGGTCTGGTCCAGTCCTGTCCTCGTATCCCGCCCATGTCTGTGACCCCAGTCTTGTTTCAGCCTCCAGTCCTGCACAGCCTGCTCTTCAACTCAACTCCAGCCACAGCCTAAGTCCTGCTGGCCACCAGAACCCAAAGGCTCAACCTGCGGGGCAGGTGGCTGGTATCTGCTCTGTCTTTCCCTGAAGTCCTGGTCTGCTCCCATGGGGGTTCACCAGCCCTAGCCAGGCCCTCAGCTGTAACAAAAGGCCAAGAGAGAATTTGAAAAGAAGTTTGCCATAAAGTCAAAAATTAAAAATAAAACCTTTTCCAAGTACATTCAAAGAAAGCAGCCTGTAGGGATGTGCAGCACCAAATTTCTTTTTTTCTTTTTCATCTGGATTCAGTTTATTTAAATTTTATTTTGGTTAAGTTAATTTGCCAAACCAAATAATTATAGAGAAAAATCCCCAGATACAAAAAAGAAGTGCTGACCTCTACCCCAGAAAAAGCAGGCCTCCAGCATCCTGGCTGGAGCATCCCAGGCTAAAAAATGGTCCAAGCATAGCACTACACAAGGCGCTGAGCCCTGGACCAGCCACCAAGGCCTAAGTCAGGCAAAGCCCTGAGGCCTGGTTCTGGCACTGAGGCACAGCTCTGAGGCATGCAAGGCCATGGCCTGGGCTGACCTGGAGTTTAGTCTTGGCACTAGGGCCCAGCTGGAGACCTGATCCCAAAGCTGAGGCCTCGGCTCAGTGGCGCTGAAGCATAGGCCCAAGTCTCCCAAAGCTAGAAATATGATGCCATCTGCTTGGAGGATGGTGCCATAGTGACATCACCTTCCTTCAAAGTTGATGGCACCAATTTGATATATGACTGTATCTTTTTCCCCGTGGAGTTTCCCTTTGAAAATACGATTGGATTGTGGCATCAAAGCAAGTGCAAAGTACATGCCAAAAATTATATGCAGAGTTTTTATTAACTAACCTAACTCCGCTCCTGTGTAAAAACTTCTGATTATTGCCCTATAAGTTTTTAGCTCTTGACTCTTATTAATAGCTCAAGCATATGATCATTCATTCCATCAGTTGTGCATTTCAAGAGAATGCCTTACAACATAATTCCTTTCCTTTCTGAAAGCAGTATTTAGTGGAATATGTATAACACATTGTGTTCATTCTTGGAGAAAAGAATATGGATGAGGCTGAATTTTTTTTTTATCATTTCCTCTGTTTTCACTGGTTTGAATTTATATAGAGTTACAATTTTGTATCAGTTAACAACATAGGGTGTGTGAAGCCAGGTAATCTGTGACACATTGCATTACAACATAGCTACCTTATCAAGGCATTTTTTTCATTCAATGCCAGCCACATTCCTCGATAGAGTAATTTAGGACAAACAAAAAAATGTATTGACTAATGCAATAATGCTTCACATCATCTTGTATTACAATGATCACATAACACAGATGTCCATAGTCAGCTGCTGTGTGGCTCAGCTAGTTAGGGCCTGATTCACTAAGGCTTTTTTTTTTCCCATTCTGTGTCTATGGGAAAACAGCTTAATGAATCAGGCCCTTAGCCTGCATATTTAGTAGCGCAGGTCCACTGCTGAATATATCCAGCTATCCTAAAGTTAGCCGGATAAGTCTATCCGGCTAACTTTAGGGCAGGATTATGGCCCGAGCAGAGTTAGTGAGATAAGTTATCAGGCAAACTCTGAATATCAGAATTAGCTGCATAACTTATCTGGCTAACTCAGCTGATCGCCAGACAGGGGCGGATTCCCGATGACGATCAGCCCGGGGATTCGCCGCCCAGGCCGGCCCAGGAGATACCACGTGGTTTGCCGAGCGCGACTCTGTCACAGCCGCGCTCGGCAGACCATATGACTAGAGTGACCGGCCCACCGGGGGATGCACGATCCCCCCCCCGATAGGGCAATCCGCCCCTGTCGCCGGAGCACCCTCGCCTTGCCCACCATGTAGCCGGCTATTTAGCCGGATAAGTAGTTAACCAATTAAGTGGCAGCACTGATCCCAGGTAGATATTCAGCCATTTCCACTTAGCTGGATAAGCTGAATAGCTATCTCCTAGAGGCCAATATTCAATAAAATCTCCAATGGCTAACCTATTCAGATAAAGTTATCGGGATAATTTAACCCAGATAGTCTGTTAGATAAATGTCCGACTGAATATCTCCGGTTAAAGTTATCTGGCTACTGGTTATATTTTCTGAATATTGCCAGCTAAGTGTAAAATTAAATTATCCAACCTTGTTTGGCTGGATAACTTTAGCCTTAACTGACTATATTCAAAAGAATGTAGCTGGGTTAAGTGGTACTGCAAAGGTTGAGGGCCTAGCATCCCGAATTACTGACCCGCTACTCAAGCAGTCATCACAGACCCTGCAGGGCTGAACCTCCCCAGCCCTCCCAAATCCCTTTGAGAAAATATTTACCACAAAATCAGAAGGGGTCCATTGCTGTTCTCCCCTTCTCCACCCACTCCCCAATTCAAAATAAAAGTGCTACAGTGACCCTGCTACTGCCTCCCCTCCCTCTACAGTGTCACTTACGCAGCTAGCTTCTTCTGAATACGAATATAGTCAGTTAAGGCTAAAGTTATCTGAACAGATGAGCCTGGATAACTTTAGACCTGCTCTCAGCCAAATCTGGAGATAGCTGAATAATTTATTTGCCTAGTTATTTGGCTACCACATCTCCACTTTGAACACCACCAGCATGTTCTTTACTTATTCAGATCTTATCCAGAATGACTTATCCAGCTAAAAGTTAGTCAGAGAAGGGGAATATTCAAAACTGACCATTTAGTCAGATAATTTATGAGTTATCAGGCTAAATGGCTTGAATATTGGCACTAAAGGTCACTTTATAGCAATTTGGAACAATCTCTGGATTATTACAGTTATGGCTTCGAGTACTTGTAAGAATGAGGTTCTGTTGCTAGCCTGCAAGTGTTTCAGATCTCAGGATGACCTCATAATGGAATGAACTTCCACCTCCCACCTGCAAGTGTCAGTAGATTTCCATGGTCAGTTTGTTTGCTATAACTGGTTCTATGGTTCCTCTTGGGGGCCATCTTGTTTCCTGGTTTACTGTGTATATATACTGTGTGCCTTGCCTGCTTTCTTTGCCAGAGCTCGGTCCTTACTACTCTGGGTATGTTTTGTGATTCTAGATTTGCCTACAGTGATCCTGTTCCTCCTTGCATCTAGACTCCTCTTTGGACTTCCTTCATTCCTGGTTCTAGGTCTGGTCATCATGGTCCAGTTCTCTCCATAGTGAATATTTTCTGTGAGTTTGTATGTTCAGCTGAATTCTCCTTGTAGCTATGTTTCACTGTTTTGGGTACCTCACACACACACACACACACACACACACACACACACACACACACACACACACCCCAGCCCCAACCACAAACTCCATGTAGCCAAAGGCCTTGCAGCTATCAGCACCCAGGAATTCAACGCACTGTTAACAAAATCAAACTAGTCAAAACTTTCATGGTGAATGCAATTTTGACTGAAAATTGCCTATCCTTTCTGCAGATAACAGTATGCATGGGGATCAATAATGTGCATACTTTTTCCTGTTAGAAAGGTAGGCAGGCTCTGAGGTGGGGTTAAGTCAGGTAAGGCAATAATATGTGTAGTTCTGAGTTTTGGTGCCTTTAAAATGAGCATGCAGGTGCCCATATAAGCGTGTATGGGTGCAAGAGTGAACAAACAGCGAAATTTTAAATCATGCATGCAGTTGCACTCATGTGATTTAAAATATGTCTACTGCGTGTGTGTGCGCTCCTAATTTTAAGTGGTTACTCGAAGAAACGTACTTTGCGGATCTTCCTTAGCACTTTGTTGGCTTTAACATGTGCAGGTAAGTGATTTCAAGACATGCTCGTGTGAAGGACATTCCCAATTTTACCAATTAGTCCACACGTTTGCCCAGTCCATGCCAAGGTCATCCAGACTTCTCTGGTTCTTCAGCCTGCACTTCTTCCAGTTGACTCAGACCCCTCAGTCAATCATTTTAGACCTAAACAGAGATGAATGCAGTAGGGATATGCAGCAGGGACGGATGCATTCGATTCGGTATTCGTATTCATTGGGACCCAAATCTGTTACATCCATTTTCGGGGGACCCCGATTCATCCATTAGTTATGTATGGTATTCATTTCTCATTAAAGTTAAAAAAAAACCCATCCCAACCCTTTAAATTTAATTAACTACAACTCTCCACCCTCCTGACTCCCCCAAGACTTGCCAAAAGTCCCTGGTGGTCCAGCAGGGGTCCTGGAGTGATCTCTTGCACTCGGGCTGTCAGCTGCCGGTATTCAAAATGGCACCGATAGCCTTTGCCCTTACTATGTCACAGGGGCTACCGGTGCCATTGGTTGGCCCCCGTCACAGGTAGGAGCACAAGATGGCGCCGGCCATCCATTGCTCCTACCATGTGACAGGGGCCGACCAATGGCACCTGTAGCCCCTGTGACATAGTAAGGGCAAAGGCTATCGGCGCCATTTTGAACACCGGCAGCCAACGGCCCGAGTGCAGGAAATGCTCCAGGACCCCCGCTGGACCACCAGGGACTTTTGGCAAGTCTTGGGGGGTCAAGAGGGTGGGGGTTTTATTCGTTAGTGATACGTTGCTTTTGTGGGGGTTCGCCATACGTTTCAGAACCCAACCAATGCAATGAATAGGGACCTATACGTTGCGGATTGCGCATTCGTTCAAAACGAATGCACATCCCTAGTATGCAGACTGACACCTCTTCAAAACCAGAAGTAAACATGCGTGGGTAACAGCCCGCCGCATTCTGCATCCACTGGATTTAAAATACAGATTGGCATGCGCAACTGTTGGGCCCATGCTGGAATAGCCCCCAACACACCTGAACTCCATTCCTTTTTATTTTACTCACATGCGTGCATATATGCATGGAATTTGTGGCTTTTAAAAATGTGGTTGCTCACATGCGGTCCATGTACTCGTGTGTAAGGGCCTTTTAGCAAAAGCATCACTTTTAAAATCCATCCCTGTCATAACAAAAATTGTGAATGGGAAGACTAAAATAAAATGCACCCCTAAATGCATTGTTTAAGGGGGGGTGAAAGTCCCGCAGAAAAAACAGTTGCAAACCTGCATGGATTCTTTACTCCCCCAGGCAGTTTTCAAAGGGAAAGTCGTCTAGAACTGGTGCAGAGTCCACACCAGCTATGCGGGCGATGCTCTTGAGAGGCCCTTCCTATTCAATTGGCATAGTTTTGCCATATGTCCTTGGCTGAGATGCGATATCTGCATATGCACATGGTTTCTGCCCTGAGATGGCCTGTTTTCCTAAGAAAAAATTAGACATTTTTGTTTGCCTAATACAGTGGTCATTAAAAAAAGAAAAGGTCATTACAAAAAAAAAACCCAAAACAAACTAAAAAACCAACATACCACCCTACATGAGAGGTCAGCAGGAAACTAGAGCAATAATAAATTCTAGAAAATAAATGATGTAAAATCTTTCTCTCCACAAAAAGAACAATGAAGAGAGGCTATAAAAACAACTGCCCACAATGTAACTAGGGCTTCTATTTTAAGATGTTTATAAACTGCAACTTTTAAGTGTTTGTCTTTCAGCTAATTAGAGGTTCCTTGAGATTACATACATTCAGTGTTCATCAGTGATTTCCTGGTGCAGGTACCATTGCTGGGTACCTCTTCCTGTTGAATCAAATAGATACATGTGTGCAGATGAGGAGTCAGCATGAAAAAAGCACAAAAACAGAGTGGAGGACTCAAGACAGGCAAGAGGAGAGATGAGAGAGTATTAGAGAAAGTGGTGTTTTCCCTGTGTTTATCAAGTGAACACCTATTCTGTTTTATCCATTTTTTACATCTGGATGTTTTATCAGGCTTTACTAGTGGTTAAAACCTAAAATCAGAAGCCCTAAACGAAGTACAGTAGTTGGGATAAATCTGGAGAACAAGTTCAAGGGTAAGAAACAGGCTAATCCACATATTTGGATAATCCTTAAAAACAGACCTGTTTAGTAGACATCAAGCGCAGGAAGCTGAACAGGTATGCTTTAATTTCAGCACCAGAAAAAAAAAACATTATTTGCACAATTTTTTTTTCAATGTAAATTTTATTTAAATTTATTTATTTGCAATACAGGAAATAAACAGATATAATGTAAATCAAGGAAAATCTTTGCACAATTTTAACAAATTTTATAGCCTCTTGATGTACAATCTTGATGTTCCCTCCGAGGCCGCTCCGATTTCGGAGCGGCCTCGGAGGGAACTTTCCTTCGCCCTCCCCCCACCTTCCCCTCCCTTCCCCTACCTAACCCACCCCCCCGGCCCTATCTAAACCCCCCCTACCTTTGTCGGCAAAGTTACGCCTGCTGGCCGGTAGTCCCACTCCATGTTTCGGTCCCGGGGGCTGGTCCGGAGGCCTCGACCACGCCCCCGGGCCCGCCCCTGAAATGCCACGGCACGCCCCCGAAACGCCGCGTCATTTCGGGAACGCCCCCGGCACGCCCCCTCCCCGCCCCTTTTCCAAAGCCCCGGGACTTACGCGCGTCCCGGGGCTTTACGCGCGCCGGCGGCCTATGTAAAATAGGCGCGCCGGCGCACGAGGGCCCTGCGCGCATAAATCGGGAAGGATTTACGCGCGCAGGCCTTTTAAAATCCGCCCCTAAATGTTTAGCTTGGTTGCTAAGATGTAGAATCTGTAGCATGTACTCAATTGGAAGCCAATGTTCAAACTGTCCATGATACACCATTTACACACGTAAGTGGAACAATGAAGGTTCATACTAGTAGTTTAGAAACCGTGGGGGTGGGAGCCGCATAGTTTATAAAATATTACATATTTCTGCTCAAAAGAACTCACATATGTTTCAGTACATGCATATATTTCTAATGCAGGAACATGCATACTTTTTCTAGCCATTTTATAAAACTACGCACATACATTTTACACATGTAATAATTATAACAATCACATTTAATAACCCAAAATAAAACATGGAAGCAACTACTTTAATAAAATATTCATGTACTCCGCTTCTGAATTTACTTGTTTGCACTTGTTTTTGTATACTGATACTGCCACCAGTTCATCCATTCCTTCACCTGTTTACCCTAAACCCCCATCTTTTCACCCAGACCTCCCACCCAAAAACTACAGACAAGAAATAAGCGTGATTTTGGTTGAGTGAGTCATTTAACAGGTGTAAAAGCATATGGGCATTAACGTTTGCTAATGTATGTATGTGTACTGCTTACAAAATAGCAACTTGAGTGCTTAGTTCTGAATCCCACCCTGGAATGCCATTTAACCACCCTTTTTATTTCCCTGTTAATATTTACGCACAACATTGCAAGTAAGCCTATACTCTCAAGGTTTATAAAACAGGAGATTTGCACATACACGCTACTTACTTGCATGTCTGCTAATTTTGCATACACAATCCCCACATAATTCTAAAAATTAACTCCTTAAAGGTAGATTTTTAAACCCGCGCTCGGGCGTCCATGTGCGTGCAGTTCCCAGTGTGTGTAAATGGACACGCCGATTTTATAACCTGCGCGCGTCGATGCGCACAAGTTATAAAATCTGCTACCCGCACACACGATTTTATATTGGTGCGCACGTGTGCACACGAATGCCCAATCGCGCGCGTAAGTGGGTGGATTTCAGTCGATGCATGCGGAGACGCGATAGGCCCTTTGCCTAGTACTGTCCCAGTCCACTCCAATAAAGTAGCAAACTGGGAGGGAACGTCCTAAACCCCCTAGGTAACCTGCCTTCCTTTTCCCCTATCCACCCGGACCCCCTAAAACCCTGCTAGCTACTCTCCTTTTTTTTGTTTTATTACTTACCCGCGGTCCAGAGCGCTGTCCCAGCCTGCCCATGTCCCACCCAGACCCTGCCTCCGGCTCGCCCCTTTATCATGAAGTCTTTCTTCTGCGCGTACTGGGAGATACGCACGTGGCTGCGGGCATTTGAAAATGTGCGCAGGGCGCGCTTGGCCTGGCCGCGTGCGTATCTCCCAGTATAGGCATGCGTAGGACTTTTAAAATTAGGCCTTTGGTGTGTACATTAAAACAATAACTTACAGAGTGTACATGATAATCCTTTCCTGAGCATTAGAAGGAATGTGATGGCTACAAAAGTTGCACCTACATGGGTTACTGAGCAGGCCCAGTATTTTTTTTTTGTTTGTTTTGTTTTTGCCTCATGGTTCTATTTCCTTGCTTCAAACCTGATTGAAAATTGTGGGGGCTGGTTGTCATTGCTGAGGCAAGACGTGAGAGAGCAACTAGATCCCAGAAGGAGGAGGTGAAAGAAGAAAAGAGACTTTCAGGAGAGGAAAACCAGACTAAAAGTATGCACTCTGTTAAGAAGCTAATGGATGTGGAAGAGAAGGAAGAGAAGGAGACAAGGGCAGAGTAATCAAAGCAGTGGGGCAATTCCATAATTCAGATTTCTCAACCTATTCCCTCACAAAACATCCAGCCCTCGCGTGATTTTGCAAGAAGTAAAAGAGATGGCATCGGTTTGTGCCTCGGCCAAACCCGGCTTTGTGTAGTCATGCCATTTAAAAGAATAATAAGGAAAAATGCCATACAGCAAATACCCATGTGCATTTTAGATATGCAGAATGCACAGTCCAGAAATTCCAAAGGTACGTCTTAGTCTAGTATAGCTGCTGGTTCAGGATTTTCCTTTCTGTGGTTCCTGTTTAAGAGGAAATTTGAAACTGGTGGGGGTTACCCTATGACATACTTTGAAATATCTTACAGGGCCTGTGACACACATGTTAAGCTGACATAAGCAGCAGAATCTTAAAAATAGAAACACTGTGCAACAGATGTATTGCTTCTAGAATGTATACCACTTTTGGTATGCATTATTATTACCTTATGATTTATGGTGTATATATAGCTTGGATATATGAGACTTGAAACAGTAAGAGTATTTCAGAAAATTAAATCATACTTTATAGCCTAAATGCTTTGCTAAATCACTTGGAAGTATTATTTTGCTCTTAGACGCATCCTATAGTGAAAAATATTCCTATTTGATTTGAAAGTTATATACCAATCTTTCCTTATATCCTGTTTAGTCATAATGGGGCCTTTGCAATAAAACTTGTGCTGTAAAAATTTTACTGTGCAACTCGGTAATATATTTATGTGCACAGTAAAACGGGACTTAACCTGTTAAGCAAATGTTTTCCAAGGGCATGGCAAAACTTGCTTTCAATAGCATGGCCATGGTAGTAGCATGGACGTTTAACACAGAAAAGTTTAATGTCAACATTATCTGTGGCCCAAAATTCCTCATCCAAACTGACCCAAAATGAAAGAGCCAGTTAGCAGTGGTGATATTATTACCCTTTCAGCTCCCAGGATAAAGAATGGACCAATGGCTCACTGGGTTCTATCCCTTCCCACCTAATCTCCTCCAGATTTCAGTTGAGGGCCCGATGAATGATCAGACTTCCTTTTTTCCTCCTGGCACCTCCCAGCAAAGATAAAGGGTTTGATAATCATCTAAACTCCTTCCCTCCATCTTTCTCACACCACACTTCCTCCAGCAAAGACCAAAGACCTAATGCCTAGTTAGACCTTCTCCCTTACCCCTTCCAAAGTGTCTGGATGGCCATCCGGCCCTCAGTTTTGTTCCTTTATTCTTTGTCCCAGGGAATGGCAGGGATGAAATCCCCTCTCCCTCTAACCCAGTGATGGCGAACTCCAGTCCTCCAGTGCCACAAACGGCAGGTTTTCAGGACATCCACAATGAATATGTATGAGACAGATTTGCATGCACTGTCTTCATATTATGCAAATCTATCTCATGCATATTCCTTGTAGATAACCTGAAAACCTGCTCTGTTTGTGGCACTCAAGGACTGGAGTTTACCATCACTGCTCTAATAAGTCCTATTACTTCAGGCCAGTTTGACAGGGGATTTCAGATCACAGCATGGACGTTAAAGTTTTTGTGCTGATGCTGATATTACTAAGGGTAAATTTTACAGTGCCTTTAGTTACATTTTTTCTATAAGATGCTATGTCATGGCTGGTCTCCATCTCATGGATAGTTGACTGTACTTTTGTTTGACCTTGATAGATGGGGCAGTGTGAAATTTCCAGCACTAGCTAAGTAGTTGTTATGACATATTCCCCTGATGCAGGCATTTTGCCAAAATGTCAGCTGATGTCAAGACTAATTATTTTGGGACTCTGTGTTTCATGAGATGGGACCAAGACATTGTGTTTGTTTTGAAGTCACATTTATGCAAGGTTTTGTGAATTATTTAATTATTTTGTGAATGACATGCGTTTTGTAGAAGACTATTTTTATATGGACTGACATATAAAATATGTCAGTCCATATTTTAAAAAGACATGGTAAGACATATGTTGTCATTGTTTTCTACTTGTTATAATGTAAACCGGAGTGATAAGTAATTCTGTTACCTGAACTTCGGTATAAAAAAAGTTATAAATAAATAAATAAATATGGCATAACCACTTATCTTTAACAAGGGTAAATAAATGATTCACAGAGGACATTTTGATATAATACAGTCTAGCCCACTACATTTCAGATGCCCCATTATATATACAATATGTATATATATATTTTTTTCGCATGTGTAAATGATTTTGATTGTGATTCATGCACTGAAATTTGACTAAGGTGCACAAAAAAAGACATATTCTGTGTTTTTGTCACATCCACCTTGGTTTAGTAATATTGGGGCGGATTTTAAAAAGCATTTACATGCGTAAATCTGGGTTTTACTCATGTAAATGCACTTTACTCGAGTAAGTGGGCTTTTGAAAATTGCTACAATATATGCCATTGAATCGTCCATAGGATTTATTCGCATAAGTGCACTTTACGTGAGTAAATGGCTTTTGAAAATTGCTACAATAGTAGTTACATTTATGCGCGTAACTCCTTTGAAAATTACCCCCATTGTGTTTTTAGACAATGATTTGTGTCTCTCTATTTCAATTCTTAATTTGTATGTAAACAATGTATTAAGTAAAGCATTTTAGCATGAGCTTTAATGCATAGGACCCTATATTAGGACATACATGGTTAGCTGCAGGAAGAAATTTCTTATATTTTGTGCCTATAGGAAAAATGTTTAGTGCATTTGGCCTAAAATGATACAACACAGGTTGATCATATGATTGTGGTTTTTCTATTCAAATTTTAGAATCATACTTCCTACATTGTTTGACCATGTAAAGTTAGGTGCACCAATATCATTTAAATTTAAAATGTAGACTCAATGTTTATAAAAGTCTATATTTGGATACAAAAGGGCCTATGTACCAAGGCCCTAGCAAGCATGCTAAACCGGTTATAGAATACCTTAACATTTAAGTGATAACCTTAGCTGCTACATGTATGCAAAAGAAGAAATGTCAGATGCATATGAGGCTTTCTCTGGCATGTGTGAAAGCACATGGTATGCTCTCTTCCAGCCCAAATTTTTCCTAAAATGTAATATATATCTGCTTCATATCAGGTATTACATTTTTTAGCAGTTACTAATAATCATTGTGGCTTACAGACTGAGCAGATGTACTAAAGATGACAACATAAGAGTTTATCTACAGGTCCTTGAGCTATAACACATGTGTACACAATTCTCTTTGTGGGAAAAATAGACACTATGCACACTTGAACATCTATATACATCATGAAAATGTCTTTTCAAACTAAAGGAAAATGCATGGCAACTGGTGTTCATGCAAACTCCTCAAAGTATACGGCACTTTATCTAATAAAGATCCATTGGTCATGTTTTTATAGATTGGCATGCTTGTGGTGATCAGTGCTGTCTTTGTTGGGGGTCATCAGTCTAAAGGCCATTGTAGGTATTCTGATCCAAAACAGCATTCTGGGCAATGAGGGCTTCTTTGAGGTCAACTAATCTTTTTGTTTGACTGTGAAGCTTTTCTTTGATCTCTTTGAGATCCTTTCAGCCTGCGTCCTTCCTGCTGGTACAGCTTCAGCCATAGCAGCAACTGCAGCCCCTCCTCCCTTCCCCTAATATCCTTAGAGCACCCACCAGGGCCCCATTCTGACAAATTTTAATTGCAACCCCAGCACCACTACAGAATGGCTATAGAGAGTTTGTTGTTAGATGCTGGAGTCATCTGGAGTCAGGGCAGGTAGAGTTTTTTCCCTAACATAATACTGTGGTTGGTTACCATTTTAATCCACTTGGATATATAGAAATAAGAGCCCTCAAACAAGTGAATAGCTTTATATGGAATGGATTTATTACACCAGGAAAGCTCACTAACCTATCATTAAAATCATCCATTGTACCTGAAGACTGGAGGGTGGCTAATGTGACCCCAATATTTAAAAAAGGTTCCAGGGGTGATCCGGGTAACTATAGACCAGTGAGCCTGACTTCAGTGCCCGGAAAAATAGTGGAAACTATTCTCAAGATCAAAATCGTAGAGCATATAGAAAGACATGATTTAATGCAACACAGTGAACATGGATTGACCCAAGGGAAGTCTTGCCTAACAAATCTGCTTCATTTTTTTGAAGGGGTTAATAAACATGTGGATAAAGGTGAACCGGTAGATGTAGTGTATTTGGATTTTCAGAAGGCGTTTGACAAAGTCCCTCATGAGAGGTTTCTATGAAAACTAAAAAGTCATGGGATAGGAGGCGATGTCTTTCGTGGATTACAAACCGGTTAAAAGACAGGAAACAGAGAGTAGGATTAAATGGTCAGTTTTCTCAGTGGAAAAGGGTAAACAGTGGAGTGCCTCAGGGATCTGTACTTGGACCGGTGCTTTTCAATATATATATAAATGATCTGGAAAGGAATACGACGAGTGAGGTTATCAAATTTGCAGATGATACAAAATTATTCAGAGTAGTTAAATCACAAGCAGACTGTGATACATTACAGGAGGACCTTGCAAGACTGGAAGATTGGGCATCCAAATGGCAGATGAAATTTAATGTGGACAAGTGCAAGGTGTTGCGTATAGGGAAAAATAATCCTTGCTGTAGTTACACGATGTTAGGTTCCATATTAGGAGCTACCACCCAGGAAAAAGATCTAGGCATCATGGTGGATAATACTTTAAAATCGTCAGCTCAGTGTGCTGCAGCAGTCAAAAAAGCAAACAGAATGTTAGGAATCATTACGAAGGAAATGGTTATTAGAACGGAAAATGTCATAATGCCTCTATATCGCTCCATGCTGAGACCGCACCTTGAATACTGTGTACAATTCTGGTCGCCGCATCTGAAAAAAGATATAGTTGCGATGGAGAAAGTACAGAGAAGGGCAACCAAAATGATAAAGGGGATGGAACAGTTCCCCTATGAGGAAAAGCTGAAGAGGTTAGGGCTGTTCAGCTTGGAGAAGAGACGGCTGAGGGGGGATATGATAGAGGTCTTTAAGATTATGAGAAGTCTTGAACGAGTAGATGTGACTCGGTTATTTACACTTTCGAATAATAGAAGAACTAGGGGGCATTCCATGAAGTTAGCAAGTAGCCCATTTAAGACTAATCGGAGAAAATTCTTTTTCACTCAATGCAAAATAAAGCTCTGGAATTTGTTGTCAGAGGAGGTGGTTGGTGCAGTTAGTGTAGCTGGGATCAAAAAAGGTTTGGATAAGTTCTTGGAGGAGAAGTCCATTAACGGCTATTAATCAAGTGTACTTAGGGAATAGCCACTGCTATTAATTACATCAGTAGCCTGGGATCTTCTTAGTGTTTGGGTAATTGCCAGGTTTTTGTGGCCTGGTTTGGCCTCTGTTGGAAACAGGATGCTGGGCTTGATGGACCCTTGGTCTGACCCAGCATGACAATTTCTTATGTTCTTATTATTTGCAAAAAGACAAACTTTTTTTGTAATTCCTCCATCATGTTGCTCACAAAGCTATTGAACCGAACCAGCCTGTGCACTTCATTCATCACCTCTTTTTCTTCAGAATGAACCCCACTTACCACCACACTCTGTCACATTTCCCTCAATTCTGGATGAATTTTAAAAGCCTTATGCGCTTCAAAGCCACTGTTGGAAACAGGATGCTGGGCTTGATGGACCCTCAGTCTGACCCAGTCTGGCAATTTCTTATGTTCTTATGTTCTTAGATATGCACATATATCAGCCCAGCGTGCACTGCACGGATTTTAAGAGGCGCCCATGTACGCACGTATCTGCCTGTATGTGAGTCAAAAGTTTTTCAGAAAAGGAACAGAGCATGGGCGTGGTCTGGGAGGGCCATGGGCAGGGCATGGGCGGTCCAGTAAATATGAATGAAACCAGCACATAAGTATTCTTTCACATAGGCATGCACCGGGGTCCCTATCCGTTTAACTTTACTTTTGCTATGGACGGCTTGTAAGTCATGAAACAAAAAAGACTTGGTTAGTCAGCAGGGTTTTAAGGGATGGGATTAATAGGGTAAAAGGAAGGCAAGTTAGCTAGCGGGTTTAGGATGTCCTCTCCTTTACCAGGGCAAACTGAGAACAAACTGGGGAAACAGGTAATTTCATCAGAGTGCATATCTACTAAAGTCTCCCCCATGTACATGCATATAGCCGATTTTATACCATATGTGTATATATGCACGTATGTTATAAAATCGTGGCATCCATGTGAGTGAACCGGCAAACACGTAAATGAGCTCCCACAAACAGGTCTTAAAATTCACCTTTTAGTTTCTAAACCGGGCAAACCATTCTAGATCCTACCCCTAGATTGCTGAGATTATTTATGAGCCTCTTATGGAGGGCAATATTAAAAAGAAATGTATTTTTGTTTGAAGTGAAACTGAAAATGTCTTGTTTAGTTCATTTTGTTTCAAAAATAAAATGAAAGAAAAACCAACACAATTCCATTTGTTTTCTTTTCCTTTCATTTTTAAAGAAGGCTATAGCAGCCGATCTCAGAGCCCCTCTACACCTTCAAAAAATTGTAATTCTAAAAATAAAAGTCCCGTTTCCCCATCCCCCTTATCCACCCGGATGTCCTTCCAAGCTTCCGTCAATTGTAAGCATCTTAACAGGTCAGTGGCAATTCCCGGACACTGTAGATCCACCATTGATCTATTAATAACCTATGATTGGTGTTAGTGGGCCCTGAGGTTGGCACCAGATATACCTCCATTAAAAAAAATTGTATTGCCTCATGGCCTGTCAGTGCCATTTGTGAATAGTGTAGGGTAGGAACATCTGAGGATTGCATAGCATGCAACTGTTTTCTCAAGTCTATTCATAGTGGATATCTTGAAATCCTGACTGGCTGGGGGTCCTCTAGGACAGGCATGGGAACCATTGCACTAAGGGTTTTGCCATAGACACAAAATGGGAGAAAAGCCTTAATGAATCTGGCCATAAGTTTATATCTGAGGTAATAGAAAAGGAAGTAACTTGCCCAAGGTCACAAGGAGCAGCAGCAGGATTTGAACCACAGTTTGTAGACCATTGCTCTAGCCACTAGGCTATTCCTCCACACCATGCACAGCTGCTTATGTACTCTCCATGGCACATGATCCCTTTATGAGGATGGTTATAGATTTGCGGCAGCTAGGAGAGACCAAACAATTAAAGCAGATAAATGTTAGATGGGGAAAGTGCTCTCACTCCTCACAGAGAAGGTCATTTGGAAATTTGGAGGAATCTCTTGAAAAGAATTATGGATTGCACTTTGGAAAGCAGGAGTACTCTATAAGGACATGGATAATAAAGACACTGAGGTGCTGTGGTAATTATAGCAAAAGAAGGGATTAGGAAGGTGGCAGGCCAGGTCAGTAGAAGAGGTAGACCATTTTTCAGAGGAGAGTCTTCTGAGAAGAGTGTTCAGGAACTCTCTACATTTTTATGGTTCCACAGATGGAGTACTTCAATACAATTCCAGCAGGTTACATTTTCCCACCAGCAACACGTCCCCATTCCTTCCCTCCTTTTTGGATATCTATCCAGTTGCTCTACCTAATTCAGAGGTGTAGATGTTAAGTGCCATACCACATTTCCAAGATTGCCCACCACACCTCCTTCTTTTCCTATGCTTCTTGCTTTCAGCAGCTTTGCTATTACGTTTTATCTAAAGAAATGCCCACACCCCCTTTCCTACCATCCCTTTCCATCCTAAATAGGTTACAGCTTGGTGTGGCGTATTCCATTCATGGGACCCTTTGAACCATATTTCTGTGTCAGCAACAACTTCTAGGTCTGGTTCTATCATTAGGACCTGCAGATCTGGAATTGTATTGTCCAGTTAATAAGCATTTGTGCTCATACCCTTCCAGCTATTTCTCCTTCATTTGCCTGCATTCCATGTAGTGACATACTTGCTCTCTTCATCTATCCTGTTGCTGTGTTTTCAGTCACACTCTTCAATGACCCACGTTTTTGCTGTTGTATCAATGTGTTTTTTGAGCCAGTTCTTTACTAAAATACTTTACCATAAAACAAGAACATTTCCCATATTTTACCAACTTTATTTAAAAGCCAAAGGTAACTTTCATACTTGACAGGAAATGTAACATTCAGCTATTGTACATTGTGTCTAACATAAAAATACAAAAAATATTTAGATATAAATTGATTTAAGAACATTATCTTCTCATCTCCCAGGATATTTAACAGAAATATAAAAGTCTTTGCTTATTCATTTTTCTAGCGAAGTTTAGTGCCTGATTGAAAATACTGAAAATCAAGTCTTCTATATTACTTCATAGAACAAACAATCAGGTCGATACAGTAACGTGCAGTTAAAGATTCCCCGTCTGTAACGTGCTGGGAGCGCACAATACAGATGAGTAAGGCGATCCAGCGATACAGTCTCCAGTTTCACGCGTCCTTAGCGCTTCCTAAAATAGACACATAACCCTTTCCGCACCCAGCATGTAAATGAACGAAAAAGCTGTATAATGAAGGAATTAGCTATTCCCCTCCGATACTGTAACGGGCGCTGATACTATCTCCTCAGTAACCCGCTGTTTTGCCGCGGCCTTAACGTGTTAGTTTACCGCCTCCCCCTAGTAGGTGTTAGTGTAGTGTAGTGTAAAAAACATTGCTTACCCGCCCTGGTCCCGTCCGGTCTCCGGTCCAGTCCTTCCGGTCTCCGGTGTAGCCCCAGTCCGGTCTCCTGCAGCCCGTCCGGTCCCCTCCTCCCGAAGCAAAAAAACAAAAAAAAATGAAAAAGTAGCAAGGCTCGGGCCTGCTACGGTAGTCCCTTCTCCCTTCCTCCCGATTTCGCACGGGCATCCATCCAGGCAGAGGGAGCCGGCGGCGAAACGACCTCCGGCTCCCTCTGCCTGGATGACCACACGGCCCCGCCGGAATGAATGCCCGTGCGATTTTGGCGCTCATGCCATGAGCGCCAAAATCGCACGGGCATTCATCCAGGCAGAGGGAGCCGACGGCGAACAACCTCCGGCTCCCTCTGCCTGGATGAGCGCCAAAATCGCATGGGCGGGTAGGCAGCAGCGGCAGCGGGGGGCAGCGGCAGCGGCAGCGGGGCAGCGGCATGGGGGCAGCGGCAGCGGGATCCGGGGGCGGCAGCGGGATCCGGGGGCGGCAGCGGCAGCGGGATCCGGGGGGCGGGTAGGCAGCGGCGTGTTCGATCGGGCGGGCGGGTAGGTGGCAAAAAAAAAACTTTTCTGAAGCCATCAGTAGCTCCCCCGACGAAGACAAAAAGATGGCCGCCTGCACGGGGGAAAGCGTGCAATTGGCCGCTGAAGACGTGACGTCACATCCCGTGACGCCAAACGTCGTGACGTCACGTCTTCAGCGGCCAATTGCACGCTTTCCCCTTGCAGGCGGCCATCTTCGTCTTCGTCGGGGGAGCTACGATCGTGTTCCTGCTGACGGCTACGATCGTGTTCCTGATGGCTTCAGAAAAGTAAGTTACTTTTGTCGCTTTTTGAAAAAAACCAAAATTGCTTTTGGTTTTTTTTGCTGCGCCGCCGCCGCTGCCGCCTACCTGCCTACTCGCCCGATCGAACACGTACCCACCCGCCCCCCGGATCCCGCCGCTGCTGCTGCCTACCCGCGCGATCGAACACGCGCCTTTGGTTTTTTTTGCTTCGCCGCTGTGTCTCACCTCCTCCCGGAGCAAGGCTGCTTTCGCGCCCTGCTCCGGGAGGAGGTGAGACACAGCGGCGAAGCAAAAAAAACCAAAAGCAAGAAGTAAGTCGCTTCGTCGCCTCCCTCCTCCCGGTGCCTGTCATTCCAAATGTCATTTGAAATGACATTTGAAATGACAGGTACCAGCGCACCCAGGTTACTGTATAGGCGCTGTATTAAGCGCCTATAAAGTAAAATGGGTTGCGCGGGCATAACCCTTCCCTATCGCTTCACAGCCGCGGCATGCATTTGCATGCAATTAGAAGAGAGTATCAGGCGCTAGGTCTAGAGAACTGTGCGTGCGGGGAGGAAGGGTGCGCCTGACACTGCCGCACTGTTTCTACCGCGGCCTTACAGTATCGATCTGAATGGCGTTGCAAGTATCCCCATAGCACCCTAGAAATGTGCTTCACTAGAGCTCTGAAGGTACCATCAATAAAAGTGAGAGGATAGCTTAGTTTCCATTTTTGTTCAATTCTTGATGCCTTTGCCAATAATCATGCCAGCCAGCTTGGATCTGACCAGCAGACATGAAAGGATGGCCAACTGCTTTACAAGTGGAAGATGAGAGACGATCGATCTAGGATATGAATGCAGCTATGAGTTTCAGACTGTAGAGCACATTACATTAACCTGCACATGCAAATGTCTTCTGGGCAATGCATGCACATATATTTCATGTATATTAAATAGAGATATCCTGAAAATTAGAACAAGAGATACCTGATAATTAGAGAAAGAGGTTGAAATATCATATTCAGAAGAAACATTTAAAAAAGTTTTCTTCACGGCAAGGGTGGCAGATGCATGACATGGCCTCCTAAGAGGAGGTTGTGGAGGCAAAAACAGTAAGGAATTGAAGAAAGATTGGGATAAGTACTGAAAATTCTTAGCTGCAAAGAAGTGAATGAAAAGCCAGAGATCAAATGTGGCCATGGCATTGCACAAGGAAGTAAACTGTTCAGACTAGATGGGCTTTGCGATCCTTGTCTACCATCATATTCTATTTTCTAAGTATGCTCTGCATATCAAAATGTGCCAGATCATGATGGTGGTGATATAGGATATCTGTCTACTTGCAGCTGGACTGAGCTCACCAGCTCAGTTCACAAAACAAGTTTGATATGGTAATAAGGTGTTATTTGCCATTGACATGAGCCAGATTTGAACCTGTGCCCTAAAAAGCAAAGCTCTATAACTCTGGGTTAGTTCCCATAAGCCCTTGATTTTCACAGTCTTAATTTCTTTCTCATTCTAAAAATAAAATGGAACTGTCAGTTCCAGGTTTGAAGGTGCGATTATTTTGTAGTGGGAATAAGGGTTTTTAGATAGTGTTATACATTTAATGCCTCTAATTATTGTCTAAACTTGGAACAGCCAAATTCAGAAATATATATGAAGGTAAAGTACAATCTTGGAATTTATATTTCACCCAAATTACTATATAAGGAAAAGAATATGGAAAAAGAAACAAATCAAAATTTTTTGTACAACGCTTAACAGCTTTGGAAGCGCTTACAGCGTTTATGGTGGGAAACAAAATGTGTCGTAAACATGATTTACTATGCTTAAAAATGTAATAAAATTGGAGACACTATGACTCGAATTCTATTAATACTTTGAGTCATCCTAGAATTGTTCAGTCAGTAGAATAAACAAATCCAGTGAGCCAGACCAATGTAACCCTTTGCTTTAAAAAAAAAAAAAAAAAAAAGCAATCCTACAGCATCAATGTGTGTTAAAAATAATGAACCTTATAAGTGAACTTCAAGGCCTGGCAGCCAGCCTAATCACAGAAGTGAGGAAAACAATTCAAAATGATGCTAAGAAACTGAGGCAGCTTATAGGATAAAGCTTACCTCTTAGCCACTTATCATATGAGCATCCTTACTCTTCTGAAGCACAGTTACATATTTTATTCTGAAGGCGTCTTCAGTTCCAGAGTGATCAGGAAAGAAAGCTTTGAGGCCAATATTCCGAAAGCGGGCATGCGGACAAGTTATCCGGCTAGAATTAGGCAGATACATTGTCCTGGATATTCTATGGGATAAATGTCCCACAGAATAACCCTGATTATAGTTATCCAGATAACTGAAGTCAGATAGCTTTAAACCTAACTGGCCAGATTTTGAATATATCTGGTTACGTCAAAATGTATCTGGCCTTGTGTGCCCGAATAACCTGCCATTTAACCTGTTCTCAGAATACATAATTCCCCTGGGTTATTAAGGTCTGCAGGGAATTTTTTTCTGGAAGTCCCAATAGTAAAACTAGCTTGGCTGAACATACGGGATAGAGCTTTTTCAGTAGCGGGACCACGGTTCTGGAATTCTCTACCTGACAGCATCAAAACAATTGAAAATACAACAGCTTTAAGAAGGCTCTAAAGATATATTTATTCAACCAGCATAGGCATTACTGGACAATGATCAGTTTATCAAATGTCCATCATAGCATGGCTGCTGTGTTATAAATATCTATCTTAGCAGGCCTGCTGCAGGTGCATTGTCGCAGTTTAGTGATTAATTCACTGTGCTGCTTTTGCAATTATATTTGTTTTTGTTTTGTGTATATATGTTTCACAATTTTATGCATGTGCCTTCGTAATCTGCCTTGGAATATTTATTGTGAAATTGCAGACTATAAATTTTTAATAAATTCAAATTCAAAATTCAGTTATCTTTTAACCATATCTGGTTATGTGACACTCCAATAGTCTTTAAAATCCCTGCTGTCAGAGCCCCCCCAAACCCCTCCAAAATGAAAGAACATAAGAATTGCCATACTGGTCAGACCTAGTATCTTGTTTCCAACAGGGGCCCTTCCCCCATTCCTCCTCCTTCCCTGGAGAATAAAAAATATACTTGTTCCTTGTCCCTCTCATCCCTCCAGTGTTGCTGATCCCGAACTCTCCCCAAGCACTCCCACACACCCAGGACCTCAGTTGCCGCCCCATTTAAAGGTCCAAGATTGCAGTGGGATACAATCCTGGGTGCTTCCATCTTAACTTGGATCAGCCATGCTGGAAGCATAAGCTACCACTGTTCAGTGGCTAGGGTGAACCATTATACTCTACAATGATAGTTACAACATGGACCCTATTATTTGTATTTGAACCTTTTGGGGGAGGGGGGGGGGGACTGGGACCCTATTGGTGACTTGGAAGTGGGGCCAGGGGACTGATCCCTAAGCCCTATTATTTGTATTTGCACCTTTTGAGGGATAGGAGGGCCAGGTAGGTCACTGCATAGGTTCTTTTTTCTAATTTTTAACATTTGGGAAGTCAGGGCCACCTCAAATGGTGTCCTGGGTTGAGCCTGGGGTCAACCCAGCTCAACTTCCTGGATTGGCCCATGCAACTTTCTTTTTTTTTTTATGGCTCTTTAAATATTAGGCAGAAGCCTTGGGACCCGCATTAGGGTCCCTGGCCTCCCGCCTCACATTTAGTGCTTTTCAATTAGCCATGATAAAATATTTGCATCAGATTGCCTAGTAATTACCTTCTGTGCATTGTAATGGGGGAGAAAACCTGGGTGGGGAGATTAAAAAATATCACATATGTCGCCTAGACCTATTTTTGTGTTAGGCAATCCACAAATCTTAATAAATGTGAATGTAAAATGTAAATGATATCACTGCGATAGTGATCTATCGCATGATATACGCTGTTTAACATGCCTTAGAGCACTATCGCGGCTTGAGGCATCTCCCTGTTATCTAGTTATACGTAAAATCAGCTAAGTTAGCTGGATAACATAACTCTGCTCCAAAACATTCCAGGAGCACCTCTTTTTTATCCACTATATTTTAGCCTTATCCGGCTAAAATCTAACTAGATAACTGGCTCAGTTTTCCAAAACTTGTCATTTAGGCCTGGATTCATCATTCCTCGCAGAATGATGAATCCTGCGAAAACGGGGGGGCAGGCCTGCGAAAGCCCGCAGCCTTCGCACCACGGCGGTGCGCCGGCTGCTGGCTTTCACACTAAATAGCGCCACCGTGAAAGGTAGTGCTATTCGGTGCGCTACTGCCGACGATAATGTTAGTAACGTTATCTCCGGCAGCGAAGATACCACCGACTCCGCCCTCCCCTCCGCAACTCCTCCCCTCCCCCTAATTTGCATTCTATCATATGCAAAAAGGCCCTTTTCGCATGTGATAGCGGTTATCGCATGCGATACGGCTGTATCGCGTGAGATAAGCCTTTGATAAATGAACCCCAAAGATGGTTAACTTGTGCATTAACCATCTAAATAACTTTGAATATTTACCTGTGAAAGTTTAGCACGCAGGTTTACTATAAGGCCCATTGCAGTGAATGGCTGGGAATGGAATTCTGTTTGCTGTTTTCATTGGCTGACTGGGACATTTTTCCTCAGATCACTTTGAAAGATCAGATTAGAGAGGAGTGCCTACTTAGTAAGAAACTTCTTTTGGTCAATAATTTGTTGAATAGAGAAAGAAGAGAAAATAAAGAGCCTTGGAAGCTTGGGTACATCATTAGCAATATGGACAGAAATAACTTCAGCAAAAAAAGACAAGGATAGATATAGTCTATAACCTAGGCAAAAAAGTATCAAACAACCATAAGATAATTGAATATAAATAAGGGTGTCAGCAGTGTTGTATGGCTAAATGTAATTGGTTAGTGCTGAAAATTTGGTTCTTGAATCACAATGTGACAAGATTTTCCTCTTTTCTGACCAGCTAATTTTCCACCTGATTCACTAAGGCTTTTCTCCCATTCTGTGTCTATGGGAAAAAACCTTGATGAATCAGGCCCTTGGGTAGATCACTGTAAATTGGTCTGTGAGGGGAAACTTTCAAAGTCAGATGTTTTTCTGGTAAACTTCTGTAGCTAGTCAGGTGAACGTTTTGAGAGCAGAAAGAGACCAGCTGACCTATCCAGTCTGCTTAATTATTTCTGTCACAACTAAGCAAACAGAACCCTAATCAAACCTTTCTACACAAATGTCAACAACAGCAAAAAAAGACAGGGATAGATGTAGTCAGTAACCAAGGTGAAAAACTATCAAACAACCATAGGATAATTATAACAAAAATAAGGGTGTCAACAAGCTGGGAGACAAGCGCAAGACCACCTCAGAGGTGGTTGCCCAGATCTCTCAATCACCCATCCAGAAGAGACCTGAAAGAAATAGAAGGTAAAATTATTTTTCTATGCAATTAATACCAAATATAGCAATCAAAAAAACTGCTTAACTGCAGGAGCAAACAGTCAGACATTGGGGCAGATTTTAAATTTTACGCTCGGGGGGTACATTTGTGCGCGCTACCCAGCGCGCACAAATGCCCACCCGATTTTATAATATGCGCGCGCTGCCACGTGCATGTTATAAAATCCAGGGTCGGCGCTAACAAGGAGGTGCACACTTGTGCACCTTGCGCGTGCTGAGCCCAAGGGGAGCCCCGATGGCTTTCCCCATTCCCTCCAAGGCCACTCCAAAATCGGAGCGGCTTTGGAGGGAAATTTTGTTTGATCCCTCCCACCTTTCCCTCCCTTCCCCTATCTAACCCACACCCAAGCCCTACCTAAATCCCCCGGTCCGGAACCCCCACTGAACGACATCCTGCAGTCGATCTCCTGCCGGCGCCATTTTCCGTACAGAAAACGATTTGCGGCAGGAGATCGCTTCCGGACCCCCGCTGGACCCCCAGGGACTTTTGGCCAGCTTGGGGGGGCCTCCTGACCCCCACAAGACTTGCCAAAAGTCCAGCGGGTGTCCGGAACGACCTCCTGCAGTCGAATCGTGTTGGTCTATGGCCGCTGCCATTTTGCGGCCGCCATTTTGCAAAATGGCGCCGGCTGAAGACAACACAATTCAATTGCAGGAGCCCGTTCCAGACCGCCGCTGGACCCCCAGGTAATTTAAGGCATTTGGGGGGGGGGGGGTTCGGGAGGGGGGGATTTAATTTAAAGGGTCGGGGGTGGGTTTTAGGGGGTTTTAGTGTGCCGGTTTTCCTGCCATTGGTTTAGGGCAAGTAAGTAAGTTCATGCCCTCCCCCTTCCCCCGATTTACGATTTTTTAACGATAAATCGGGGGAATTGGTATTGTATCGTGGCCCTAACGATTTTTGATGATTTAAAATATATCGGACGATATTTTAAATCGTCAAAAAACGATTCACATCCCTAGTCTTTTATATACTTCCAGAGATCCATAAATGTATTGAAAATCCTTCAGGGAGACCGATCATTTCCAGCTGTGGTTCTGTACTGGAACACGTCTCTCAGTATGTTGACAAGTTCTTGGCCCCCTTGATTCCACAATTTCTATCATATGTTTGAGATTCTCAAGTTGTCATAAACCAACTAAATGATTTCACAAGTACCACTGAGATCTCCTATTTGGTTACTCTTAATATGGAGGCATTATATTCTAATATACCTCAGCTTCGGGCTTTGGAGATTATTGCACGAGCCCTGGATTCAAGAACACATCCACATCAGATTCCTACACATTTCTTATGTGAGCTGACGGAGATCGCATTGACAAAAAATGTTTCTCATTTGATGGTCATTTTTAGCAACTGATCTGTGGCACAGCAATGGGTGCTATAATGGCCCCTGATGTGGCTAACTTGCATATGGCAGACTTTGAATACACCTGGATTTGGGATGGTCCCATCTCCTCACATTTGCTTTTATGGAAGAGGTATATAGATGATATTTTCATCTTATGGGGAGACATTCGTACCTGCCTTGATTTATTTATTGATTGGATCAATGGATGTGATCCACAATTATGATTTACTGCTACTATGCATGAATTTAGAATTTTTTTTCTAGACATGATGATTTTGAAGATGCTGTATGGTTTTCAGACAACCTTGTACCACAAACCCACTGATACCAAATCCTATTACATTATACAAGTGCCCATCGGTTGAGTTTGAGGAAATAAAATCTACCAGTGGGACACTTTTTTCGACTTCAGCAAATCTGCACCAGTCTAAAAAGAATTTAAAACTCAAGCTACCATTCAGACAACATGGTTTATATCTTGGGGCTATCCACTTTCTTTCATAAAGAAAGTTTATCTGTGTGCTTTTAGCCCCACGACAAAATTACTCTTTAGATTCTCTAACCTGTGTACTCCCCTGTTTTCCAGAAGTTGGTATTGTATGTGAAACTATTTGGAAATACTGGCATTTATTACAACTTTATCCAGCATGTTGAGATTCCCTGCAATTTGCCTTCACACAGGGGAAAATCTACATGATCGCCTGTTTACTGTTACACTCTCCTCCTCCAGAGGGGAGGAGTTAGCAATCTGTTATTGCTCACCCCGCCAGGAGGGCGGAGTTAGTAATCTGTTCTGTTGTTCTCCTGAAAGGGGGAGGTGTTGGCGATCTGACATGACCTGCTCCTCCAGAGGGAAGAAGTTAGCTATCTGTAGATCAGTTAGCGAGCTGCAGTTAGATGCTCCTGTAAGGAAAGGAGATAGCAATCTGTTATGGATCAACTCTCCAAGGAAGAGGAGTTGGCAATCTGAACAAAGTTACTCTTCTGAGGAGAGGAGCTAACAATAGGTATATTGTACTTCGCTACTGAGATTTATTTATTTAAAATTTTTCTATACCGTCATTAAGTTAAATACCATCACAACAGTTAACAGAAGGGCACGATAAAGAGAAATATGGGTGGTATAGATTACAAATTACTCGTGTGCCATCATAGTATGGTAACAATTTAAAATAATAAACTAGGTGTGTAAGTTAAACCTGATTGTTAGGAGCAAATTAGGCAGTTCGATTTTAACATTAATGTGCTTATGTAGGTTACTAAAAACTTCTAGCTTGGTGCATCCTTATCGCTCAACTATTTTTCTCCTTTTCTTTATCTGTATAAAATGCTTGTTTAAAAAGCCAATGAAGAGTGGGTGACTCGCCTGAATGATGGCTACTGCCTGGAGACAATACCCTTATTCAATAAACGTACACATGCTTACTGTGACTCCAACATCGTTCTAGCTTCAACAGCAAGAGGAAATGTGGAATAAAGGATCTGCACTCACAAAGGGGGGAGTAGCTGGCTTGTTACGGCGGTTACTACCCCAAACCAAATAAGCCTGTTACTTCAATTTCTATGCATATACAGCATAGTTCTCTGCTTCAACAGCAGGGGAGAAGAAAAACTGATACTACACACATCCAGCAGAGCTCTCTGCTTCAACGGCAGGGGAGAAGAAAAAAGAGTTCGCACTCACAAAGCGGGGAGTAGCTGGCTTGTTACGGCGGTTACTACCCCAAACCAAATGTGCCTGATACTTCACTTTCGATGCATATCCAGCATGGCTCTCTGCTTCAACAGCATGGGAGAAGAATAAACTGATACTTCAAGCATATCCAGCATAGCTCCCTGCTTCAACGGCAGGGGAGAAGAAAAACAACCAATAAGGGCTGTATAACATAGTCTGAGTAAAACAAATAAGCATGGGTGTAGCTTGCTTATTGCGGCGGTTACTACCCCTACTACCCCTAACTTATCAAGCTAGATATTTCACTTGGATGCAGCTCCATCACTGCTTTCTACATTAATGGTGGGGGTGGAAGGGAAATAGAACCAAGAGCTAAGAGAAACAGATAAGTATGAGAGAAAAAAGTGTGTGAAGCTTGCTGGGCAGACTGGATGGGCCGTTTGGTCTTCTTCTGCCGTCATTTCTATGTTTCTATGTTTCTATGAATAATTTCAGATTTGTCTGTAGTCTTATTTCAAATGGCATGGTATTCCAGAGTACAGGACCAGCCAGTGACAGTGCTCTTTCCCTTACTTGCGTGGAACATTGTTTAAAGCTGGGACATACTTTTGAAGATTTCTGGTTCTGTGTTCTGGCTCAACTAACTCTACACTGGCAAGGGGATGACTTTTTCTGTCACCTATAACAATTACAACAAAAATGGATTTATCGTTTGCAAACATTAGCACCTGTGGGGTTGAACTCTGAGTTGGACCATACCATTTTTCTTTAATTTCTATGATTTGTTTCTTGTTGTTAAAATCTTTTAATTTACCACACTATGGGGCAGATTTTAAATGCCCTGCGCGCGCCGGCGCGCCTATTTTGCATAGGCCACCAGTGCGCGCAGAGCCCCGGGATGCGTGTAAGTCCCGGGGCTTCGTAAAAGGGGTGGGGAGGGGGCGTGTCGGAGGCGTTCCTGAAATGACACGGCATTTCGGGGGTGGGCCTGGGAGCGTGGCGCCGGCCTGGGGGCATGGTTGAGGCCTCTGGACCAGACCCCGGGTCGGGTGATAGCGCACCAGCAGCCCGCTGGCGCGCGCAGATTTACATCTGCTTTTAGCAGGCGTAAATCTGCCAACAAAGGTAAGGAGGGGGTTTAGATAGGGCCGGGGAGTGGGTTAGGTAGGGGAAGGGAGGGGAAGGTGGGGGAGGGCGAAGGAAAGTTCCCTCCGAGGCCGCTCCGAAATCGGTGCGGCCTCGAAGGGAACAGGCAGCGTGCACTGGGCTCGGCGCGCGCAGGTTGCACAAATGTTCACCCCCTTGTGCGCGCCGACCCCAGATTTTATAAGATACGCGCGGCTACGTGCGTATCTTATAAAATCCAGCGTACTTTTGTTTGCGCCTGGTGCGCGAACAAAAGTATGCGATCGCGCAAATTTTTAAAATCTACCCCTATAGGTAGAAGATACTTGCTCTCATCCATGGTGTTGTTCGTTCTAATAAAGCTAATTTTGTTATAGAGTGTGATGTCAGATTGTTGCACTGGAAGTTAACCCTTGCCTGAGGTGGGGTTGACGCTATCCGCAGGGCAAGCCCTACAGGTCCTCACCATTGGTAAGCAGAGCTAGCTCATTGACGGAGGCTGGCTGGAGCTACGCCAATACCAGCCCTCGTTCCCTGCAGGTTTGGCCCTTGGTTACTGGGGCAGGCTGGTCTTAGGTGTGCCTCCATCTGAGGACTCCCAGGGTACGATATTGGGATCAGCTAGAGGTCAGCAGTTGTAGCAAGGATAGTAGGGCGAGTCAGATGAGGCAGAGTTCCAGAGACCCGGGCGCCAATGGAGAATGGAAGGCAAGACAGGTGGTGCCCGAGTAAAAGAAGGCCGAAGCCTGAGAGGCCAAGTCCAGGGTAGAATCAATAGAGGTGTGAAGAGCAGGCTATGGTCGGGACAGGCAGCAAACAAGGACAGGCAGTAAATTGAGCACAGGTCAAAATCAGGAGTCAGTCTGAGAATGGTCAGGCAAAGCAGAGGTCAAGCCAGTAGTCAATCAGAAATGTCAGACGAAGCAGGGGTCAAGCCAGAAGTCAATCAGAAGCATGGACTAGGACTGGGTAGAAGCAGGAACCAGGAACGAGGACAGGAGCTGGTACCAGGAGCGAAGGCAGGATCAGGAACCATGAATGCAGATGAGAACAGAAACAAGCCAGGAACTAGGAACACAGACGAGAACAAGAACAAGCAACGAGCACACGACAAATGTGGAGACCTAGTGCCAAGGCAAGGAAGCACTGGCTCGGCCTGGCCTTAAGTACCGGGACCCAGTGATGTCATCCGGGGCCGCAGGGTGGTTTCCCGCCATGGCCCCTTTAAAGCAGAGACAGATGCGCGCATGCATGCCTAGGAGGCGTCAAGGTGTAGGATGGTGGTGTCTCCCTGCGGACCCCGCGGGGAGACCCTCCGCAGAGCTGAAGAGTCTGCAGAGAAGCCGGGGATGATGGAGGCGGCTCAGGTGTGCAGGCGGCTGCCCACAGCCGCGAGGGAGGAGAAACCGGGAGCTAGCAGTCAGGGGTAAGTGGGCCCTGCCGCGGGCCTGCCACAGCCGGCACACGCAACACCGATGCTGGACAGTCTGTTTTCAGAGGCAGTTCTTTCTTTTAAATACCTCGTCGGGGTCTGATTCGTTCTTTGTCACTCTTTATAAATCTTCGGAGATTGAGTGATTCGAATAGAGCATTTCTTTTCTATAGAAGAACTCTATGCTGTCAGATAAGTCCCCCTGATGCAGAGAAACTGAAACATCAGCTGATGTCGTGGTGTTGTTTCTTCTGCAATCACGTTGAATTGTCTGAACACTATGTCTGACTGTTTGCTCCTGCATTTAAACAGTTTTTTTGAATGCTATGTTTGGTTTTAATTGCATATAAAAAAGTACATAAAATCTTCTATTACTTTCAAGTCTCTTCTGGGTGGATGATTGAGAGGTCCGGGCAACCACTTTTGAGGTGGTGTTGCACTTGTTTCCTGGCTTGCTGATACCCTTATTTGTATTACAATTATCCTATGGCTGTTTGATAATTTTTCGCCTTGGTTATAGACTACATCTATCCCTGTCATTTTTTGCTGTTGTTGACATTTGTGTAAACAGATTTGATTAGGGTTCTGTTTGTTTAGTTGTGACAGAAATAACTAGGCAGACTGGGTTGGTCTCTTTCTGCTCTCAAAACGTTCACCTGACTAGCTACAGAAGTTTACCAGAAAAACATCTGACTTTGAAAGTTTCCCCTCACAGACCAATTTACAGTGATCTACCCATGGGCCTGATTCATCAAGGTTTTTTCCCATAGACACAGAATGGGAGAAAAGCCTTAGTGAATCAGGTGGAAAATTAGCTGGTCAGAAAAGAGGAAAATCTTGTCACATTGTGCTTCAAGAACCAAATTTTCAGCACTAACCAATTACATTTAGCCATACAATACTGGTTTCATAAATAGCTGGACTAAAAATGTACAGCCAAACCTAAGTAGCTCATTTTGTAGCTGAAAATGCTTCTAAATCTAGGCAGACAATATGCGTGTATGTTATAAAATAGCCCCGTCTCTGGGCGCGAGCCAAAAAATGCAAACACATTATGCCCACGCGCCTCTTTGAAAGTTACCATCCCTTTGTGCATAACTTAGACCATGTTAAAAAATAAAAGCATTTTTTGATGGGGTAGAGTTATAGGTGGCCTGAGCCTACTGGCCAGAGCCCACCCTTAACCGACGAGCCGCCCCACACACTGAAGTACGGCGGCCTGACTAAAAGGGGGGAGGAGAGGCATGCGGCGACGCAGACGGCAGCATTCAGGCGCGTGAACAAGGCTCTCACCCCCCCGTGTGCATGATGACGTGCTAGACCACGCCCCCGGCATCAACGCATAGGGGGAGCATCAGCGGCCGGGGCGATGACGTCATCAGCCCTTTAAAGGGCCGCACGGAGGCCGAGAACCCCCTTCTGCCCAGCACGCGCTGAAAGAAAGAGTGCAGTCCACCCCAGCATAGCAGCAATGCATCGAGGGTTACCCTTGTCCATCGCACCATGGATACAGCAGTCACACATACCCTTCATGACAGAACACGGGCAGCGAAAACGGGCATCTGAGAGCGCCAGGGGGACACAACACTCACTGCTCATTCCCGGGACAGAACCAGGGAGGCCATGGGAGCATACGCTATACAGCATAATGAGCAGCGAACACTTCTACCAGCAACCTCGGTGGGCCTGGACAGCACCGCCTTACTGAGTCTTTGCTAATCAGGAAGGAGTACAGGTGCAGTGACCAGCAGCAAGGGTTAAGAAAGCGGACCATGGACACGGGAAAGAAATAACGTAAGAGGAGTATCGGGGGCCCAAACTAGCGTAAAATAATCTTCGGGCTGAGCCGATGATACAGGGACAGAGCGGCAAGCAGGGCAGCAGGAGAATTGAAATGCAGTGAAAGACCAAACACCAGTCAAGCAGAGCGACCATCACAGACAGGAGATAACAAAGCAGGTGAGTTGGGGGATAATGACGAGGGGAGAGGACAGAAGTTGGGCTCTGCAGATGCAGAAACCAGCACGGTGACAGATGGGATACGCACAAGAAATATAAGAATGTCATTTTCCACACGCTCAAGAAATCTAAGAGATCATATCCCACCAGGCATTCAGTTAGGCATGCGCAGTCACAGAGCAACACAGGCCAATGTTATAAGCAATGCATCATCAGCAACCCAATATGTAGAAATGGAGCAGTAGCCTAGTGGTCAGAGCAGCAAGCCCTGAACCAGCGAAGCCAAGGTTCAATTCTCACACAAAACAAATTACCTCTACCTCAGGCAAAATAAATGTGGTGATTAACCTTTGACTCCATCCATTACATGAAGTTTCCTCGATGGGACATAGGAGGTTTATGGCCAGTGAGAATGGAAAAAAAAAGTTTCACCTGTTACAAGAATTCCAATACATCAAGGAGGATATCAGTGTTCTGTAGGCACACAACAAAAATGAAGGTACAGCAACAGGTTGAGCACTCCACAGGATAATACAGCAAGGGCATCATCAAAGAAGATAACGCTATGGGTGGTGCAATACACCCTTTTTACCTGGAACAATGCATGTCAAGTTATTCCCATGGGAAGAGTCAAAGATTAGCAGCGGCCACAGGCTGAATACATCTACCACATCACTTAATAAGAGTTGCAAAGAATATACAGCGGGACGTAAAGCATGTCACCGATGTCCTACGTCGACTCGGTGAAACGAGATTGCTGGTTATAGGAATGCCGTGATAAAGCACCAGGTAGGGCCGGTCATTCCAGGCAAAGCTCGCAAGCGAGGTGACAACAATAAGTCCTTCATTCGGAGGAAGAAAAAGATAAAGGTCCACCATCCCACCGCGAGCAGAGTGACAACAATAAGTCCTTCATTCGGAAGAAGAAAAAGATAAAGGTCCACCATTCCACCCGCTTTCTTCAAGGTAGCATGAGTGAGCGACTGAGCCAACAAAGAGGGCACAGGAGATAGCAGATTACTGTGTTGGATGCCAGAGGAGTCAACCACCAACGGGTACAAGTCCAAGGCAGACCAAGCTGGAAGAGGAACCGCGACACAAAATGGTTTGCAGGGTGCTACACTGTTACTATACGCAATACGGCGGCTTCAACCATTGTACAAGTGGGACGTCAAGCAGCCACAATAATGAAAGGTTGACGACGGTAATTCAATGCTGTCAATACGATGGACACAAGGGTCTAGTATGAGGATACATGGTTTGTATTTAAGTGGTATGGACTGGATACCAGGGTGGGGTAGCCCACAGATGTTTTGCTCTGGATAAAGTGACCACAGCTAAACAAAATGCTTAATTTTATCTTGCTGATTCACTGTGCGTTAAGAGTTTAGCTTGGTTCATTGGGCAATCATGCATGCGGAGGGCCGATAACAGAGCACATGGACCACACTTTGAACTGGCACTGACAGGATCGGTCTTTCCATGAATGGAAAAGCATGGCAGGCATCGAAAACAGTTATTACCCCGACTACGGCGCCCAAGGGGTTGAGAGTTGCTATGGGGGAAATAATAATAATGATACATCTGGGGGGCAAGCACCTGTGACCCCATGGACCACACTTAGGACTGGCATTGCCAAGGTGGGTCGTCACATGGATGGGAAAGCCCGGCATGTGTCGAACAGTTACTGCCCCTACTACGGTGCCCGAGGGTTCGAAGGTTGCTAAGGGGGTAATAATAATACATCGGGGGGCAAAGACCTGTGGGCCCTTTGATGGTTGAGGCATATTTAATAATGCTGTACGGGATGCCATCGGTTGCAGCATATTTAATAACGCCCTGCTATTGGGGCATAGTAGGACAGGAAAAGACACAGGCCGCAGCTTATTCATTAAGTGGGGGGACACGAGGCAAGGGCCCACCCTACCTCGTGTCTTGGCGGTTACCCGGGCCGGTTAGACATATTGCAAGCGGTATCGATGACATCACAGGATGGCGTGATAGCCGATCAGCGCCTTGGGAGGCGCAAAAGGTGGGGGCGCGGAATGCGCTGATGGTCGGGGCCCCCTTGCTTGGGGACAAGGTGGGGGGCCCATGGAGTAAGACTGCCTTGCTTGGTCCCTATGGTGGGCAGCAGTGGAGACATCATACCGGCTCGGGTACCCAGGGAAGATTTTCTTGATGTGTTAAATAAAAGCTGCGGCCTTATTATACCAACGACAGTTTCCGTGTTTTTCCATGTTTACAAAGTGACTGCTTAATTTGTCTAAGGTACATTAAAGGGGCAAAAGGTAGGGACGATGGCCACGTGGGAAAAACGGCGGCTGCTAGAATTAATAGGTGGGCCTGAGCCTACTGGCCAGAGCCCACCCTTAACCGACGTGCTGCCCCACACACCGAAGGATGGCGGCCCGACTAAAAAGGGGGAAGAGAGGCATGCAGCGATGCAGACGGCAGCAATCCGGCGTGCGAACGAGGCTCTCACCCCCCGCGTGCGCGAGCGCTATGACATGGCGCTAGGCCACGCCTCCGGTGTCAGTGCATAGGGGGAGCATCGGCGGAGGCCAAGAACGCCGTTCTGCCCAGCGCACGCCGAAAGAATCCCAGCCACCCACCCACCCCAGAAATAAGTTTGCAAAAGTTGAGCATGTTTTTAAAGAGCGAACACTGAAAGGAAAGAATAACACTGTGTATTATGTTAAGCAGGCAATATTATGATGTGTACATTCTTATAACAGGTTAACATATTCAGCAGATAGTATACTTATATTAGTTAGTACAATTAAAATGCTATTTATTGCTGGGGGTTAATGTCACAGCTAAGAGGGAGAGGGCAGTTACCGGGCCGGTTGGGCATATTGCAAGTGATGCTGGTGATATCACAGGACGGCGTGGTAGCTGATCAGCGCCTTGGGTGGCGCAAAAGGTGGGGGCGCAGAATGCGCCGATGGTCGAGGCCCCCTTACTTGGGGACAAGGCAGGGGGCCCTTGGAGTAAGGCTGCCTTGCTTGGTCCCTACGGCGGGCAGCAGTGAAGTCATCATTCCGGCTCGGGTACCCAGGGAAGTTTTTCTTGATGTGTTAAATAAAAGCTGCGGCCTTAGTATACCATCGACAGTTTCCGTGTTTTTCCATGTTTACAAAGTGAATGCTTAATTTGTCTAAGGTACAGTAATAGGCCAGAAGGTAGGGATGACGGCCACGTGGGTAAAGTGGCGGCTGCTAGAGTTAATAAATCTATGAGCCTAACTTCAAACCTATTTGCAGTACATTTGCTCACATAAGTGGACGTATGGAGATTTATCCTAGTATAAACTGTGCAGCAGGAATTACACAGTTTATAAAATACTGCACAATTCTGCTCTGAAAGTACACATGTGTGTTTCAAACAAAGACATTACCTATTTTATAAATATACACATGTATATTCTAGGAGGTAAATTATAAGACCCATGCATGGGCGCCGATGCATGGGTCTTATAATACACACGTACATGTGCGCATGGCTTTATATTGATGTGCGCATATGCACGCAAATGCCGACTCAAGTGCATAAGTGGAGGGAATTTTATTAGATACACGTGCAGATGATTAGATACTGTTTCACCAGTTCGTTCCTAGTTTGCCCCAATAAAGGAAAGAACTTTCTACCCCCTAGCTAACTTGCCTCCCTTTTACCTTTTTAGCCCTGACCCTTAAAGCCCCGCTGACTAGCCTAGTTTTTGTTATTCTATTACTTACATGCTGTCCATAGCAGAAGTAAAGTTATGCGGTAGCAAACCCTGGTGCATGCTTGTACATGTAAATTCTTATGTATAGGCTTCATGGTATAGACTCGGTCCATCCATGCCCCGCCCACTTCCCACCCAAGCCCCACCCCTTTTTTGAACTTTTTATTTTGTGTTCATACCAGGAGATATGTGTGTATTTGAGCGTTTTTTAAATCCATGCATGTCCTGGTTCGGAGGACCTGTAAAACGAATGCAATTTTTCCAAAATTTCGGGTTAGTGCACGCTAACAGGAGTTAGCGTCACTAACCCAAAAATCAGTGACCTCCCCCTCCCAAAAGCTCGAACCACGAGAAAAACTAAATTTCCCATGGTTGGTCGAAAACGAAGCCCGAACCAAAGTGCAGTAACGTTGCACATCTCTAATATGTATCATTTTGAAAATATTTGCACACAAAATCACTAGTTTGCTCATATCTCTGCCAGTTCATCCAGCCAAATTCCAGGTAACCTACACTAACCAATACTTCACCCTGATACCCACCAGTTCACCCAGACCTCCCACCCAAAACCTGCAGCCAACAGATAAGTCTGATTTCACTTGCACCTGTCAATCAGCAGGTGAAAGGATGTACGAAGAACTTTGGCAATGTGTATGTGTATATCTCTTAGAAAACAGTAACTTCCACGCTTACTTCTGAACCCCACCCTGGAAGGTTCTGAGCCCATCCATAAGTCCTGAGTCAGCCCCTTTTTCTGCCAGTAAAATGTATGAACAAAATGGAAAATATGCACACACTTGCAATGTTTGTTTATAAAATATATCCACAAACACATGCTACTTACTCACGTATATGCCATTTTTATCTATGAAACCTCTTTGAACGTTTATTCCTATGTGCGTATCTAACATTTTCCAAAAGTACAAGCAAAGCTGGCATGCCAATAACTCATGTAACGTTACACCATAATTTTAAAATGGATAAAGTTAGAAGTGTATATTTAGTTGCATAACAACCCACTATTTAAGAATAATTTATGTGGGTACCTTATATTTGAAAATTGGGTTATTTTTTGTGAGTCCTTAATGTGAGTACCCATTAATGAACTGATGATATTAGCTTACAAATTGGTATTTGCTGTAAAAGCTCCCATACTGAGCAAACATGTTTCTCCATAAAATATATGTATTCTGAATCAATAAAACTGATAAGTTGTTGATGAGGCAGTTAAATGAACATGCAGAGTGTTTTTCTAGCTGGGCTCCACTGCTAACTTTAAAAGAATCAATGTACTTTAGTTAAATAGTGTTTAGGGACAAATAAAAGTACCCACTGAATAAAGCAAACAGATCAGTAGGTTAGGTTCACAACTGCAATTAATTACAGATATTTAGAGTTTAGAGAAATCCTACAAAAGCATTGTCAGGCTTTGCTATAGAAGCTTGATAGCCTGTGGAGAAGATAAAAACTGTCCTGGATAAGGAATATCTTACAAGCATTCATGCTCTATGGCTGGCAGCTGGGATATATCCTTAGTAGAGTGAACAGGAATAACTGGGCAGAGTGGATGATTTAATTGATCTTTTTCTAATGTCATCTACTATATAACTATGTGATATGTTTTTCTGAACCAGCATAAGACCAGTCATCTATTATACCATCTTTTATTATTCATATGTTGATTCAATAATAGGTATAAAAATATACATTTCAGAACCCTCACCTAGACTAATTTGAGACCAGTCATAATAGGCACTACCTGCAAGTGACTGCCTTTCTTGCCTTCTACTTAATCATAGGTCACTCTGATTAGAACAGTTTTATACTCCTTATAATGACATTTTTTAAATTAATTTTTGATGCATTTAAAACATAGACTTATCTCTATGATTGGCTTAGAAACCTGGGGACTTCGTCGATGTGTTGTAAAAGCTATGATTAAGTAGAAAGGCAGTCACTTGGTGGTAGTGCCTATTATGACTGGTCACAAATTAGTGTAAGTGAGGTTCTCATATGTATATTTATTACAACCATCATTCCCTTCTTTCCTGACACTTTTGCCACTCAATAATAGGTACAACACCCTGCTAAGATGTTGTAAATTATAACGTTTGCTAAAGAAATGGTGATATGTATAAATACAGTATATAGATAGATAGACAGAGATATATACAGACCTATATATAAATAAATGAAATGTAAAATTCCAGTTTTCTCCAGAACCAATACGGCTACTTGACCCATGTATCACAGGTTTTGCTTTATGATGAAAGTTTTAAAAAATGTTTCACTATTCACCATCATACATTTTTTTAAATGAAAGAAGAATCTTCAGACTGTATTCTATCACAGAAATTCAGAACCTGAAATAAAGCAGAAAATAAGGGCGATCCAAGATGGCTGCACGTTGAACACAGGAGCGGGGTGTTTTTTCCTTTGCAGCGTAGCAAAAAATTATTTTCCATTCAATACCAATTTATGCCTTCGAAGCGGAAAGGGAAGATAAGGGTTTATCCCTCTATTCCCCCACCAACGTTAGCTATGCAGCAAGAAATCACCCGTTACCTTAATTCACCAGGAATACCTCCAGGAGTTGAGGATACCTTGGTGCAGGGGCTGGAGAGAGAAACCTCTGCACCCGAGGAGACATCGCTGAGCCCGGACCTTAGACGAGCTCCGACGCGATCCTCAGTGCCCGTGTTGCAACACGACGCGTTGTGTGAGGGAACACCTTCCGGGTCTGTTGCAGTGAATACTCCGATACCCGCAGCCACACAGGCTTTGATATCCTCAGCGGAGGGCCCGGTCACACAGACCAGTGTGGAGCCAGCGTTAGCTGGCTTGGGAGAAGGGGTAACTGGGCTAAGTACCTTTGGAAGCAACCTGCAGCTAACACAAGGAATTACCCTAGAATTAAATCCCCTAGTGATCCCCGACAGGCCTGAGGTCGTCTCAAATGCTGGGATATGGGACTTGTTGGTGGGGGTTGCAACTTCAGTGAAAACCTTGAGTAAGAAAGTTGAACTTTTAGCTTTGCAAAACAATCAAATTTCTATGGAGACACAAAGGAAAGTTGAAAATATCTCCAGCAAAGTTTCAGCATTGGAAGTAAAAGAGCGTGAAAATCACAAATTTAAAGCTGCTGTAGTAAAAAATAATGAATTTCTGACTAAAAGAGTGGAAACTCTTGAAAACGCCTCTCGCTCCTTAAATATTAGGATCTTAAATTTTCCCAGAATATTGGGTGAAACTCCCTATCTTTCCTTCAAAAGATTTCTTCGAGAGATCCTATGTCTGCCAGAAGATAATTTACCCTCGATTAACAAATGTTACTTCTTGCCAAGAACGGTAACAACAACTAACAGAATTAACCTTCAAGAAAATTTAACAGAAATCTTGGAAAGTTCATCTTTTGAGGTTTTGGACAGAGCAACTCTATTGGTTTCCCTAATTTCAACAGCAGATGTACAAGTTATTATGAAAAATTATTTTAGGAAATTTCCAATTTCCTTTCTAAATGATAATATAAAAATTTTTCCCAGATCTTTCCTCTTTTACCCAAGAACGTCGTAGAGCCTTTTTAGCTCTACGACAAGAAGTAATTTCCTTAGGTTATACTTTTATGTTAAAATTCCCTTGTAAATGTCGGGTAAAGAGGGGGTCTGAAATATACATATTTTTCACTGTGGATCAACTAAAATCCTTTATTCAATCAAAAACTCCCACCACTTCCTCTCCCATAAACATAGAATAAAATGTTCCTGGTTTCGTGCATCTTTGTTGGTAATTTAATTTGCAAAAAGTGAATACCTCTCTTAGTATATTTCTGGATTGTCTTGAATTAAACTATATTGATTTATGGATGTAACGTGAAGTCTTAAAAATATTACATTACATAAAAATTGGTTAGATGGTTAGATGTTAATTTCAATGTATGTTTGATTTCCTTGACTTCCTTTTTGATTTCTGTAATTGCAAAATATTACTTTTTTGTAATTTGAAAAATTTGACAAATAAAGATTTAAAAAATAAATAAATAAAAAATAAAAAAAAGCAGAAAATAATATAATAAAAATGTTAAATGTATTTTTTAAAACTCTTTATTTAATTGTTTACATTTTAAAAGTCAAAAGAATTCTTGACAACCGGGTAAAAGATTCCAAAAAAAAAAAACAAAAAACCGAAACATGTTCATATACAAATTAAGGGCTAGATTAAAAAAAAATATGCACGAGCACATGGACGTGCAATTTATAAAATGTGCACGCTGGCGCACTCATGGTATGAAATCCCGGGCGGCGCGTGCAGGGGGGGGGGGGTGTCGAATAATACGAAATCATGTGGCAACGAGATCAGGGCCTTCCTATCCCTTATCCTAACCTCCCTTCCCCTTTCTTCCCTACCCTCTTTTTATTTTTTTTTTTACCTTTTATTTTGCAAGTTACTTCAGGGCCTGACCTGAAGTAACTTGCACATGCCGGCTTTGGGGGGGGGGGGGGGGGGGGGGGGGGGGGGGGGGTGGCTTTAATGAGCCCATGACATTACCTAATCATAAATGCTGGTTAACCTATACTAACACAGATCTGTATCTAAAAGCTGATGGCAAATCCCTATTCAATAGAAAACTTTTCATATGACTAGGCTCATAGAAGACATATTTGTTCCATTCCACTTAACTTGACACTTAAAAGGAAAACAAAGTAAATGCAGCCCCCAGAACTAAAACCCTCTGTTGCATTGTAAGAAACAACTTGCATCTTTGTTGAGTAGCTCTAGCAACATCAGGAAAAACAGATATTTTATAACCTAAAAAGCGACAAGACTTAGCATGAAAACACATTTTAAGGTCCACTTTTAATCAAGTTCCAAAAACAAAAACCACTAATAGGGTTGCCCGTGTCTTAACTTCTAGCTGAAAGTTCTGCAAAAGGACAGTTAAATCCACACTGTCTGTTGAAATATCTAACGCTGAGTTGTTATTTATACCAGCTTTTGAATCTTAACTTTATCTGTAAGGTAAAATATATGAAAAGAATTCCAAAAGTATGTTTTAAATTTCCAATTAAAACCTTTATAACATTTCAAGAGGAGATATCAAATCCATTTTAGGAAAATTGAGAAATCTAAGATTAAATCTCCTAGAATAGTTGTCTAGATTTTCAAACTGATGACATGACCATTCCTTATCTTTAACCATAGTCACCTGACATTGCTGCATTTCTATATTTTGAGTAATCAAAGGTTTGTTCATAAGACGCAACTTGTTTTTGGAGAGTTTTATATTTAGACAGTGCAGAATCAATTTTCCCAGATAGGGAACTGCCCATTCCCATAATAGCAGACCACAAAGAATCCATATTGATCACTGCTGGCTTTGCTAAATTAAAGTAAAAAAGAGTGGCTAAAGTCACCAGGATAGATGTAATAACACCACTGGAGTCACCTTGATCAGTCTGACCAGACCCCGGGACCTTCCCATCACCAAGAGTGGGGATGAAAACCTCTTTGAATGAGGTACTCCCAGCCTGTAACAAGGGTACAGATTTAAACCCGGGAGGAGTCCAAGCATCAGGGCTCAAGGAGAGAGAATCTCCACTAGCAATGACACCAACAGTGCCAAGCAGACCAGCTCCAAGATGCTGATTGTTATTGGACATCAAACAATTCGAGATGGCCATCTGAGTCATAAAGGAAGGAGCAACAGGGATGGATGGGATAGACCTAAGAGTTCCTTTCCTCATTTTCCTCATATAGCTGTCACGAAGAAGAAATCAGGTAGAAAAAAAAAAATAAAAGAGAAACATAAAGATCTGGAGACTTCAGATTGAAAACAAAAATTCTCCACAAGGGGCACTCGTTTGGTTTTGGCAATGAAACAGCAGCTGTGCACCGCAAGCCCAGCCGTAATATCGGCGAATTTAGGTGCCGCCCGATGACGTCGCCCAGCGGCGTTCCAGAGAGGGAGAGAAGAAAACCTCCAGGCAGGTAGTCGACGGCAGTGTCTCCTCTTTCATGTCGGCCCCTCCAGAGTTTATTTTTAATGTGTGGACATTACAAAGAAAAGGAAAAGAAAAAAAAAAAATGAAACAATGGTTTATACCACCAAAAACTAATTAATTGCAATAACGATCATATATATTATGTGATTCATTTTAATGTGAGTAAAAACAATATGCTGTTGTAGGACAATAAGATTAAAAACAATCATAAAACTTGGGAATGGGTTCACTTTGGTTGGTTTGGTACTCCAGAGAGTGACTACCTTGTGAAATGTGGGTTTGGACAAATAGCAACTGCCATAAAAGGGGTCTATTCGGAAGGAATGTGAGATGGGCAAAAAATATTTAGCGCTACCAAGCGGTATGGAGGCAAATAATTGCTCTTATTCAATAAACTAGCAGAACTCATACCAGGAATTTTAACATTTAGAAAATGTAGCTCTCTTTAATTATATGACTGGAGAGAGAAGTGCTCAGACCAGGAAACTTCATAGGTGCACTCACTGAAGGTAAGGATCATACAGGAACTGGATAGATTACATGTCCTCCATGCGTGGTGAAAGGCGCGATCACTAATGGTTGGATGTGGCACCAAACCCTAATCCACCACATTCCTCCTTTTGAGAAGTCTGCAGTACATTCTACCATTACTTTTATGCACTCAGTTCATGTTTGAAGTGAAAAAAATGATTGCTCAGCCATTCTGAATGCACTTAAATTTGGGAAAGAACAAGTTTCAACTGTGCACAGTCCGTCTGTTATGTGCTATAGAAATCATGAAAATAAAAATAGCTAGCTGATACCTATGGAAATTCCCCCTAGCCCCAACACAGTCTGCTCAGCCTCATCAGTCTGCTCTTCTCCTACATGAGCTTTGTGGATCTGAGAGCAGACCTTGGACCTGACACTCATACATTAAAAAAACAATTCTTCCAATCCAGAGATATTATCCACTTATAGCCCCAAACTTTCTTTATCATTTTTAGCCAAAATTGTTAACTGATATCTTGTAAGCAATTTGTTACATTCCTAGCAATTCATTTTTAGGAGAGGGTACAGCATAAAACAGTACTCCTGTCAATGGTTGATATCATCTGGTGCAGCTTTGACATTGGACAGAGCTATTATCCAGTGCTATTCGACTTATCAGCCACTTTTGATACCATTGATCATACAATATTAATTCGATGACTTACTGAATTTGGCATCACAGGAGTAGTGTTTCAATGGTTTACCTCTTATTTATCTAATTCTACACAACAAATACATATAGGGCCGGACTTTCAAAGGATCTACGCGCGTAACCGGTCATACGCGCACCTGGCCTATTTTCAAAAGGCCCGGCGACGCGCATAAAGCCCCGGGACACATGTAAGTCCCGGGGCTTGCAAAAAGGGGTGGTCTGGGGGGTCAGGGAGTGGCCAGAGGCCTCTCCACGGCCGCCGTGCCAGGGATCTCGCAACGGCAGTTGGCCGGCGCACGCAACTTACTTCAGCCCCAGGGCTGAAGTAAGTTTTGAAACAAAAAAAAGAAGACAAAAAAAGATAGGGGGGAAGGGCGGGGGAGGTAGGGGAAGGGAAGGGAAGGTGGGGTGGGAGGTAGGGAATGGGGGAAGGCAGCGCGGCTCGGCGCAGGCTCGGTGTGCGCAAGGTGCACAATTGTGCACCCCCTTGTGTGCGCCGACCCCCGATTTTATAACATGTGCGTGCCTGCGGGCGCATGTTATAAAATCAGGCGTACATGTGTGCACGCCGGGTAGCGCGCACACATGTACGCCCACGTGCACCTTTTAAAATCTACCGCATAGGTAACAATACTTCTGATTGATGTTTAAACTAGTGTTACTCAGGTCTCCATTCTCTCTACCATGTTGTTCAATATATAATTAGCACTTCTCTGCAAGCCATTGGCAGGATTAGGCCTGAATTTTTTAAACTATGCTGATGGCATACAGTTTTTCATTCCCATATGTAATTCTTTATCCTTCACATTTAAGCAGTTAGAAATATATTTGACTGTCATTCAGAAATGGTTACTGTCACTCAGTATTTCAAAAACGGAAATTATACTGCTGTCCTGAAAAAATGATACTGAACATGTCCCTCAATTTATATTCTGTCAACAAAAAATTATATTATCCTCGTATGTTGATGACCTTGGAATACTATTGGACCTCCCAACTATCTATGAGAATACATATATGGAATGTATGAAAAACTGGTTATTTTAAACTTTGTAGGCTTAGAAAATTAAAACCTCTTCTAGAAACAGAAGACTTCCAAACTGTATTACAAACACTAATTTTCTCAGAAATTGGCTATTACAATTCTTTATTCTTGTTTGGCTGCCCGAGTACTCACTAGTCAGAATATTTATAACCATATCACGCAAACTTTGGCATCTTTTCAGTGGCTTCCTATTCAGGCAAGGATTAAGTATAAGATAATGCTAAGTCACAAATTAATTTGTAATGTCATTATTTCATGGCTAGGATCAGTCTTAAGAATCAATGTTCCAACACGGTCTCTACTCTCACTAAATAAAAGTTTACTTGATATTCCCTCAGTGCACCAAACTCACTTGGGTGAAGCCAGAAATTGGGCATTCATGGTAGATGGACCAGTAATGCAGTCTTTAAGCAATTAACTGTCTAGACACAAATACAATATTGGATCATTATCAATTCGGTTTTAGGTGTCACCACAGCACTGAAACCATTACTGCTATCAAGCATTGTCACAATGATAAGAGGCTTTGATTACATGTTGGCATTACTAGACGTAACTGCAGCGTTTGAATTGTGAATGACAAGATTATTTTATCCTGCTTATCCAAAATAGGCACTGGGATATTGTCCATGCTTGGTTCACTTCTTATCTTACCAACAAAGTACATCAAATCAGAATAACTAATTCAGTTTCAGCATGGTTCCCATTAAACTCCAATGTACCATAAGGTTCTTCAGTACTTTTCAACATCTATTTGACACCTCTTTGCTGCCTTCTCTTCACACTAGGACTTACATATAAACTGTTTCTTTTTCCTGTTAAGTCTTCCTGATCTTTTTCTCTCAATTTTCTAATTCTATGTCTCTCAAGCAGCAAGGCATGGCTAGCGCACAACAAACATGCACTCTGTTAGATACACAATACCAGAAGACTTTACCTTTGATAATTCAAACCATTCAAATTTCCAACCTAGGGTAAGACTAGAATCTCAGTTATCCATGAAATCCCATATTTCTTGAAACATTCAAATGTCATTTACCAGGCTATGAATCTTAAGACACCTCAAGCCATTCTTCAATACAACAGACTTTAGCATAGTGTTGCAGGCTTTTTTTTTTTTCCATCCCTAGATTATTGTAATTCGCTGTTTGCTGGCTTACCATAAAACACATTACACACTCTATAAATCATCCAAAGTTCAGCTGCAAGACTACTTACTGGAGTTGGCAACAGAGAACACATTACACCTGTTCTTTTTCCATTGCACTGGCTGCCCATACAGTGGTGAATTCAGTATAAACTGGGTCTATTGGTCAAACAATTTATTCTACAAATTAAATTCTCCCTGGATCAAAGCTATCTTAAAAATACATACCCCCTGCTGTTCCCTAAGATCCTTTCAACAACAATATCTGGATATGCCAAGCCCGTAAGGAAACTACCAGGGAGAGAGCATTTTCCAAAGCAGGTCCTAATTTTAGAACAGGCTTCTTTTATAGCTTCGCAGTATCATAGATAAAAAGGAATTTAAAAAACCTCTTAATACCTTTCTATTCAAGCTCGCATTTACAGATCTTCTAGACCAGGAGTATCAGTCATGACATATGCTAGAAAATGTATTGCTTTTGTTCTAATTTTATTTTAACTGCTATTATCTGTGAATTGTCCTGCATTTATTCTGCATTATACAATGTATTGTCTTGTCTTTAACACTGGGCTAGATTTTCAAAGGGTTACGCGCATAACCCGTCATATACCTGCCGGGCCTATTTTCAAAAAGCCCAGCAACGCGCATAAAGCCCCGGGACGTGTATAAGTCCTGGGGCTTGCAAAAATGGGTGGTCCAGGGGGTGGGGTGGGGCAGTCCAGGGGTGGGGAGGGGGCATGGCCAGAGGCCTCCATAGCGCTGCTGTGCCAGGGATCGCCCCAGGGCTGAAGTAAGTTTTACAAGAAAAAAAAAAAGAAAAAGGTAGCGGGGAAAGGGCGGGGGAGGTAGGGGAAGGGAAGGGATGGTGGGGTGGAGGGGTAGGGAACGGGGGAAGGCAGCGTGGCTCGGCGCGGGCTCGGCGCTCGCAAGGTGCACAACTGTGCAACCCCCTTGCACGCGCCAACCCCCGATTTTAGAACATGAAAGAAATTTGAATGCTACTGGAAAATTATACAGGGAAGGAGGAGATCTGTATATCAATTAAATCAAGGAAGTCTGACTATTAATTATAATTAATTATTATTATTATTATTATTAATGCCTCTGCATTAGGGAATGCCTCTGATTATTTAACAAACTTGATTTTAGTGATAGGAAAAAAATAACTGCAATATGGAGTTATGAGTATGTGAGTATGTGATAGGAGGAGGGGTGTGCAATGTCATCAATGATATTTAAAATTGCCCTAGCATTGGTTAATATCATGCATTATGAAACCTTTCCTGCTGGCTAGTAGCCTTAACTATATGCAAATTTCTGTAATAAAATATATCTTTTTTGTTCGCTTAGTTTTAATTCTGTGCATTAAAGGTGCACAGTTGTGCTCCTAGCGTGTGCCGAGCCCACGCCAGGCCGTGCTGCCTTCCCTCGTTCCCTCCCAGGCAGCTCCAAAATCAGAGCGGCTTTGAAGGAAACTTCCCTACCCCCCCACCCCACCTTCCCTTCCCTTCCCCTACCTCCCCCACCCTTTCCCTCCTACCTTTTTCTTTTTTTAGCTTCTATTCTAAAACTTACTTCAGCCCTGGGGCAAATTGCCGCTGTGCCTGGAGCCTCTGGCCCCGCCCCCGCCCCACCCCCAGACTGCCCCTTTAGTAAAGCCCCAGAACTTACACGTGTCCCGGGACTTTATGTGCATCGCCGGGGCTTTTGAAAATAGGCCCGGTGCATGTAAGCCCGGTTACGTGCGTAAATCCTCCGAAAATCCGGCCCTATGAATATAAATAAAGGCTGTCTATTATCAGATATTATGAAATGTGATCATGGGGCTTCTAATTCAGAATTAGCAAATGCAATTAAATGTGTGTATTAGAAAAAGGTTATTGGCAAAAACACTTTATTAGAATATCAGAAATCATCATTTTTAAAAGTATGGAATCTTTGTTTACAGAGTTGAAATCTTGGTTCCCAGGTATGAATCTATTGAGGTAAATTTTACATATGATACATGCACAAAAATTAGCATATATGTGTGTAAGTAGTCTCTACTCATGTATTCCGTATTTTATAAAAGTAAAAAATGTGGGCGTATTTTCACTTTAATGCACGCACATACGCATGTAAAAGAAGGTGCTGTCTAGGGTTGCTCTGGGATTGGGGCCAACATTTACACACATAAGCTGTTATTTTAAAAAACACGCATATGGATTTGTCAACTTACTTGCATAATTTTACTCCTGCTAATTATCTGGCATAAGTGATGTTAAATGTTTTTGTTTATAGTACTGACTGATTGGGAGGTCTGGGTGACCTGGGAGGAGTTCAGGCTGAAGAACCAGAAGAGTCTCAATGAACTGGAGAAGGAATTGGCAAACTGGTAGACTAATTGGTAAAACTGGTAATTTCCTTGAGGCACACATGTTTTAAAATACACCAATTTCTTACATGGGTAAGACCTACTTTATTTTTGCGGTTTAAATAAATGCATGCATATTTTTAAAATAGAAAAAGTGTGTGCATTCAATGCATTGCTATACTCTCTTTCATTATATTGTATGTATTCACGTGTAAGCCTACCTACTCACATATGTTGTGAGATAGAAACATGCATATTTTATAAAACATGTATAATCATACATGCAGGTTATAAAATGTGTATTTGTTTGAATGTTCTCTTCCCTATACATGGGGGATGTTTCATATAATTTAATCACATAAAATCAAGAAAAAACTCCCACCAAAAATCTCTAAAATATCAATCCATACAATTTTTGCTGAAAAATTATTTTAATATAGGAGGAAAAGACCTCAGAATCTAGCAAAATACCTTTTGACTTGCCTTGGATATTTTAATCAGGGGTCAAAAACCTCCAATGCCAACCTGTATTTTATTTACTACAAAAATATTTTTATAAATTTAATTTGTAATGATTTTTAAATTAGTTGAAAGGACTTATCTTAAAATATCTTCAAGAATTTAGAGCGTGAGAGGTTCCAGAAAAAATACTGTGCTGAATTTCATTCATTAATCTGCCTCACAAGATATATTGCATTGAAGCAGCAGTATTGCGAAATGCTTGCAATTGGCAGCAGCGTGGTGTTTCAGCATAGAAAAAACAATTTTGAATTCATGAAAATATTATGAGATAAACCCTCTTGACTAATTTAAAAAAAATTTGAAAATACATTTTATAAAAATATTTTTGCAGTAAATAAAATACAGGTTGGTATTGGAGTATTATTGTTTGTACAGTTTTGGATGGAACCTTGGACACTGTGGCTGCTGACCACGCCCATGGGGGAAAGTCCGGTGAGGGGTCATAGGTCAGGCTCAGCTTTAGGACACACAACACAGAAGCCCGGCTGGGTATGTAGTCCCACAGGGCTCTGGAACATCGATCCCTTAATGGCTGTGCTGTAGTGAAGAGAAACTGAGATAGTGAGTACAATGAAGTATATGCAGGGTTCTGGAATAGAGCCTCGTTGGTTGAGTACTCACACAACAGTTTCTCTCGGTAGGAAACACAGAAGCTGGAGAAGAGGCAGGCCCTCGAGGAGTGAGTACCTGGTTCCAGGGAACAGCTCTGAGAGAAGTAGATGGTAACTCACTGATGGTGTAGGCAGCGGTATCTTCCAGGCAGAAGTAGTGTTCAGGCAGCGAGTCCGGGAACATGGACCCTCGAGGAGTGAGCACCGGTTCCAGACAGCGACCTGAAAGAGAAGAGAGAGGCCCCCGAGGAGCAGGTACCCCGAATAGAGTAAGTCCAATAATGGAGAGGCAGAGTAGCTAGGTATGGAGATGAATCCCATCCGTAATGAATCCCTTTACCGATTACCTTTGCTAACTCGATTAGCTAGCAGTAATGTATTCTTTTTGTATCCGGGATGCGTGACGTCATCACAGAGGGACGCCCCTGAGGTTCGCGCCAAAGAAAGTATTTGAAGCAGGGTCGCGCAGTGCGCGTGCCCTAAGGCAGCTGGACAGCAAGGCGGGAGGCAGCACCCAAGCCTGACCGGGGACCCCGAAGTGGACGGCAGGCAGATGCCGCGGCAGCCAAACGTCCGTCATCCATGGGAGGAGTCACCAGAGAGGTAAGGAGGGCGGAGTGGAGACGTCGGGCAGCGACAGTCGTGAATGGAGGTTTTGAACCATGATTAAAATATCTGAGGCAAGACAAAATTTATCTTGCCGGATTCTGAGGTATTTTCTACCTATATTAAAACTTTTTCAGCAAGAAGTGTATGGATTGATATTTTAGAGATTTTTGGTGGGAGTTTTTTCTTGATTTTATGTGATTCACATAGCTCCTCATTAGCCTATATTGTGTGGAGTGTTTCATATAATTTAATCAGGTAAACAACGTGGGTGAAAATTACCTATGCTCTCAACAATTCTATAACATACACATAAGCATAAGAGAGTTAACACACTTTATTATCTCAAATTTCTCAACACATACCATAAAATGTGTATTGATGGTTTCACAACACTCACACATATGTTCGTTCACATTCTTACTCATTCATACTGTTAGAAACACACATACCAACATTATCGTCAAACAGCCTTACTACTCCGATTTGCTAACCCACAACTTAATGTACATATATCTGTAAAGCTCTTATACCTTTATGGCTCATATGCCATTTACAAAACTTTGTATAAATATATATATGTGAATTTACATTAAGGTATACATTGTTTTAACAAATTTCCATACATCTTTAATAATATGGTAAATGCTGAGATCTTCCCATGTCTTCCCTCAACCACAACCTGTGGAACAAGAGTGCAATGCCATTTGGTTAATTGTAATCCACACAGACATTGTGGTTGAGGGAAGACATGGGAAGATCTCAGCATGTTATAAAATCTGGGGTTGGCATACGTAAGGGGGTGCACAAATGTGCACCTTGCACGCGCCGAGCCGCGCTGCCTTCCACCGTTTCCTCCCAGGCCGTTCCAAAATCGGAGCGGCCTGGAAAGGAACTTCCCTTCCCCCTAACCTGACCTTCCTACCCCTTCCCCTAACCTTTCCTCCCCCTAGCCCTACTCTAACCACCCCCAAAATTTTTAATTTACCTTTTGCGCGCGTCAGCCGACTGCCTGCGCGTGATCCATGGACCGCCCCACCCACGCCCTGCCGCGTCGCCGGGCCTTTTGAAAATAGGCCCGGCGACGCGTAACCTTTTTAAAATCTGGCCCATAATGTTGCGACTGATGAATTATATGGTCAGTTATATCCTTCCATCTTATTTGCTGCTGCTGGGTGCATATTTTAGACCACGTGCCATGAAGTAAAATGCTGAGGCATTGAACATTATTAAACCATGAGTTCTTATACATTTTTTCAATAAAAATGTACTTGTTTTGGAACAAGTACCTCAAGATTCTCTTTTTCTGATCCCGCAAGTGATAACAACATAACACATTTTTCACTGTTCATTATAGAATTTTGCTACAGTTCAATGACCAGAAGTGGATTATGCTCATTTTAACACAGAATGAGACCAGAGCAGATATGATGTTTACAGGGGTTTGTAATCAGAAACAGAGTAGTACCTGATCTTAATAATAGTGCTTGTGACCTGCAATCAAACATTTGGTTCTATCGCTTTTAGTTTTTTAAATTGAAAACAGTAAAAGAGCACCATAGTTATTGGAAATTACATGTTAATTGGCACTGTTAAGGCAATTTTAATTTCTAGTGGAGAATAAATAACATGCTCCAAATTTTAATCATTTATGGTGCCCTTTCCTGTAAATTAGAAATAGAAATAGAGCAGATAGAGTTAACATTTGTTTTTGGATGTAGATTAAAATATTGCTTTGCTTTAAACTGAATCCAAGTACTACAGAAGAAAGAGATCAAAAAATGTAAGCAAGACAAACACTAGGAGGGACATTATTACCAAGATTAACACTTAAATGTAAAGCTGATTTACAGACCATTTTAATCAAAGAGAGTTTAATAGCTGAACCACATTTATAGTCCCTATGCTCCGATTGTAACATGAAAAATCCCCACTCGTTATAATATGGTATCAATGAAAGACTACATTAGTGTTGTTCACTTCCAGATCTCGTGGTCGCAAATGGTCAGGTTCCAGGTTTCTCCTATTGAATATGCCGGAGATAGATTTACACACACACTGCCTCAGTTATATATGCAAATCTATCACATGCAAGTTCATCAGAGATATCCTGAACTCCTGACCCATTTGCTACCCAAGAGGCCTGGATTTGAATATCACTAAGGCCTGCAAGTAAATAATAAAATCTAATTTAAGTGTGCAGCTTTACTCCCCTGACCTAAATATACAGACACCTTCCCCCTTGCTACTTCCTCCTTCTCTCTTCCCTACCCCCTCCCAACCCCTCCTCTATCCCAACAATGCCTCTTTTCATGCGAAAACTGACAAGTACCTTTAGTTGGGCAGCAAGGGAAAATGTTTCCATAGCCAATTTACCCAGGTTAATTGCTATTTACCCAAGTAAATGGCTTTATAAATTGTCTTTCTCATGTCTAAAGTGAACTTATTTACTCTCCGGAAAGTTATTTTTTGTACAGTGGACTAACAGGAAGTTTTAAGTGATCTCACTCTTATTCTTCAAAAGCAGAAGTGACCATTTTCAAAAATTTAGGGAAATTTTCCATGAGATCCATAAATAGCTCTTCTCTTCTCTTAACTGGTCCACAGTTATCTAAAGTATGTGCTATTGATTCAGACAGTGCATGCAGATAATACTGTATAGGTAAAAATGGGGGAAGTAGTAAACACTGAACTCGGACAAGGAACATTTTGACTTGGTTCAAGATTGACAAATTCTGCTGATTTCAGTGAGATCTGTGTGAATAAGCCTGTAGAAATCTGCGATGGAAGCGATGAAATATGCCCACTTATGCAAATTAGGGATGCGCAGATCCCTCCCAATTTTCATTTCAGTTCTTTTTTTTTTTTCCCAAGGGTTTTGTTTTTTGGTTTCCTAATGGTATTTTTCTGTTTGGTTCATTTGCCATAATAAGAAAAAGCAAACATTTACTCCTCTGCCAGAAAAACTGAGCCAAATTAAAAAAAATGAGCCTCAGGTGGCCCTAGCAGGGCATTCCTGGTGCTTCTAACTCCCACTCCTAGATCTGGAGCTGCCTGGGGCCTGCCTGTGAACCTCTCCCAGGTTAAAGATGCCCCCATTTTTAAAGCAACGGACCAAGATGGGAACACGTGGCTGTCGCTCCTCTATATTTTCACTGAGGATCTGGGAAGGAGGTAAATGGGGGCCAGAGTGGGAGTTCTCCAGCCCTATCCGTTTTCAATGGGGAGGGAGAGAACTGGTCAGACACCAGGCAGGCACCAGGCAGAATCTGGCCAGATCCCTGGCAGGCCCCGAACGGGCCAGGTTAGATTTTTTGGGCCGAGTAGTGGCTAGAGGGGTCTGGGGAAAACCAGCCAGAGCTGCTAAAGGCCCATTTTTTTTCCCCAAAATGTTATGAATATTAAAATACATCAGAATTTTTAGGTCTGCTCATAGGAGGCTACTTTTGGTTCTTTCCATTCAGAAAGCATTTTTTTGCATTCATTTCAAATAAATTCACATTGCTAAAACAAATTAAGGGTGTGCAGGAGTAAAACAATTGTTTAGCTTTTTGTTTAATTTTTGGAAGGTATTTTCCCCATGAATTTCATTTTGTTTAATGTTTAATTAAAAAAAAAAAAATCAAATATTAATAAAAAAAACAAAAACCCAAAGACGAAAAAAAAGGAAACAGGGACTCCCAAGACCTCCCGTCCCCACCACCTATCCCTCCCACCAGGAAAAATGCTGGACCCAGGTTACCCCTCAGCCCCCACATACCCAGTGTGGTGGGATCCGTGGGTGAGGACTAGGCCTGGGCTAAAGCCTTGGACTTTCATAAGCAAGGCCACAGTAGGTTGCTGCAATCTTGGCTTAGGCTCCATGCAAGGTCAAGGATTGGAGGCTTGGTTCTGAAGCCTCAGCCTAGGCTTAATGGCAGGAGCTAAGCTGGATACTGGGGTCTTGGCCTAAGCCAGGTAGCAGCTCCTGGGCCTTGGTCTAGGCCAAAGACCAGGCCCAAGCCCTATGTCGATGCCTGGTCTGGAGACCACGTCCTGGCACCTGGGCCTCAACCTAGGCCCAGAACTGATGCCTGGGCCTGCCCAAATGTTAGGTCCTGACACGTGGGCCTTGGCCTAGACCTAGGCCCAATGCTGGGGGACTGTCCAGAGACCATCATGCCTCGCCCCTTTTTCACCCCCTTGCTCTTGTCGCGCATATGGGTATGTGCGTGCATACTTTGCGGCTTTTTATAAATTGCGTTGCTCATGCACGGCCTGCATACGCATGTATGTGGCCGTTTTTACACGAGCAATGCTTTTAAAATCTACACTTAGTGAATGGGGCCCTAAGTGTGGTCGGGCCAAAGAACTGTCCTAAAATTAACCAGCTATAGTTAGCTGGCTAACTTTAAGATAGCCTGCTATAGTTAGCCAACTAACTTTGAAAACTGGCTATATTCAGTAGGGGATATGCAATCGTTTTTCCCAAATTAGGCAATGTCAACGAAATAGCCTAATTCGGAATGGTTCGGGAGAACCGAAAAATGATTGAATTTTTTCAAAACTTTCGTAAAAAATTCATTTTTGTGTTAGTGCGCACTAACCCAAAAATCGGGGCCCCCCAAAAAAAACCTGAACCGTGGGAAAAATGAAATTCCCGCGGGGGGGGGGGGGGGGGGGGGAGGGACGGGGGTCCGAATCGAAGCCCGACACAAAGGTTTTACCCGAAGCACATCTCTAATATTCAGTAGAGCAGCCACACTATTATCTGGCTAACTTTGCTCTCTGGACATGTCTGAATATGGATCCCGAAGAAAACTCCAATATTCTGCTTCCTCAAACACTCAAAAATACCACACTACCCCCCATATAATCTGCCTGCTTTTATACAGACTGGCTTACCAATCCAGCATCCTCACAGGGGTTGCCTACAAATTACTACTTCCTACCTAATCCTAATTTAGGGCTGTAAAAATTCAACACATCAATGCCACATATACTGCAGTTGAAACCATTTCCATTATGTTACCTGAAAAAAACCCCTCCCATTTCCGAAAAAGAATCCTGAACAGGACACCATTACTGGGTACAGATCTTACAGCAACAACAGTGACTTCTTACAATACATCTTCAATGCCAGGCATACGTAAAATAACACTTCCCAGGGGGCTTAAAAGAAATTCAAAAAAGAAGCATTAACTATTTTGGCTGTGTGCCTAGGCTTAACTGTACTGTGGGAAAGCAGACTACAGTATCACAGTCATACTGCTGCCTATAATTGTCTTTATATGAACCAGCAAGGAATAGCAGACTGAACTGTTCTTAAACTACAACAGAGAAAGGGATACTGTATGTGCTTCAGATGGTCTATTTTATATACATAAGGAAATATATGCTCCTATAGTAAAACGGTTGCAGGAAAAAAAAAAAAGAGATTTGAAGAGTATATCAGATTGTTATAAATTCCATGAGGTAGATTTTCAAAGAGTCTAGTTGGCTGACTTCGGGAGGTAGCCAGTAAGACCGAAGATATTGAAAATGGTTCCCCAGTAAGGGGTTAAACATTGCTCCTCCACACAAAGTGAAAAAAAAGTGGCTATCTAGTGGTTAGATCAGCAGGCTGGGAAGCCAGGGTTCAAATCCCACTTAAGCTCCTGGTGACCCTGGGTAAGTCACTTCACCCTTCATTGCCTCAGGTACAAATTTACAGGTGAATTTTAAAACCAGTGTGTGGGTGCGCATGGATGCATGCATGTCGGCTTGCATAAAAGGACACGGCCATTTTGTAACATACGTGCATATATGTGTACATGTTATGAAATAGGCTGAACGTACATGCATGTGCACACAATTTTATAATGGGCGCGTGCATGAGCATGCAAATGTCACTTAAGAACATAAGAAATTGCCATGCTGGGTCAGACCAAGGGTCCATCAAGCCCAGCATCCTGTTTCCAACAGAGGCCAAACCAGGCCACAAGAACCTGGCAAGCACCCAAACACCAAGAAGATCCCATGCTACTGATGCAATTAATAGCAGTGGCTATTCCCTAAGTAAACTTGATTAATAGCAGTTAATGGACTTCTCCAAGAACTTATCCAAACCTTTTTTGAACCCAGCTACACTAACTGCCCTAACCACATCCTCTGGCAACAAATTCCAGAGCTTAATTGTGCGTTGACTGAAAAAGAATTTTCTCTGATTAGTCTTAAATGTGCTACTTGCTAACTTCATGGAATGCCCTCAGTCCTTCTATTTTTTGAAAGTGTAAATAACCGATTCACATCTACTCATTCAAGACCTCTCGTGACCTTAAAGACCTCTATCATATCCCCCCTCTAGCATGTAGGTGGGGAAATTTTATAAGGCATGTGTGCCAACACAATTGGCCATTTTCCCAGTTCATTCCCATTTCGCCTGCTAAGGGATAGGACTTTCTAACCCACCTAGTTAAATATGTTCCCTTTTACCCTGTTATCCCCGACCCTTATAACCCACTGACTAGCCTAGATTTTTTTATTTTACTACTTACATGCCATCCATAGCAGAAGTAAAATTATGCCGAAGGGAACACATCTCGAGCTTGCGTGTATAAACATTTATGCCTTGGAATCATTCAAAAACCCGGGAATGCCCATGCCTTGTCCAGTCTTCGCCCCCGCCCTGCCACGTTTTTGGCAAAATGTATTTATGCGTGGAGCGGGAGATAAGTGCGTACTTGGGTCGCTTTTAAAATCCACTTGGTGCGCGCTTGCCTGAGATACTTGCATATCTCCCAGTTTTGGCATGTGCAGGGCTTTTAAAAAAAAATTCACTTGTACAGTGAGGGGTGGGAGATAACTTAACCAGCTAATGCAAATTTTAATTGCTTGGTGGCTATGCCTATGCACAGGTCTAACTGGCTTAAATAAATAGTAAATGCTGGCAGATGATGATCAAAAATAGTCCATCCAGACTGCCCAGCAGAGTGTTTAGGGTTGGAACTGCCATTCCATGAAGGTTGCTCCCGACTAAGTGTTTCTGTTGTGGCAGCTAGTGGTATATTTTTAGCTTGCAGTTGAAAATTTGCATAAAGATAGCAGGCTATAACATATCTGGCTGCCTTGCCACTGAGAGGCTTACCGAAAAATTGCTCAAATATGTTATTATATAAAGTTGGTGAAAAAAAAAAAAAAAACTTAGCCCATGAAAATGAAATGCCCCTCAGTGAAAATATTGCAGTTCTCAACAAAATTATATTATTATTTTATCCTGGAACATCATAGCCAGTGTGGGTCGTGCATACAGTACTCACTTTTCTTTAGGGAACAATATGAAGGGTATTTGTAGAAATGTAAAGGAAAACCACTTTTAAACTCATCTCTGCATATGCAGTGCTACTAATAGTAATCCAAATTTATTCTAATGTATTTGACAGTTTTCTTCTAAGTCAAATTCAGAGCATATTTGGCATTTATGGCATTTCTAAGACATAAGAATGGTTGACAGCCTCTTGCAGACATTTCAGTGTATGACACTACTGGAAGGGAAGAGGCCAGATGGAACAATGAGCTTTATTTATCAAAGGCTTTTTGCAGAGGCACAGAAATGCCTGATAAATGAGGTTCAATGTTTCCTATATACTACAGGGCTAAAAGGGAATGATTCAACTTTCTAACAAAGGGGTTGATTCACCTATTGCTTAGCTGGCAAGGAGGTTGTGGTGAACAGATATTAGGGAGGGTTGAGCAAATATCTTGTTCACTATCCTTAATTTGAAAAGAACTCCTCAGGAACCACAAAAGAGATGGAAAAAGCCAACCACAAGTGTATAATGAGGAATTTTATGCACAAGGTGGATTACATTACCTGCCTCATTAAAATATGATATGCAGGAGGCTTATTATACCTTGTTAGATATACAAAGTTGTTCTGGTGACATTAGCAACATCTGGAATTAGGTGGCTAATGCTCAGAGAGCATGCTTGAAGAGTAATAGCGCAATCTGAGGACAAAAAGCCGAAAGAGTTTGCTCACAGTTCTGCCTTAAAAATTCTCTCAAATACTTACATGTCCCAGCTCCCTAGGATATAACAAGGAAAAGAACAGACTCAAGACATAGAGAAAAATGACTTTTAGAGTCCAAAAAGATTGCATTCAATAAGCTAACAAGATATTAATTATGAAGAAATGCTGACATGGAAGAATGACGTGTGTAAATCTTGCAAAACACCTTTTATTGTCTATGCAAAGTTATTTCTAAATCACTGATTGACAACTGTCTTCTACATTAGGTTATTTGTCCCTTCCACTAGTAACATAGACTTTTTTCTTACACAGATAATTCAATATTCAACCTCTGCATTGCTTTCATTATTTGTATTTTATCTCTGCATTTATTTAGAACCCAAACTGGGGTCTGTACAACAAACTATATTCAGATGCAATGAGTTTCTTTCTAAATGAGTTTATAGTCTAAAGAGTCAATTTAAATAATAATAATAATTATTATTATTATAATAAAATACTGAACATTAAAAATAACCTGTTAATTTTAAACAGTTATATTTCAGCTAATTTTTAGTAGAGGTGTGAATTGTGTGATCGATCGTCTTAACGATTGATTTTGGCTGGGGGGGGAGGGAAATCTTATCGTCGGGTTTTTTTGTTTTAAAAAATCGTTAAAAATCGTAAATCGGGGGAGGGCGGGAAAACCGGCACGCCAAAAAAACCCTAAAACCCACCCCGAACCTTTAAAAGAAATCCCCCATCCTCCCGAACCCCCCCAAAATGTTTTAAATTACCTGGGGTCCATTGGGGGTTCCCGACGTGATCTCTCTCTGGCCACGGCTGCGTTGAGAAATGGCGCCGGTGGCCCTTTGCCCTTATCATGTGACAGGGCAAAGGTAGAGCCGGCGCCATTTTGTTTCCTGGCTCCCGACGTCACGCCTGCTGGAGATCGCCCCCGGACCCCCGCTGGACCCCCAGGGACTTTTGGCCAGCTTGGGGGGGCCTCCTGACCCCCACAAGACTTGCCAAAAGTCCAGCGGGGGTCCGGGAGCGACCTCCTGCACGCGGGCCGTATTGCCAATCTTCAAAATGGCGCCGGCGCTACCTTTCCCCTCACTATGTCATATGGGCGACCTTAAATTTGTGCAGGAAATATTGTTAAGCTTCTCCCCCCTTGATTTCATGGTAAAAAGAAGTGATGGTGTTGTGAGTAAAGAAAGCATTTTCTTTTTCTCTGTTTTGGAAATGTACCTTTTTATGCACTCAGATTTCTTTTTTTTTTTTGGAAATGTATTTCTTCCAAGTTCTAAGACCCCTGTCACTTTGTATTTCATTGATATGCTTTATTGTGATCTATATTCTTTAAATTCAATGAAAAAAAGGAAGAAAAAAAAAGATAAAGTATTTAGTCATATGTTTTTTTTTCATTTTAATGCTATTTCTTTGTTATATTTTGCTTACTATCACTGTAATTGTAATTCAAGTATATTACTTGATTCATCATTTTTTTTCAAATTAGAAAGAAAAAGTGAAAGTCCTTTAAAAAAAAGAAATAGTTTGCACAAAATCCAATTAGTGCACACTAACTCAAAATAGGGTGCACAAACTTGAAAAAGTACATTCTATTTTGATATATTGCACACTCTTAAAGGCAGATTTTAGAAGTGTTGCTCATGCAAAAACAGTCACATACACGCATATACTGCTGGTCCTGATGAGGAACAAGCCTGGAGATAGAGCGAGCAGCAGACCCTTTCACCCTAGGCAGACCAATGTAACACCGCCCTCCAAAACCCACTCTGAGTTCAAAGTGCCCCTCTTTCAGTGGGAGAAATATAGAGTGTCATATTGTCTTTCTCTTCTTCTCTCTCATTCTGTCTCACTCTCACTCTCTCTCTCCAGTCACTTGTACGAGCATGTTATTAAAAAATACACATGTACTTTAACATTGTGTATCTCTGCTTGCGAGCAAAAATGCGTGATCTTTTGAAATTAGTCAGTTAGTATGCACTATTTCAGTTTAATCCATACTATTTAAGTTAGTGCACACTATTTCAATTTTATCTACACTAAAAAAGAAAAATATTTAAAAAATGATTTTTTTTTTCATGGAGTTTCTTTATAAAAACAATATTTATTTATTTATTTATTTTATTTATTTGAGGTTCTTTATATACCGCCATTCGTTTAGTAACATCATGTCGGTTAACATTCAACAAAATTTTAGCAGCAGCGCTGGAACAGATAGAAGTTAGCGGCAGTGTTTTACAATTAATATTCAACTTAAGAAAGGTCATTAGGAGATTATAACAATGAAACAATGTCTATGTCATTGCCTAGCTAAACAGTCTAACTTCAGTTAGTCAGTCAGAGTGACTCACTGCTCTCTCAATTAACAAATGTTGGTACCTAATCAAACCAAATCACACTACCTTAATACCTTTCCAAAGTGAGTGCTGAACTTTTCAACCTTTTTACTTAGGTATACACTGCTCCTAGCATATTTCTAGCTTCTGGCTACTTATTTTTTAATATACAAACACTCTAACTTCTGCTTATTAGCTGCCTTACAGATTATTAAAAATAAACACACTAACTACTGCTTATTTGCTGCCTTACTGACTATTTAAAAATACAGTCTAACTTCAGTTTATTCTCTGCCTTACTGACTGTTAATAGCACAAACACACTAAATAATATTCCCAAATAGTTAACTTCATTCCAATACTTTTAAAAAAGAAAATTTCCCAAGCAAAAACTTACTGATTCCTTTCAGCCCCCAGCAAGATGATCCTCTCCTCTGACTGCTCCCACTGGATTGTGGGTTACTGAGCTCTTCCCTTGCAATATATATTGTGCTTCTCAATCCCTTAGGCGATTTACACTACAGTTAGTTGTCCTGAATGATTAACACTGCTGTTCTGATTAACAAATGATGGTACCTAATCAAATCAATCATACAACCTTAACACTTCAGTTAGTCAGCCACAGTGACTCACTGCTCTCTTGATTAACAAATGTTGGTAACAAGTGCTGACATTTTCAACCTTTTTACTTAGGTATACACTGCTCCTAGCTTATTTCTAGCCTCTGGCTACTTTTTTTTTTTAATATACAAACACTCCAACTTCTGCTTATAGCTGCCTTTCAGACTATTAAAAATTAACACACTAACTACTGCTTATTAGCAGCCTTACTGACTATTTAAAAATACAGTCTATCTTCAGTTTATTCTCTGCCTTACTGACTATTAAAAGCACAAACACACACACACACTTTATAATATTCCCAAATAGTTAACTTCATCCCAATACTTTTAAAAAGGAAAATTTCCCAAGCAAAACTTACTTTCCTTTCAGCCACCAGCAAGGTGATCCTCTCCTCTCAGTGCTCCCACTGGATTGTGGGTTACTGAGCTCTTCCCTTGCACCTCTCTGATTCCTCCTGAGCAGTTTCTGCAGCAGATACCAGGAGGAAATACTGATTCAGATGAATCACATCAGGAATTCTCAGATTCAGAGGATATTGTACTTCTAATAGCTCAGAAAACTTAGGGGAGTCTAATAACTAGCATGCTATTCAGTAGTGAACAGTCACAGGGGAGCAAACAGTTATACTGAAGTGACAAAGAGCAATCTCCAGGAAAAGCAGGTAATAGAGTGAAAGGTGCCCTTGGTCTTTTCCTTCCTAGAGCACCCCCTGCTCCATCCCCAGCAACTAGACCTAAGGATCCAGAAAGGGAGAGGCGATTCCACAAGACATCAGAGATGTGGAGGCACTTTAGATATAGGAAGGATCAGACTTTTCAAGTTTGCATTCAATGATGTAAGGCCATCAGTAGAGGAAAAACCCAACCAGTGGCATAAAGAATCATTTAAAAAAAAGACACCCATTAGCATTGGTTGCAGGGGCAGTTTTAGCCTAGAAACCCTACCACTCATAGCAGCAGCAGCAGGAAATCCAGAGAAAGGGGAAGTCTGTCTCCCAAGCTGAGCCTTTGGCTCCTTCCTCCAGTGAGGTGACAGGCAAGCAGCCTCAAATCCCATGTCAGTAGCAAGCTGCCATGGAGCAGACTGAGAGTTTTACCACTACACTAGCCTGTAATAAGAGGCAGGCAGCATTAACGGTGGTAACATGGGGGATGATTGCTTTGGATGACCATCTCCTTCATATCATTGAGAGAATAGAATTTAAGCAACTGTTGCAACTTATCCAGTTAACTTATTAGCCGGATAACTACTTATCCTGCTAAAAAGATAGCTGGATAGTGGGGAGTGGGGAGTGGGGAGGAGTTACTTATCCAGTTACTTCTACTGCACAGTCTTCTCTTGGCTCTCTGACACGTTTCCGAACATCTGCCAGTATTTCTGTTACCATTTTGCCCCTCTCATGGTGCCTTAGGGTATTCATGCCGCTGTGCTTGCTGCCTCCTCCTCATTCTATGTCAAGGGCTTTTGGATATCACTGTGCTTGCTGTCTCACCTCTCACTCTGGGCCTTGGGGTATTTATGCCACTGTGCTTCCTGCCTCACCCTTACTCTATGCCTTAGGGTTTTGATACCAGTGAGCTTGCTGCTTTATCCTGACTCTAAGCCTTGGGGTGCCCGTGCATCTGTTGATGTTGCTTTGCCCCTTCACATGCCTTGGGATGTTTATACTTCTGTTGGTACCGCATTGCCCCTCTTTTGATGCCTTGGGGTATATTTGCCCCTGTGATTAGTACCCTTTGCCCCTCTTTAGTTGCTTTGAGTCCTTATGTCACTGTTGGCACTGCTTTGCCCTTCTCATGGTGCCTTGGGGTGTTCATGCCACTGTTTGTCTTGCTTTTCCTCTCTCATGTTGCTTTGGGCAATTTGGCCCACTCACTTCCCGTTGTTACTGATGCTTGCCTACAAGTTCCACTAAATTTAGATAGAAAACCCCAAATTTCGAGCCCAAAATACTGTGTATTGATTCTTTCATTGATTTTAATGGGAAACAAATGACTGAAAAAGACAAAAAAATGAATAATTTATTTGGTCCCAAACTAAATGAATGAATCAATGAACCCAATTAACAAACCATTCTACACATCCCTATTGGACACACCAACATAGGAGTGGTAAGAAATGGAGCTTAGCTTACCCCACAGAAAGTATACATCTCTGTTCCACCTACACTTCAGGACCCCAAGTAAGGCATCACCTCATAGAAGGACTATTCCTTCATATGTGCCACTTCTGCTAGGATGCTGGGACCTTACTCGACACATACATCACCCAAATTGGGAAAGTAACCTATAGGGTAGGAAGTCCTGTTCTCCTCACTGTGTTTCAGGATAATGGAGGTATAATGGATGACATGTCATTGGACATGGTTACAAACATTTAAAAAACAATTTCAAATATATTGTGAAATTTCTACAGTTTGCATTTTGCCCTGTGTTTTTTTTTAATCTAATTAGTGATATGTGAGCATAATTAATAGGTATGAGACAAGAGAATTATTGCTTGTGAACAGAGTGTGGATAGAGGTCATCAGAGTTGGTCATGTATGTTTGTATTGACTACATTGTAAGCTCCATGGAGCAGGAACTGTCTCTTACAATTAACTGTACAGCAGTATGTATGTCTAGTAGCACTTCAGAAATGATAAATTGTAGTAGTTAGTATGCATTTGTACAAAAGATTGTGCAGATATGGTATAAATGAAAGGTTAGAGAAAGCAGTGGTCTTGTTGTACATGGGTACAATCTGCCAAAATGTACTTAAAAACATAAATGGAATATGGCTCAACCTCTTTATAATTGGGATTCTGAATAAGTAATGTTTACAGCAATATAATTGTAAATGTTTATTTATTCTATTTTGTGATTTAAAAAAAACCAAACATAAAAGTGAGGAGCTGATTTGCTTCTCTGTTTATTCTTCTTATAGTTCCCAGTAATTACATGTCAGCTCATCATTCATAGTCCCAATTTCTCCAGACATTACCTGTTAACCATTTTTATTCTCATCACTAAGACAGAAGGTAAATAGGACCATTGGTACACAGAGGCTCCTTTCCTCCAGGAGCTGCAAAGGCATTGTGGTCATAGTGGATCATGTGGCCATGGCCATGGCAGAACCCAGCAGTCTGCCTTTTCCTCCTACCTCCTCATCATCAGTTTGCTATTCTTGCTGTCCAGTGCTCAACCTTCTTAGAAACAACATTGTTCACTATACTGAACTGGTATCCTGCACTCCCATTCCTTCTCTCCCTTTCTCTTAGCTATAGTCATATGCTGGATCTGTGGGTATGTCACCGGGTCAGCAGGACCAACAGCTCATATTTTACTGTTCCCACGCTCTTCACGCTGCTCCTTCATACACAGAGACCTGCCAACACACAAACTTCCCAGGTGATCATGTTTCCCCTGTGTGAGCCGCTAGCACTGCGAAATCATGTGATCACATGGGGGAAACTGTACCAGTCAGCTGTTGTATGAGAAAGCACATTTGAGGAAAGTACAGGACATAAAATGCATGAAGATTGTTAGAGGGCTAAAGTGTACAGAGGTGCATATGGACAACCATACCCTCTCAGCAGCTCTTATAAGAGCAGAATTCAAAAAAAAGCTAAGAAGAATCTGTACTTTATCATCATAGATTGTTTGCTTCCCAAAAGATGGAGCCTCAGTGACTAACATTTGTAATAATGCAAGTTTCTGGGGGTTTATATAGCATATTCATAAAAGCAATGATTCATACAGTAATCTCTCTTCCATAGTGTTGACAAGCGATGCTTGTGAACAGGGTACCTTTTACAGGGGAAAGGAAGCTGTAGAACTAGAGATCATGATATGAAGCTCCAAGGGGGGTAGACTCAGGAAAAACAATATTTTATCACAGAAAAAGTGGTGGATGCCTGGAATGCCCTCCGAGAGGAGATGTGATGGCGACAGAAATGCTAACAGAATTCATATTGGTTTGAGATAAATACATAGGAACCCTAGAGGCAAGAGGATGGAAATGAAACCTGTGGTAATGAAGCACTGGGATAACCTGCACAATGCAGTGGTTTAGCCCAAAATAGTAGGGATGTGCAGACCAAAAGTTTAAGTTCATAAGTCCATAAGTCGAATGGGGGTCCCATTTGCGGTCAATATGGACTTATGGAGAATTCCATAAGTTGAGTCTATGTCCATATGTGCAAATAAAAATTTAAACCCCTCACCCGCCTTAATCCCCCCCCCCCCCCAAAGACTTACCAAAACTCCCTGGTGGTCCAGCGAGGTCAGGACGCCATTCCTGAACTCCTTTGCAAGGAGCACGTGACGTCGGCGTCACGTCAGAGTGACGCGGCGTCACGTGATTCCCCTTGGGTTTGCTCCTGGAACCCTCGTTGGGCTCAAAAGGAACTTTTGGCCAGCTTGGGGGGGCCTCCTGACCCCCCCAAGCTGGCCAAAAGTTCCTTTTGCTGCCCATCCAGTTCCGCTCCCAATACAAAACCCTTACTATTCTTCACAACACCCTCTACAAAAACAACTCCCCCTGGCTTAAAGAAATGCCCCCATCGCTCCCCCCTGTCTCTCCCCTGCCTCACCACCCTGAATCCACCCGAGCCTCACCCGTCAACCCACCCATACCCCCACCCTCCCTCCCCTCACCCTTTCCCTATACCCCCGCCCACCTCTCACCCCCCCCGCCACCTTCCTACCGTGCTCCACTGTAACCCAGTTAAAACTTACAACCTATATGTCGAAATCAAGACACCATTACCTGCTGTAACTGCTGTAAATAAGCTAATACTTTATGTATATGTGTTTAATTGTTTAATAAGTTATCAATATAATCCACCATAACTGCTGTAATTAAGCTTTAATATATATCATTATATAATCTATTTATTCCTCATTAACCGCTGTAAAAATCAACCTTGTTCTAACCTCATTAAGCAACCTATCCTGTAAATACTGATACGTTCCTTGTACCTTTCTCAGCTGCTGTCTTTCCTCCTTTACCTCTCTCCCCCCTCTCCCCCCCCCTCTTTTCGCTCCTGCTCCACTCCCCCACTCCCTGTTTTTTGTAATTTCCTCCTTTCTCAAGTTTATTGTAAACCGGCGTGATGTGCTTGCACGAACACCGGTATATTAAAAGCTGTTAAATAAAATAAATAAATAAATATAATTTGTATAGTTATTTGAGGTGATCAGGAAAAACATAATTTACAAATTCCAAATAATACATAGAGATAGAACCCCTTTTTTTTAAACATAATTATGTTTTTCTTGATCAACTGAAATAAATATACAAATTAGTTTAAAAAAAAGGGGGGCCTCTACTACTACTAGAACAGGTTATGAAAAATTGCTTGTCAAAATTTACTATCAGTCCTCGAGAGATTGTCTAGACAGTAATGGGATGAAAAAGTATTTACTGAGGACCACATTGTAGCTTTGCAGATATCTTTGGGAGGTACCTCTCTGAGGTGGCAATGGAAGATTTCATATCTGAGTTTTGACAGAGTCTATGATTTGCAAGCCTGTGACTTCATAGAAGTGCTGAATCCAGTCCGCTATCCAGTAGACAAAATACATTTGGCAACTGGGATGCCAAGCCTATTTGAATCATAGGATACAAAGAGCTTTACAATGTAGCTGAGTTCTATTCTTGTAATAAGCCAAGGCTCTTTAGCAATCCAAAGTATGAAGGGTTTTCTCCCCTTCATGCATATGTTGTCTTGGAAAGATGACTTTTGGAAGGAACACTGAATGAGTGCAGAGAACCACCCTGTTGTTGAGGAATTGCATGTATGGTGGATGGTGAACCAGTGCTTGGAGTTCACTGACTCTTCTGGCTGATGTTACTTCTACAATAAAAAAAACACTTTCCAGAAAAGGAATTTAAGAGAAGCCAATTCTAATGTTTCAAAAGGCCACTTCATAAACTGTGAGAGAACCATATTCAGGTCTCACGGAAACAGACATTTTTGTACAAGAGGATTAATATGCCACAACCCCTATATAAATCTCGACACCACCAGGTGAGTTTAGATGTATCTATTGTCAACTATAAAATAGTAAGCCGCTATGGTGCTGAGATGTATTCTTACAGAAGATGTGGTTAGGGTTGATTCAGAAAGGAAGAACAAGTATTTTAGCAAATATTTTTGCTCACAAGAAAACAGGTCCAAGGCATTTTGTTGATACCATCTGGAATATCTTTTTCATTTAAAGGTGTAGGCTTTCCTAGTAGATGGTTTCCTGGCAGAGTGAGTAAAGAGAGGTTTATGATTACTGAGCATTCAATATCCAGGCCATCAGATTGAAAAATGAAAGGTTCGGATGGAACAGGGTACCTTCATTTTGAGTGAGCAAGTCCAGATCTGTTCCTAGATGCAGAGGACAACTGCTAGAAATTGTACAAGATATGTAAACCAGATCTGTCTAGGTCATGCTGGAGCTATAATTAGTCAAGCTTGATCTTGTAACACTTTCTGCACTATTTCAGTGGTCAAGAGTATTGGTGGAAAAGTGCACAAGAGCTATGTTTTCCACTTGAGCAGAAATTGTCGTGAGCTAACCTGAGGTTGATGGGTAGAATCAAGCAGAAGTTCTTTACTTTTCTGTTCTGTGCTGACACAAAGAATTCAATTGTTGGTAGATCCTATAAATCAAAAAGCTTGTTGGCTCTTGATTGTTGCAGAGACCACTCATGCAAATAGAAGACTCTGCTGAGATCATCTGCTATTGTATTAGAAATTCCTGGAAGGTAAGTATCTTGTAGGACAGCTTGATTCTGGCTGGCCCATTGCCAGATTTTAAACACCTGCTGGCAGAGAGGCCATGATCCTGTGCAACCCTGTTTGTTGACATAAAACATGGCGACTTGATTGTCAGTTTGAATTAGAATGCTTTCTCCTCAAAGAAGATGCATAAATGTCAACAGAGCATATCTGATTGCCCTGAGCTCCAGGAGATTGATCTGATAGTGACTTTCTTGAAGACATCAAGTGCCTTGGATTAAAAAGATCTGGTGTGTATGCCCCATTCCCTTGTGGAAGCATTCATTGCCAAAGTTACTTGATGAGGCAGAGCACAAAGTGGAATTCCCTGCTGAAGAATGTGGATTTCAACCATAAATCAATTCATTTCTCATGTCCTGGGACAGTTGTACTATTGCTGTCAAGGGCTGAGAAACTTGGTCCTATTGACAGCACAGTCCCCATTGCAGGTGACATATATTGAGGTGGGTAAGTGGCACTGAATAAATGGGCATTGCCATATGACCCAAGACAATGAGAAACACTTTGGCTGTTGAGTATTGTGAGGATAGAAGCTGTGATCTCATAGTGCTCACATGTTTTGTAGGCAGAAAAGATCTGTCTTGCAGAGAATCTATCCATACTCCAATTAACTATCTTCTTAGAAATTAGATTGGACTTGAAGTTCACTAGAAATCCCAATTTCTGAAGAGGTGAATTGACTTTTGCAGTGAGATCAACACAGCTTTTCAGGAATTGGCTGCAACTAGCCAATTGTCTAGACATGGGATCACTTGTATTCCCTGATGATGCAGGTAAACTGCTACCACTGCAAGGCATTTGGTGAAGACCCTTGGCGCTGCCAACATGCTGAAGGGAAGCACTCTGTATTAGGGATGTGAATCGTGTCCTCGATCGTCTTAACGATCGATTTCGGCTGGGAGGGGGAGGGAATCGTATTGTTGCCGTTTGGGGGGGTAAAATATCGTGAAAAATCGTGAAAAAATCGAAAAAATCGCAAAACCGGCACATTAAAACCCCCTAAAACCCACCCCCGACCCTTTAAATTAAATCCCCCACCCTCCCGAACCCCCCCAAATGACTTAAATAACCTGCGGGTCCAGCGGTGGTCCGGAACGGCAGCGGTCCGGAACGGGCTCCTGCTCCTGAATCTTGTTGTCTTCAGCCGGCGCCATTTTCCAAAATGGCGCCGAAAAATGGCGGCGGCCATAGACGAACACGATTGGACGGCAGGAGGTCCTTCCGGACCCCCGCTGGACTTTTGGCAAGTCTCGTGGGGGTCAGGAGGCCCCCCACAAGCTGGCCAAAAGTTCCTGGAGGTCCAGCGGGGGTCAGGGAGCGATTTCCCGCCGCGAATCGTTTTCGTATGGAAAATGGCGCCGGCCATACGCGTATGGCCGGCGCCATTTTCTGTACGGAAAATGGCGCCGGCAGGAGATCGACTGCAGGAGGTCGTTCAGCGAGGGTTCCGGCGCCATTTTCCGTACGGAAAATGGCGCCGGCAGGAGATCGACTGCAGGAGGTCGTTCAGCGAGGGTTCCGGCGCCTCGCTGAACAACCTCCTGCAGTCGATCTCTTGCCGGCGCCATTTTCCGTACGAAAACGATTCGCGGCGGGAAATCGCTCCCTGACCCCCGCTGGACCTCCAGGAACTTTTGGCCAGCTTGTGGGGGGCCTCCTGACCCCCACGAGACTTGCCAAAAGTCCAGCGTGGGTCCGGAAGGACCTCCTGCCGTCCAATCGTGTTCGTCTATGGCCGCCGCCATTTTTCGGCGCCATTTTGGAAAATGGCGCCGGCTGAAGACAACAAGATTCAGGAGCAGGAGCCCGTTCCGGACCGCTGCCGTTCCAGACCGCCGCTGGACCCGCAGGTTATTTAAGTCATTTGGGGGGGGGTTCGGGAGGGTGGGGGATTTAATTTAAAGGGTCGGGGGTGGGTTTTAGGGGGTTTTAGTGTGCCGGCTCACGATTCTAACGATTTATAACGATAAATCGTTAGAATCTCTATTGTATTGTGTTCCATAACGGTTTAAGACGATATTAAAATTATCGGACGATAATTTTAATCGTCCTAAAACGATTCACATCCCTACTCTGTATTAGTAATGGGAAGAATCCACCTGAAAGCAAAGATAGCACCAGTGGGATGGATATATGGTTATGTGTGCATATGTATCTTTCAGATCAAGATCATGCACATCCATTCCCCCTTCTGTATGTAGGGGAGTATTTTGCTGAGGGAATTAATTTTCAATTTCTCCCTGAGAAGATGTATGTTTAGCTTTCTCAAATCCAGAATTGGTCTCAATCCCCCTGATTTTTTTTTTTTTGGGGGGGTTTGAGAAAATATCAGGAGTAAAAGCCCTGTCCATGTTGTAGTGCAGTACTTGGATCTATCACATTTTGCTGAAGAAGTGATCTGGATTGAATGTTGAACAGTGTGGAAGGGATGGAAGCTGGGAAAAATGCAAATGGCATCCAGACTCCATGATTTTGAGGGTCCTTGGTTATCAGTGCTACTCTTACAGAGATGATTAGATTCTGCCTGCCACTGGAGAGGGAAATTGCTGAGCATTTTCAGGGATTCTGGGGAGGGAGGGGGCTCTCTTTGTAGTCTCTGAGGGGATAATCCTTGGTTTACAGCTTCTAATGACTCTGCTTCAATTTTGTGAGATGATGAGTAGAGATGTGAATCGTGTCCTCGATCGTCTTAACGATCGATTTTGGCTGGGAGGGGGAGGGAATCGTATCGTCGCCGTTTGGGTGTTTAGAGTATCGTGAAAATCGTTAAAATCGTGAACCGGCACACTAAAACCCCCTAAAACCCACCCCGACCCTTTAAATTAAATCCCCCACCCTCCCGAAACCCCCCCCCCAAATGCCTTAAATTACCTGGGGGTCCAGCGGCGGTCCGTAGCTAAATCGGGGGAAGGGGGAGGGCAGGAAAACCGGCACACTAAAACACCCTAAAACCCACCCCCGACCCTTTGAATTAAATCCCCCACCCTCCCGAACCCCCCCCCAAATGCCTTAAATTACCTGGGGGTCCAGCGGCGGTCCATAGCTAAATCAGGGGAAGGGGGAGGGCAGGAAAACCGGCACACTAAAACCCCCTAAAACCCACCCCCGACCCTTTAAATTAAATCCCCCACCCTCCCGAACCCCCCCCCAAATGCCTTAAATTACCTGGGGGTCCAGCGGCGGTCCGGAACGGCCTCCTGCAATTGAATCATGTTGTCTTCAGCCGGCGCCATTCTGTGCCGCCATTTTGAAAAATGGCGGCGCAAAATGGCGGCGGCCATAGACCAACACGATTCGACTGCAGGAGGTCGTTCCGGACCCCCGCTGGACTTTTGGCAAGTCTTGTGGGGGTCAGGAGGCCCCCCCAAGCTGGCCAAAAGTCCCAGAGGGTCCAGCGGGGGTCCGGGAGCGATCTCCTGCTGCGAATTGTTTTCCGTACGGAAAATGGCACCGGCAGGAGATCGACTGCAGAAGGTCGTTCAGCGGGGGTCTTGCGTGCCGGCGCGCCTATTTTCCATAGGCCTGCCGGCGCGCGCAGAGCCCCGGGACTCGCGTAAGTCCCAGGGTTTTTTGTCAGGGGCGTGTCGGGGGCAGGGCCGATCGACGCGGCGTTTTGGGGGCGGGACGTGGCATTTCGGGGGCGGGCCCAGGGGTGTGGTTTTGGCCCGGGGCAGTCCGAGGGCGTGGCTGCGCCCTCTGGAACCACCCCCGGGTTGCGTCTCAGCACGCCAGCGGGCCGCTGGCACGCGTGGATTTACTTCTCCCTCCGGGAGGCGTAAATCCGTGGACAAAGGGTTTAGATAGGGCCGGGGGGGTGGGTTAGGTAGAGGAAGGGAGGGGAAGGTGAGGGGAGGGCGAAAGAGAGTTCCCTCCGAGGCCGCTCCGATTTCGGAGCGGTCTCGGAGGGAACGGAGGCAGGCTGCGCGGCTCGGCGCGCGCCGGCTGCCCAAAATCGGCAGCCTTGCGCGCGCTGATCCTGGATTTTAGAAGATACACGCGGCTATGCGCGTATCTACTAAAATCCAGCGTACTTTTGTTGGCGACTGGTTCGCCAACAAAAGTACGCGAACGCACATTTTTTAAAAATCTACCCCTTTGTGAACTAACACAAACCCCTGCAAGAAAAAAAAAAAGGAGCCTGGAACCTTGCCATACCATATCATAACAGCACTGACTCTCAGGATTCAAATAACTGCAACCTTCGGAAAAAGAAGCAATGCAAATACTACACCAGGCCCTAGAACAATAATGTACTACCTGCTGGTGTAACAGAATAAGTCAGACTGCTTCAAATCCCTATAGAGAAATTACTAGGGATGTGCAGAGGGACGCCATATGTTGCATTCGGGATTCATATTCGTCAGGGGACAGATACGTTGCATTCAGCAAGGGGGGGCCCCAATATGTACATGCATTAATTCTTATTTGTTTCCCGGCTAAAATTGAATTAAGTACAACCCCCCACCCTTCTGACCCCCCCAAGACTTACTAAAACTCCCTGGTGGTCCAGGGGGGGTTTGGGAGCCATCCCCTGCACTCACACTCTCGGCTGCCGGTATTCAAAATGGCGCCAAAAGCCTTTGACCTTCTATGTCACAGGGGCTACCGGTGCCATTGGTCAGCCCCTGTCACATGGTAGGAGCAATGTATGGCCGGCAAGTCTTGGGGGACTCTGATTCGTGGGGAATCGCAATACGTTTTGCTTCCCCACGAATACAACGAATATGGCCCTATACGTTGCGGATTACAAATACGTAGGAAACTAATGCACACCCCTAGAAATTACACGCTAGCTACTGCACCTCAGATACACATAGGCAGAACACAGACCGACCCTTATCTAATACAGAAATAAGGGACAACAATATAGAAATAGAAACATGCAAACAAAACTGAAATAGCCTGAGAAACCAGACTCTTAACAGTGGAAAGTTAAAGAGCAAAATACAAAATTATAAGAAATGCATTCTCCTTATACACTAAAAGGTGAATTTTAAAAGTCTGGCACATGCCAAAACTGGGAGATTTGCACATAAGCTGGGCAAGTGTGCACCGAGCAGATTGTAAAAGCCACCCGCGTACACGAGCACTTGCCGCGAAGCACACAAATGAAATAGTTCTATATAACAGGCAGGGCGTGAGCCTGGTCTGGGAGGAGCATGGGTGATCTTGGAATTGAACTTGAAATTTGTGCGTACTTACACGCATGGGCACGCGCCAGGGTGCCCTGCCACGTAATTTATTTTTGCTCCAGAATTTGTGCCAGTAACAAAATAAAGACAAATAGACAGATCCGCAGGGTTTTAAGGGTCAGGGCTAACAGGAGAGAAGGGAGGCTATTAAACTAGAGGGATTTGGAAGTCCTATTCCTTACCTGGGTGGACTGGGAACAAACTGGGAAAACTGGTAATGGCATCAGTGCATGTGTCTTTTAAAATCCCCCCAACATGTGGCAAAATTCTCCCACAATTTTCATTTAAAATTGGGCGTACACGTGCAAGCGGTCAGGTTATTTTGTAACATGCATGCATATATGCACATTTATTATAAAATGGCCATGTCCTAAGCTTGGGCTGATGAACGTGTGCACATGTGCACCTGCGTGCCTGTTTAAAACTTACCATCTAAATGCTTGTGAGAGTAGCAGTGCTCCCTCCCTCTATGTTCTTATCAAATTCAGGCACAGCTCTGTGGCCTTCACTCTCTCTGCCGTTATTATCAGTTAATTGCTTACTTTCTCACCATAGAACTAATGGCTCTACAGTTCTCAGATTCTTGCCTGTTCATAAGGATTTCACAGTGCAAAACAGTAAGCATGAGTTCACTCAGAGGTCGGCCTGTGGCCTCCAAACTAGTCTGTGACTGGGTGAGAACTCTGAATCCATACAGCCTAACCTCTACATATATCCTCAGCCAGAGTAGTCAGAAAAAATTCAGTTACAATGGGCCCTGAAGTCCTTATCTGCTGTAATTTTCTCACTTTCTGTGTGTTGTGCTGTATATATTTATGGCTTTAATGATTAGCTCTAACATTACAGAAAAATTAAACTTTGTGGAGACATTTAAATACATCCTTGGCATTCCAAAGAAGACAACTGAATGATTGTATAGGGCTGTGGTTTTTTTCTGTACTCTTTCAAAATCTCTCTCTTTTTTTTTTTTTAATGGCTGTGTGTACAAAATTCAGATCTTAATGAGTGTGGTGCAGTCTAGTTTCAGAGCCACAATAAGCTGGGAAAGACTTTGATATATAAACAAAGTACTGAATTTCAGTTCTTTTACTATAAACATAAAAAACTAACATATTATTTTAATATCATAAGAGTATTCCTTATTCCCATAAAAGATATTATAAGCATTTGTATGCATTTCCAATTTCCAATATTTTGCAATGAAGATAATAAAACATTGAAATAACTTTAATTTCAGGAAAAAGGACCTGGAAAGTCTTGGAAATGAAGCTACAAATTCTTAAGTAACTTTTGTGGGAATAAGGGACACTCTTGTGATATAGAAAACTGCAATTTTTTTTATTTTACCTTTTGTTTTTAGCTTTTCTGAAGTTAGACATGGATTACATTTTCAAAAGTTTTTGTGGCAGGCAGATGATCATCTAAGAAATTTTCAAAGCAAAAGTTAATAGGGAGAGTTACAAAACTGTGATAGTTTATTGTGGGGGGGGGGGGGGGGGGGAGTCCCTGTGATATTACACTCCTTCCTCCAAGCTATGACAGCAGTACTGCAGTATGATTTTTTATCGTGGCACAAACATGGAACAAAACATTGAGCCGTGGTATATGGCTTTCCCAATTGATGGAAGCCCACCTCGGCCAGGGCTGTCATTGCTTATAGGGCCCGAAACCCAAAATGTCACAGCCCCCAGTACTTAAAAAATCATCCCAGGGTCCTTGGAGACTCCTACCCACCTCCACCTACTGAGGTGGCATTGGCCCCCCAAAATTAAAAAAACCAGCAATTCCAACCATGTGGCAATGGCCCTCTCCCTTGCCAACTCCTCTCCTAAAATGTCTAAAATTTCCCATTAATCTCAAGTCCTCCCTCCCTGTATCATCCCTCCCCCCCCCATTCAAATAAAGTACAGTCCCTGGTGTCCCAAAAATTGTAGCCTGGTAGTCTGGGGCATTTTGGACCCCCACTACCCTAGCCCCCATACCTGAAAAAGAACTAACTGGGGGATCAGTGTGGGCTTGGAGTGCCCTCTAGCTCTGGGTCCTTCAATGCCATTTTTCAAAATGGCACTGACATGACCTTGCCCCATCATGTGACTGATGGTCATGCTCATGGTCAGTAAGTAAGTTTTTTAAAAAAACTTTGAAGAGTCAAAGCTGGCATGAAACCATTAGATGTAAATGGGTAAGGTCCATTCAGTATGCCTAGTGGATTCAAACAATCGGTACAGCAGACCAGATTGGGATGGTGGATCGCCTGTGTCATATGCAACCAATCTTGAAACCCAAAGTGTTGAATAAAACCCAAAGCAGTAGGATTGGAGGCAAAAACTTTGTAAGTCACCAAGACAGGGACAAAGAAACTGCAGCACTAGCATTATAATATCAAAGCATAGGTGCATAGCAAGGCAGCAAGAAGAGTATCATCAATACCCCAAACATAAAATGCTTAAATTATCCAGCTAAAGTTATCCAGATAAGTTATCAGGGATATTCAGTGGGATAAGACTCCCACTGATTATGCTCAAATAAATCTATCCAGGAATATTTAGTTGGATAATTTTGAAACCAAATTGACTATGTTTCAATATCACACGTTAAGTTTCTGAGTATGAGTTCCCAGATAACTTTAAACTTACCAGGCTATATACAAAGAATATAGCTGGTTCAGTGGCAAAGTACAGTTTTTAAAATAAATCTAGCAGGCCTGCCACCCTGATCCTATACCCCCCAACCCCAGTTAAATATAAGAAGATGTTGCCCCTCCCTCCCTAAGCCCCTCAAAATATGTCCAAAACATATAGGCCTGAAAAGCTTCTCATCTCTCCCCCCAAAATTGAAAAAAGAAATTAATAGTTGCCCCTCCAGAAGCCTGCCCCCTCCCACTCCCCATAAACCGAACCCCAAACCTCTTATCCCCCAAGCCCCTTATTGCCATCAGGAGCTTATAACAAATGTCCAACTTCCAGTACATACAGTGTTACTATCAGAGTATTAATTTGACAGCAATGCTGAACAAAGTTATCATTGCTCATGCTCAATGATACTTTCATTTTCACTTTCTAAAAATTGATAAAGTTATCATATATGGCTTTCAACTGGGATAGGCTTTTATGCTGAATAAACTGAAAAGGATCAGATTTTTTTTTTTCGGAAACTGCACCCATTCAGTTCAGTTGCCCAAAAATAGACTCATTCAAAGTTTTTTTTCCAATCAGATTGAAAAAATACACATTCCTACCAATGGACTTTGCCTCAAGTTTCAAAATCAAAGTTCGTGTGTACTTTCACTTTGAAAATTGCTACTGGTACAAAGAACTCATGAACATATAAACCCACTTTTTCCGTGGCTTCAATTTTTGAGGAAAATAATGTGCAATATTTGCATATTATTTTCTTGTCCTGACCCAAACAGGCCTCTCAGAATACCTCCTCTGTTGCGGTCCCGGTCGCTAGCCTAGCGACCGGGTCCTTACCCTTCTGCCGCCTCCCCCGGGCTCGCCGCGATCCGCCGTTCCTGGGGCCTGTAGGACCGCATGGCAGCGTCTCTCTCCACGTGGAGACGCTGCCGAAGGCCGACTCTGACTCCTCCCACTGCCAGGCAACGCGCGCGCGCGAGGGGGGGCCTCTTAAAGGTCCAGCACCCGGAAGTGCTGAACCGCCCCGTTCCTGACGTCAGTCGCCGGCAGGCTATTTAAACCAGCGTCTGAATTCCCTGCTTTGCCTTTGCAACGTGGTCGCTCCTTTGAGTGGTTAGTTGCCTTGATTCCAGCTCTGGTTCCTGCTTGTTCCAGCCGTGCCTTGCTTCCAGCTCTGGTTCCTGCTTGTTCCAGCCGTGCCTTGCTTCCAGTTCAGGTTCCTGCTTGGTTCAGCCGTGCCTTGCTTTCAGCTCCGGTTCCTGCTTGTTCCAGTCGTGCCTTGCTTCCAGCTCCAGTTCCTGCTTGTTCCAGCCGTGCCTTGCTTCCAGCTCTGGTTCCTGCTTGTTCCAGCCGTGCCTTGCTTCCAGTTCAGGTTCTGCTTGGTCCTGCCGTACCTTGGTTCCAGCTCTGGTTCCTGCTTGCTTTATACGTATCCTGACTCCGGCTCCGGTTCCCGATTCTCCCTGCCTTCAGCCAGCCATGAACCTTGGTCTTCTTCACGATTCTCCTTGCCTTCAGCCAGCCACGAACCTTGGTCTTCTTCACGATTCTTCTTGTCCTCAGCCAGCCACGAACCTCGGACTTCTTCACGATTCTCCTAAGTCCCAGCGACTCGGACCCCTACGGGCTCCTCCTGGGGGGGTCTCGGGTTTCCAGGGTGAAGACGTCATCAGTCTGCTCCAGCTGAGCTCCGCCTCCCGGCTTATTAACACCTGTGGACGCTGTCCATCTCAGCCGGCCCAAGGGTCCACTATTAACTCTTGTCACAACATAACATCCTCTTAATGCAGTTAAAAGTATGCATTTTGTGGAACTTTTATCCACATTGGTGGAAGGTAATTTTCAGATGGCAGATTTACATGGGTAAATCACTGAGAAGTTAGAAAAAATAGTAAAATAAATAAATAAATAAGTTGGCCTTGAAAATTACCCTCCAACTGTCAACCATAGAGAAAATAATTTATTTTTAAATAATATAAAACATTTTTTGCTTCTTGTACTATTTCAAATGACATTAAAATCTGAGCATATTTAGTGTGGTTTATCTGCCATTTTTATAGGGGACTGACAACATTTAATAGCTACTTTGCGTGCCCCAAAAAGAATCAAAGGCTCATAATAATATTACATAGTAGATACCACAGAAAAAGACCAGTTGACCCATCCAGGCTACTTTGTTATTTCTGTCCATACTGCAAGGATATATCCCAGCTAGCAGCTATAGCAGCTTGACAGCATGTAATATATCACTTTTTATCCAAATCAGTTTTTGGTTTACTCACTGGTTCTTTAAGTTATCCAGTTATATTCAGCGACACAGCTGTGCCACTGAATATATGATCTAATTTAGCTGGATAAGTTTATCTGGCTAAATAGCCGAGTCACATAGCAGCTCAATATCTACCTTTTAGTAACTTCATGGCATGTCGCTTAGTCTTTGTACTTTATGAAAGAGTAAACAACTTATTTGTGTTTACCTGTTCCATTCCACTCATTGTTTAATAGAACTCTATCATATCTCCCTTCAGTCACCTCTTCTCGAAGCTGAAGAGCCCTAACTTCTCAAAGAGGCATCATTCCACCCCCTTTATATTTTAGTCACCTTTCTCTGTACCATTTGTTTCATTTGTGGAAACCTGAAAACAATGGATTTTTGTTTCATTAATTTATGTTTCCTATTCAAGTCAATGGCCCACTAAAAAGTGATACAGTGAGATTAATGTTTAGTTCCACTTAGGACTTATCCAGCTAAATGGTGATGCCTCAATATCTAACCATGTTTAGTGGCTGCCACTTATCTGGCTAAATGATTAATGGAAATGGGCATTTCGGAAAGGAATTACTTATCCTGTTAACTTAGCCGGATAAATGCCAATATTCAGAATTCTCTGGTTAAGAAAAATTGATAAATTAGACCTGCTCAATAGCAGGTCTAAAGTTAGCCAGATAAAATGTATCCATCTAACTAGTGACTTATTTGGGTATATTCAGCAGCTTAGCCATTCTGCTGGATATCCCTTGTAAGTTAGCCGGATAAGTGTTATCTGGCTAACTTATATATCTGTTCATCTTTGAATATTTACCACAGTGAGACTTGTAACTATAGCAACCAACCAATGCTACTGTGAGGTAGGGGCTAGGCTGGAGCTGAGGTAGGAGAAGTAGGCAAGTAGACAGGACAGAGAACCAATAAAAGTGAAGTATTTTTTTAACTAGCCTATAGCTGCCACTTGGATCAAGTGAATCTGATATCTTCCAATCGAAAGGTCTGAGCATGTGCAAAGAAACTCCTTTTTCTCCTGTATTTTACAGGGGATGCTCTCTTAAATTCAAAGAAAGTGTTGCGTATTTGGACCCTTGAACCAAGACAAGGTTGGAACCACCAGTGAGGGCAAGCCCCAAGTGGCTCTTATCATCAGGAGGCGGTATAGGCGCAGAAAACCCAATTGGAGCTTCACCTATATCAGCTCACGTTCCCCTCAGGTTGAGCCCTTGGGTGCCAGGGCCAGCAGGACTTAGGCGCAGGTCTCTCCCAAGGAGGTATCCAGAAGAAGACAAAGCGGTGTCAGGTAGACTGGGTCGAGGCTGGCGGCAGACAGGCGTAACCGGGAACAGACCGGAGGTCAGGGCAGGCAGTGAAATAGCAGCTCGATGAGGAAGGTTGGATGTCAGGACAGGCAGCAAAGAAGCAGAGTCAAAGTACCAAGCAGGAGTCAAAACCAGGAAGTCAGTCCGAGGACGGGAGCAGGAGCGGATCCGGGACAGGGACACAGGATCAGGAAGACAAGGCTGGAACACGGGATCAGGAAGGCAAACTGGAACACAGGATCACGAACAAGCAACAACACACTCAATGAAGATCTAGACCTGTTGCCTAGGCCCCAATTGAAGGCAGGGCCTGGCTTTAAAAAGACCCAGGCTTGATGAGGTCACCAGTAAGGGCCATGGGCTTCAAGACCCGTTCCCCTGCTGTTGGCCCTTTAAGAGGCCAGGTTGTTCCGAGCGTGCACATCGAATGGGTGGAAGGGCAGAGAGAGCTGGGGACGGCCCGCACAAGGGATGCTCTGACATGAGGAGTCATGCACTGCACTGGCTCCGGCGTGTGCGGCAGTGCAACGTGCCAAACGCCAGTCCCCATACCAGGACACGGGGCACCCACCTCGCAGAACCAGAGGTGAGTGCGGCAGTCCGATGGGGTAACTAATGGGCTGCCAAACGTAACAGTATTCCCCCTCCAAGGCCCTCCTCATAAGGCCCCGAGTTAGTGGGGCTACCAGCTACAAGGAAGACTTGAGTGGAAGATTCCGCAACCAAAGGATTGGTTTTGTCCCCTAGTTCATGCAATTCTGGGGACTGAACCCTCCTAGTTGAGGGGGAGCAACCCTTCCAATGGTGGGAAGGGGGGTCGGGCTCTACTGTTATGGGTTGAAGGCCCTCCATTCCCTTGGAGGCCAGACAGACAGAAATGGGTCTCAGTCTCTTGCCCTTCTCCTGTAACAGGAAGGTATTCAGAGTTTGTATTTCTTCATCTTTGTTGCTTACTAGAGATGTGATCTTTTCCATCACTCAGTTGTGCTTCTTCTTCCGGTCCTCATGTTTCAATATCTCTTAGACCAACTGGTCCTTCAACTGAGCAAAGATTAGTTGTAGTATATTCTTCGGAAGGACTCTGGAGGCAGTTTGGGTCTCTTGCGACCTTTGGTCTGGGGTGCGAAGGTTTGGCTGGGTAGTGGCCATGAGCAGAGAACTGGGAGGCTCTTCCGACTTTAAACAGGAATTGTGCATCCTAACCCCCAATGGATGAGTTCCATCGTGGACCAATTAAACTGGGGTTGGTGCCTTTGCAACCACGGTAGACCCAAAATGATGGGACTTACTGCCCTAGGAAGTACATGGAAGGAAATGAGCTCCGTGTGTGTAGGTCCTATCTTCAATGTGAGCGGCACAGTGGTTTGAGTCACCAGCCCGGGAAGGGGATCCCCAAAAGCCGAGGAGATTGCCAATGGTGGTATTAGGGGTTTCGTGGGGATCCGATACTTTTTTGTCGTATGAAATTTTCCCCAACCCCGGACTCCACCAGGGGTTGGGTGGAGAAGCATGCAGAGGGATACTGGCTGTAGAAACTGGGGCAGGGGGTGGTTAGCCCAAGGGTCATCCACTATGTCACTTCCCTGCACGGGAGAGTTCCCTTTCTCTCTGGGCTCTGGGCTAACAGATGGCCGCTTGTTCCACAATATAAATGGAGACCTAATTGACGATGGGTCTTCTCTTCATTAGTAAGGTGGACACTACCTAGTTGCATGGGTTCTTCTAGAGAATACCCCAAAGGAGGAGTAAGACTGATCGAGGAAGAAGACTGCATTCTGGAGGAGTTCCTTTGAAGTGAGTGAAGCTCCTGAGCTCACTGCAGGAGGTGTCTGTCGATCTTCCCCATGAGATCAATGAGGCCCTCGAGAGAGATAGGAAATTCTCACGCAGCTAGCTCATCCTTAATCCTGGGGGCTAAACCCTCCAGGAATATAGTACGCAGGCAGTCTCCCTGCTAGTTCAGCCCTGTGGCCAGGGTTCAAAATTTGATCACATAGTCCATTAGCGATCAATTACCCTGGTGCAGGTGCAGAAGGTCAGAGCCCAATGTGGGTAATTGACTGGACTCGTCAAAGACCTGCTTGAACACTGAGACGAACTGCTGGAGATTAGGGAGAAGCGGGTCAGTGCGCTCCCACAGCGGGGAGGCCTGGTAAGGGCTTTCCCATCAAGAAGGAAGAGGATGAAAGTTATCTGTACAGAATCATTCGGGAAGCGTGCCGGTTGAAGTGAAAATTACATATGGCATTGGTTCAAAAACCCACAGCACCCCCTAGAATCTCTGTCATACCTGGGTGGTGCGGGCAAGGGAATTGTCGCCAGAAGGGAATCTGGAACTGGCACTGGAGTGGCAGCAGGCAGCGGGGGTGCCTTGGGAAGGGTCAAGGAGTCCAAGCATGTGGCAAGGTGGTTCATTTCTGCCACAACGAGCTCTAGGGATGCCTGGAGGTTTTGCAATTTCTGATTGAGGCAAGGAATTGCTTTGAGGTCAGCAAGATCCACCGGGTCTATGGCTATGGCAACCTGTTGCGTATGTGGACCCTTGAACTGAGATGAGGTTGGAACCACCACCGAGGGCAAGCCCTCGGTGGTCCTCGTCGTCAGGAGGTGGTATAGGCGGAGAAGACCCAACTGGAGCTTCACCTATACCAGCCCACATTCCCCTCAGTTTGAGCCCTTGGGTGCCGGGGCTGGCAAGACATAGGCATGGGTCTCTCCCAAGAAGGTGTCCAGAAGAAGACAAGGCAGTATTTTCAAACACTGAACCCGAAAAAGAATTGTGTCTCGGATTCCCTGAATCAGAAGATATATAAGACCGAATGGCCAAAGAGAATTTGGGAGCCCTAATCAGTTGCATCTTAGCCTCCAGTGAAGAGGTGGGAGAGGTACAGGATACTGACAATGAGGAAAGCAGCCACCGTGAAGAACAGGCAGTGCAGGTAGAGAGCATAAAAAATGCCCTGGGCCTTTTTCCTCACAAATCATCCTTAACTTCAATGCCAGTGCCTGCAGCAGCAGAAGACCCAAGGATGCAGAGAGGAGATTGCAGGAGACATCCATGATATGGAGACATGTTAAAGTGAGAGAGGACCTACGTTTTGCTCAATGTATTCACTGCAGTAAGATCATCAATTCACGGAAGGTACCAGGTCATCTGAGAAATACTATTATATTATATTATATATTATATTATATTCAATCAGTGCTATAATCACATGCAGGTGAAGCTTGCTAAGGCAGAGGGGAGTAGCTTGCATTCCACCAGTGATCTCAGGACCAGTGCAACAGCTCTAGGAAGAATTAAACATCAGAGTTCAGGTGGCTATGCTGCATTCCCAGTTGATGGATAGCACCCATACCTCGAGCAATATCCTAACAGCCATAAGAAAGATGCTAGAGGAAGATGGGGGCTATAAGGGGATCCATTGCTTTGCACGTTTGTTGCATCTGGCAGTGAGGGATGCCCTAGGCCTGGGACACAAGGAAAATGGGATTCCAGTCTTGAAGGACCTGATGGAGAGCTGCAGGAAAATAGTGGGGCATTTTTTCATTAAATAATTTAAGGAATTGCCTAAAATTTGTCTGTTTTCATATTTTTGTTTGGACAGTATTAACTCTATCTTCTCAACATTTAGTATATTGTTAGCTGATAAAATATTACATAATTTGAAGTGATGATGGTCTAAAACCATGTGTAAACAGTTTTATTTCATTTTAGTGAGATAGGTAGCACTGCTAAGATGTTTTTTTTTAACATGCTATAGGATATAATTATTGTTATTTGCTAAACTCAATATATTTGAGAGAAATATTTTATGCCCCAGAATTTGAGTGGCTGCAACTCAAATTGCATGGTTCATATTCCCAAAGAATTCTCAGTCTGTGTAAGACTATAGGGAGAACAGAATAGTTCAAGTGACATCAAGTGTTTTTCTGGTCCCATAGATTTCCGTTTTATAAAGTAGAAGCTCAGCCTTTATAAAGATTGTCTGAAGTAGACGGATATTGAGTTGTTTGTAAACTGGATATCACAACACTGAATGTAGTATATCAGAAGTGTAAATTGCAATGGGGCAGAACCCAATTAAATATTAAACTACCAAGGTGTATACCACTGCCTGTCCAAGAAGCTATTGGAACCGTAAGCAGTCTATAAAGACAAGTTAGATTAAAAAAAAAAAAAGAAACTCACGGCCCTAATCACCAGGCCTGTTTAGAACTGAGCTTAAAACTCTGAAGTGAAAGCCAAGGCTGGCAACCTCAAATAGGCTGAGGGAAAGTACAGACAAACACTGAGCAGAAATGCGGGTCATAAGCCTCAGCTAAATGAACTGGCATTCTTCAGGTCCTAAAGAGGCACATTCAGATAACTTGAAGCCTGAACAGAATTGTGAGGTGAAGATTTTGCAAAACCACCCCCCAGTGGGGGGGGGGGGGGGGAGGGGGCCACTGAATGGTTGCCACTGGCCTTGGACTTTCAACACACTCCTATTAGCCAATTGCTGCTTCTTCTGGGGCTGTCATTGTTCCGCCTTGCCTGCCCTCCAGTTTCACTGCCTCCCCTGTCCCCTATTGTAGCCCTCCCCCTGCCACACCAGAATCTGCGCCATGGTTTTGAATATTTCTATATATCTTTTGGATATATATTTTCAATCCAGTTATAACTTTGTACACATTCTGTGATGTGATTTTAGTCTTTTAATATGGTTATTCTCCTTTTCATAGAAACATAGAAATGACGGCAGAAGAAGACCAAACGGCCCATCCAGTCTGCCCAGTAAGCTTTGCACTTTTTTTTTTCTCATACTTCTGTTAGTCTTGGCTCTTAGTAACCTTTTGGTTCTATTTCCCTTCCCCCCCACCATTAATGTAGAGAGCAGTATTGGAACTGCATCTAAGTGAATTTCTAGCTTAATTAGTTAGGGGTAGTAACTGCCGCAATAAGCAAGTTACACCCATGCTTATTTGTTTACCCAGACTATGTAATTCAGTCCTTGTTGGTTGTTGTCTGTATATAGATCCACTTTTCTTCATTCCCACTGCCATTGAAGCAGAGAGCTATGCTGGATATGTGTGAAGTATCGGTCTTCCTCCCCTGCCGTTGAAGCAGAGAGCTATAATTCGGTTCCTTTCTTTTCCCCTTAGTCTCTTCTCTCTCCCCGCCCCTCTCCCTTTTCTCCTCTGTACCCCACTCCCCGTTCCCCGTTCATTGTAACTTTCACTCTTTTCAGTTGATTGTAAACCGGCGTGATGTGTCCTACGAACATAGAAAGGACGGCACAAAAGATTCAATGGTCCATCCACTCTTCCCAGCAAGCTTCCCATGGTAGTATTAGCCATGCCGTGCAGGTTTCCCCCATGTATCAGTCAGTGCTGCTTGACGGCCGTAGAAGCAGTCCTGTGTTTTTTCCTCAATGTCCGAGCATCAGTATCCCAGCCTGTAAAAAAGTCATGGCTCATGCTGGTTGTCTCTGAATCCAATTTCTCTTTCCCACCACCCCTCCCCAGCCCCACTGAAGCAGAGAGCGATGTTGCAGTTGCATCAAAAGCATCAAGGCTTATTGGTTAAGGGTAGTAATCCCATGCCTTCTCTTAAGGGCAGTAACTACTGCTCCATGCAAAAAGTCAGGGCCCTCATTGGTTGTTGTATAAATCCAATTCCCCTCCCCCCCCCCCTTTACCGCATATGCAAAGTACATAAGATAAATTGCATGCAGGGATTCCAAAATGAAATCCTTGTGCATACTTTGCCTTCCCTGACCTATCCAGCCACACCCCTTTCTCCAGCAGTGGAAAGCAGGCCCACAGTGAAACAGCAGGCCCACTGTTAGCCACAGAGGAGAGAATCTTTTCAAGCCCAGGGAATTTACTCAGGGAACTGCTTAATCACCTGAACCAATCCCTTTGAAAACTCTCCTCCTCATGTAATCAAAAACTCTGCTCAGTGGTCACTTTAGCTTTATGTCTTTGCTTAACATGCTTTACCCTGTGGAAAACATTCAAAATAAATGTACACTTATTTATTGCACAGACCTGACCTTTGACACTAATATACTATGGAAATCATTACACTTCCCAGGTTAGGTTTTAGATATTTTTTAAGCAGTTTAATTATTTCTTTTCCAACTAATTGCAATTTTTCTTTTTAAAGGAAACCTATAAATAGGTCTACTAGATAATTAAACTAGTATGTACTACAGAAAAAAGGCTTGAGTATTAGTCATTCAAGAGTACCTTGCAATAAAGAGAAAATGGTCTGGAAAGCAACAGGAAATGCAAATCCAGCAAGAGATGGGCATAAGTTAATAAGAATTACTGCTGTAAAATCCATTTGCAATACTATTGTACATCCTGTTCAGTAACTTACATGACCATTAAGCTTATCAAAATATATAACCGTTGGCAGGACACTGCTTATTCCATTAGATTTGTGGTTCAGCAAACTTCCCATTCTTATGAAAACAACACTAAGCTGGAACAAAAAATGTCAGAAATGATTATGTAACGTGAGATGAAGAAATATTTCACTAAGCTAATGCCAGGAAAGCTACAAGTGATTCTGGAAGTCATGTGTTTTGATTTCTGTTAGTATGTGTGTGCCTTATCTTTTAAACAAAGAGAGACTTTTCTTGAAGCTGCATTGCAAAAGTAGAAGACTTCCCATTGAGAAATCTTTGTGGGTGCATGAACTCTAGATTAACCGCATTATGCAAGTCCTTCCTTCCTTCATTTCCTTTTTTTTTTTTTGTGCTGCTTTGGTGAAAGTTGGATCAATTTTTGTCTTCTTGTGCTGACCGCTGAAGGTCCATGGAACACACAGCCCAGAGACAGTGCAAGGCCACTACCATAACATGAAAGGTCTATAGCTGGTACCTCTTTTTATTTGAGGCTAACACTGTATATGAACCTTTTACTTCTTCTGTTCTGCCCATTGTGCAATTGGCTTTTGCAAGGGAAAAATAAAAGAATATCTCTTGGAATAATAACATCAATTGACTGAAAATCAATGGATTCTAATTTAAAAGCAACATAACAGCTAGTTCTGCATTTCATAGTGAAAGAGGTTAAATAAGGATAAAACTGGACACTTTTGTGTCACAGATTCTACAAAGTAAGTTTTATATTATTTGTTAGTTTGTTTATTTACAAATGCACACCATATCCTGCCTTTTCAGCAAAATCATTTCAAGTGTAGCTTCTAAACCATGACAGTCTTTATGAATAAATTAGATCACATGAAACTTTTTATTCACCTGAAATCAGAAAAGTAACTATATCACAAACTTCAGCTGGCACACAGAAGCTTACATTTGTCAAGAGAGCAGCAAATTAATTTGTCAACATACTGATGTTTTTGTTAAGAGAAAATAAAACAGTTTGTGGAGGGGAATGGATTAGAATAACATGCAGACTTAGAAATCCATATTCAAAAAGATTTGTTCGGCTAAGTTCAGGACTTAGCTGGCCACGCACGCATCTGCTGATATGTACAGAAGTGCCAGTAGAGCAAAAAGGGGCAGGGTTTGGGCTAGGTGGGGCCCAGCCGGGACAGCGGCCATTAAGCCCCGTCCCAGGGAAGCGTGCACCGGCAGGCGGCCGGCACGTGGAACTTTCTCCTGCTCTGAGGAGCGGGTAAGTTCTGAAATAAAAAAAATTCCGATAGGGTAGTTTTAGGGGTTGGGGAGGAGAGGGGAAAAGGGAGGAAGGTAAGGTAGGGGGATAGGAAAGTTCCCTCCCACTCCTGGGAGTGCTCTACTGGCACTTCTGTGCATACCAGCAGGTGCACTTGTGGCAATGGATGGCCAGCACCATCTTGTGCTCCTACCATGTGACAGGGGCTGACCAATGGTACCGTAGCCCCTGTGACATAGTAAGGGCAAAGGTTATTGGCGCCATTTTGAATACTTGCAGCCGTCGGCCCGAGTGCAGAAGATCACTCCAGCACCCCCGCTGGACCACCAGGGACTTTTGGCAAGTCTTGGGGAGGTCAGGAGGGTGGGGGGTTGTAGTAAATTAAATTTAAAGGGTTGGGATGGGGTTTTTTTGGGGAAACGAATACATATGTAAGTAATGAACTGATCGAGGTCCCCCGAGAACGGATGCAAGCACAAGATGGTGCCAGCCGTCCATTGCTCCTACCATGTGACAGGGGCTGACCAAAGGCACTGGTAGCCCCTGTGACATAGTAAGGGCAAAGGCTATCGGTGCCATTTTGAATACAAGCAGCCGACAACCCGAATGCAGGAGATCGCTCCGGGACCCCCGCTGGACCACCAGGGACTTTTGGCAAGTCTTAGGGGGGGGTCAGGAGGGTGGGGGGTTTATTCGTTAATGATATGTTGTATTCATGGGGGTTTTCCATACATTTCATGACCCCCACAAATACAACGAATATGGCGTATACATTGCAGATTGCTAATACGTTGCAAATGAATGCACACCCCTAGTATCCTCTTAAACATTTCCTGCAACAACAATTGCAGTGTTTTGACAACTGTTTGCACCTCATGGGCTACCAGACATAATCATGACAGACATGGGTTCTGCTTTCATATCTGATGATTTCAAAGACATTGCACAAGGAAACCTCATTAGGGCTATCACCTTTGCATCTCACCAGCTCCAGGCAAATGGACTGGCAGAAGGGATGGTATAGGCAACAAAAAATGCATTAAAAAGAATTATAGGAGAGAGGACCCTCTTAGCTTTCCTGATTTCTCATCTTGCAACATCATACATTGTCCACCTACGGGGTCAGACCGGCTGAATTGCTTATGGAATGCCTCTTGAAGACATGCTTAGAACATCTCAATTCAGACCTCAATGTGAAGTTACAACTCAAAAAGGAACAGATCTGTGTTGTAGTGGTTATGGGACTAGACCAAAGTGGGTCCCTGTATCCATCATTGAGATCAATGTCATAAAAGGTCCAGAACATTGATGGACAAATCTGGTATTGCCATCTTGATCAACTGAGAGGTTGCATGTCCTCAAACTTTGGAATTACTCATGAAACTATAGAAATTCCTAATGCTGAGTACACTGTCATTCCAGATTCACCGTTTCTTCCTTTATCTACAGACATGCTCACCCTGTCAGAACCACCACAGTGTGAAGTCTGTTGGCTCATCAAAGACTAAAATTGCCATACAGCCTTTAGAACAAGTAGCTGAGTGTTAGCGCTAGTAGAGATCTCCACACAAATGTGGACAGCCCCTGAGATTGGATGATTATATTATCTAGGGGGGAGAAGTATTGTGCATGTAGGGGGTGCTCTAGATGTGTAGAATGGTCAAAGTCTGTGCTAGGCACACTTTGTTCTTGTTCCTGTCTTTTATCTTTCTGGTAGCTGCCCATCTAAACTGGTGCTGGTATAAATTCCCACCTAATTGCTGGTCGAAATAATAAAAGTTCATTAATACCTGCTGGCATCACCTAATATTCTGCGATCTCCAATAGGGAACCAGGTCAGTTCAGTCTAGCTGAAATCTCAAGGAGGTCAGAGCACATTGTGATGCCGTGAAGAATTTATAAAGTAGTCCTGCCTTTAATATCAGCTGACTCCATTTCTTGCCTAGATTCCAGCAGGAAGAATAATTTCTAAAGGTACTCTTGCCTTTTTCAGGTTTGGGGCATTATAATATGGCTTCCATCCCTGAAGCCTTGAGATTAATTGTTAAATAATTTGAACCCTTTGATTAGGGAACTTCATTGGTGGCTGAAAGGAATACATTAGTAGTTTGTTTTTTTTTAAACCAGGTCCAGAGGTTTCCCAGCAGGAGTCAAAATAAGGAGGAATTTTAAAAAAAGAAGAGGGCAGGGAAAGCGGAACAGCCACTAAAGCAGTCCATCTACCACACCCAAGATAAAAGATGGCAGTGAAATGGCACTTAAGGGTTAACAGTAACTGGAAGTTTGGGCTCATGCCGCAGCAGCAGCATGGTACCTCGCCATACATCCCAAGAAAGAGGTGCACAGTCACTGTTAAAGAAAGAGTGCCTGGACTGGTGGTCCATTGAGGCCCCTATGGCTAGGAATGAGTCTGGGAAGGGGATTGGTGTACTTAGATCTGCATTTCACTTGAGGGTAGACTGCAGAAATCACCATAAGAGCAGAGTAACAGCACAGTGTAGTCAATGCATTATGACAAACCCTAACACCACACACACACACAGACCACTCAGATCGGAAGGCACATTATTTTAAGTAATAAGTGCATTAGATTTTACATAAGATGTAATATCTTTATTAGATGATTTATTTATGATGGAAATATTTGTAATTCCCATCTTTTATTGAATCAACCCCATAAAACAAGAAGGAGAGAGAGGGAAGAGAGAGACAGTTTATTTTACTCTTTATGAAACTGAATGAAGGTGATGAATTTAGGAAGGTATAATGTAAGTGAAATACAGGACTGAGGAGGGACAACTTATAATACTGACAGCACATTCCAAGCCATTCCGACGCTGTCAGGGCTCTCTAATTTCTGTATTCAGTTATGCAGGTGCAGTAAACCTGTGTGTTTTAGTTCGGGGTCAGTGAACCTCCTTGGAGGTTTAAGCTTGAATTTAATCTACACCACCTAAAGGGAATTTAATTCTGCTGAAATGGCACAAGAGCATTTTCCCAGGCTACTTTCTTGCTCTCCAGCACACCGTGTCATCACTTATGCATATCTGCATCATTACCCGCACCTGCTGAGGTTGCATACCAGAGTGTGTAGGGCTTGTGGGGGAAAACAATAACTACACACATGCAGCACACTTGGGAGACTTAAGTTTTTCAACAGATTTCCTTAAGGTAGACTTGAAGAGAGGTAGAACAGGCATCAAAAGATAGTGAGAATAAAACAAATACATCAGAATCGAATAGTGTAATACACACTGATCAGAAAAGCACGAGCCACATTAAGATGAAGATAATATAGACTCGCTCTCCTTCCTACTTCATGACACCTTCCATTTTATAGATACATATTATATAAAATTAATCAAAAAACGTATTTGGATCCATTTCAATAATTTTTCTAATGCCTCGGTTAATTTGTCCTGGAAGATTGCAGATTGAGAGCACTGGGAAAAAATAATTCACTAATTATTAAAAGAGCAAATAGCACATGGCAGCAATACTACATTCCCCATGGGATTCCAAAAATCTCCACCAGCCTGCAGAGAACAGGTGAGCTCATTTTCCCATGCTGGAGGCCAGGTTACAAAAATTAGTAACAAAAGTATAATTAGGGTGGTGGCTTAAAGTATGTTGGCCATTGGTCACTGAGAACTGAGCTGAGTCCTAAAACTGTTTTCAAATGTGTTACCTGATGAATATCATTTTAGAGTATCTTCTCATCACTAGTGGCTTGATCGAGGTGAAACCATGCAAAGCTGGGATTTGAACCTCATCCTCGGAGCTTCAGTTTGCTGTGCACTGTAAATCATTAGGCTAACAACAAGGTTTGCATTGCTTGAGGCTGAGCCTAGAAATCAGGGGTGCTGGTAGAATTGGAATGGTGGGGGGTTCTGAAAACTAGAGTAGGAGATTCTGTGTGCTGCCATGTGGAAGACCAGGGTTTTGATTCTCAGGGTAGGCACATGCTGTCTAGGCTGGCTAGGGCTGGGGGAGGCAGCTTCCTCTTTCCCTGGAGGAATATTAACAGCAATATTTAGTGGACATATTCAGAGTCCATTTTAGCCAGTTTTCAGAGGAGCTCCCAGTATGTGGCCTCTGGCTGAGGACTTTCACCACAATAGCTGGGTTTGATAGAGAGGGGGGGATGTAATAAAGGGAGAAATGACCCAGGTAGACGTGATGAAGGCTTCTGCTGCTGGTTCTGATTGAGCTGGAAGCCAAATGGAGCTGCAAGAAACTATCAGGTTAAAAAAAAAAAAAGAACATAAGAACTGTCAAACTGAGCCAGATGAAATGACTGCCTACTCCAACATCCTGTCTCTGACGACGGGAAGTAGTAGGTACTTAGAAAAATTGCATAAGACAACCTCTTTGTGTTTCTGTTCTCATATGCAGTTTTTTTTTCTGTGTGCAAAGTGCATAAGAAACAGACCATGTGTAGACTCATCCATCCCCTGTCATTCCCTTCAAGTTTACAGTAATCAAAATTTTGGAAGGTTATAAACCCAGGGTTATATCTTTGACTATTATGTTAAATAACCCATGATTGATCTATTTTCCATAATGAATAACCTATGATTGATCTGTCTTCTATAAGTGTGCACACACACACACACATGCACACAGTATTTCAATATATACATTCTTAGATAAAATGAATGTATTAAAGAGATGGAGGCAATATATGTAAAGTTAATTTTCATTTGATAAAAGCAGCATATTATTCCATAATGCTGGAATGGTAACTTTCAAATGGACGCACAGGCACACATATACATGTGAGTACTGGTACGCGCCCAGAGATGCAGCCATTTTATAATATACACACACGTATGTGTGCATTTTATAAAATAGCCTAGGTGTACATATGTATGTGCCAAATTTTAAGCTTGTGTGCACCCAGTACTTTGGCACATGGACATGCAACTGCCTTATTTTAAAACAGATACGTGTCCAGATGAGGACCAGTTTCACCAGTTCAACCACCAGTTTGCCCAGTGTTCTTCTAGGTCCTCCAAACCCCCTGGTTATACAGCCTTCATTTCCCCCAGTTACCCCACACCCCTCAAATCCCTCACAGATGCCTATTGTTACGATCCTGCTCGTGGAGCCCATCCCGCGAGCAGGCCCTCCACTTACCACCAGGCCGCTCCCAGACTGTGCTGCTGCCTTGGCTTACCTGCCATTGAGCGCCACCACCGGGACCTCCCAAGCGGCAGGGAGCCGCCTCCGCCGATACCTTCTGCCTACTCGGTCCTAGCGCCGCTGCCGGGATTCTGCCGTTTCCTTCTTGCGGCCTGTTGCCACCACCGCTGACTTCATCCACGCGACGGGGATGCTGCTGATGTCACCAATCTTCACGGCATAGTGCCGCCCCGGGACGCCCTCACCTTTGCGGCAGGAAGCCACCGCTGTCTCTTTCCTTCACAGCCTAAGTGCCGCCGCCGGGGCCTGCTCCTTCATCTTCGCGGCAGGGATGCCACTGTCCTCGTTGCTGCTTCACTTCCTGGGCCCTTCCTAGGCACCGGCGCGCACCTCTTCAGTTTATTTAAAGGGCCAGTGGCGGGAGAAGCCCGCAGCCCCACCAGAAGCCAGCCTCAGCTTGTTTCCTGCTTCAACCCTATGAAAGGGCTCACTTCCATTTCCTCAAATCCTTTGGATCTGGAATCCATGGTTGTCCATGTTCTTCCTTGCCGGTCAAGGTCCTTCGTGGTCTTCACTTGTCTAGATGGCTCTTCGTTCCGTATTCTTGGATCTTCCTAGTCTCCTCATCCTGATGTTCTTGGTCTTGTCCTTCGTTGGAGCTCCTTCATCGCCTGTTCCATGTCCTGATGTTTCAGATATCCTGATGTTCCAGATGTCCTGATGTTCTGTGTCTAGAGGTTCTGTGTTCCTGATGTCCTGGTCCTGATGTCTTCGTCTTCGCCTCTGCATCCAATTCCCAGGTTCCTTGTGTCCACCCTTCCTGGCATGCCGTCATTGTGGTCCATGACCAGCCCATGGGGGGCTGTGTAGGGCACTTTGTGGCACAAGGCCCGTCTTCTCTTCAGCAGTGCAAGCCTCCGAGAGACTCCTGTTTTTAATGCCTTGCTTCTGAGAATCCTGAGTCTTGAATTTTGAGTCTTGAATCCTGTCCAGGTCTTCAGAGTTCCTTGTGCCTGCTTCCGTCTATGCCCAAGACTCTTCCAGAACCTGCTCCGCTTCAGCGTGGTCCACGATCAGCCACAGGCGGCTGTGGAGGGTGCGCCCCAGTGCGGGCCTCTACTGAATCTTCGACATGTTCCATTCTCAAGTTCCACTTTCTCGCCTGGAGTCTGCTTCGTGTTCAGTGTGGTCCGCGACCAGCCATGCAATGCAGTTCTCACCCAGTACTTTTGTCTGAATTCTGAATCCTTGCCTGATACCTTCTGAGTAACCTGAATCCTTGTCCGAGTCTTCTGAGTAACCTGAGTCTTCATCTGCGTCTTTCGAGTAACCTGAATCCTTGTCTGAGTCCTTCAAGTTCCATGAGTTTTCATCTGAGTCTTCCAAGTTCCTGAGTTCCTGTCTTGTCTTGTTCCTGCCCTCAGTCTCCGTCTGGCTCATGCACTTGTCGTTCCCAAGCGGCAGGTCCGGAAGGGTTACTGAGTGGCCAGAGGGCTACTCTTGTGACCAGCATTGCGTTGCTGGGTCACACTGGTGTGTGTCGATCCAGCGGAGGGCTGACCCTACCTTGTTCCTGCCTCCATGATCTCAACACCAGCCATAGGCCGCACTCGTAACACCTATATTTTTTATTCTTTAACTTAGACCTCCTCCTCCTCCCTAGCAGAAGTAAAATTACCCAGCACTGGACCTGGGCAGACAGGCCCTGCCCAGGAATGCACAGGCCCTGCCAGTACCATGCCCCTTTTTCTTCTGATGTGAGATGTGCATGCCTTGGTAAAATCTTGGTAAAATCAAGCTAGGTAGAGAGTACATTGTACAAATCAATTCCTCTTTTACCTTTCATCAATCCAAATGACTGAAAATCTTCACTGATGTCAACTTTGCTGTTTGTACCTCTGACTGTGTATGTAAAACTGCTTCCCAAAACCTACCCCACCCTCCCCAAACCTCACCCCGAGTTAAAAGTGCCTCCTCTTACAATGATATAAATAATAAACTTACAGATTGGGCTCTACAGAGGTGCTCTCTCTCTCTCACACATATTTTCAGCTGGTGTTTTATTGTATAGATCATATATTCATTGACTGACCGTATTTTACCATAAAAATGTCTTTCTCCATTTCATGTGACCCAGATATTGTCCTTTATTTTTATGTAACCCACCTTGTGACTAACTTGGGAAAAGCAGAATATTAAATGTCCATAAATAAATAAAAAGAATATGTGTAAAATATAAGTAACTAATGGTTCCAGTTTTTATTACATAAAAAATATTTAATCTATATTAAATTCTAGGATCCATTTGTAGTGCTGGAGGTGGACCCTTGGCCTGGTACAGGATTGGTACGGCCCTTTGGTTGGATCCAGAGAGCACCTGTCACCAGGAGGCGGAGCATACGAGGAGACAGAGGCTAGCTGGAGCTTTGCCAATAACAGTCCAGGGTTTCTGCAGGTTAAGCCCTTGGGTACCCGAACCGCCTGGACTTAGGAGGGCCTCAGATGGTCTCCCAGAGAGGTAGCGGAGGGGTGTGCCCACCATGAGCAAGGGTGCGCAGCTGATGTGGAGAGGATGGACTAGACCCAAACTGGAGGATCCAGAGACCTCAGGGAGGTAACAGTTCAAGAAGGTGCTCCGGGCGAGGCAGGCAGCGCCTGCGGGTCTAGTCGGGTGAAAGCCGCTGGTGGATTCCAAGCAGGTTGGTCTGGTAGTCACAGTAGGCCAGAAGAGAGTGTCCAAGTGAAGCGCAAAGGTCAGAGCCAGAGTATCCGTCCAGAAGTGGTCAGCTAAAGCAGGGGTCATAATCAAGGTCAGTCCGAGCATATTCAAGGCAAGTGAGGGTCAGTTCCAGGCAGCAGACGAAGAGGATGGTCAGGCAGGCAGAGGTCAGTTCCAGGCAGCAGACGAGAGAATGGTCAGGCAGGCAGAGGTCAGTTCCAGGCAGCAGATGAGAGAATGATCAGGCAGGCAGAGGTCAGTACCAAAGATCAGACCATAGAGGTACTACCTGAGTAGGAAGGCAGGAACATACGGAGACTCAGGAACAAGGAGGCGCTGCAACAAGGAGTCACTGGAACAAACAGGCAAACTACTACACCAACGGTGTCGACCCAATTGCCAAGGCGAAGTCCAAGGGAACAGGGACTCGCTTATATACTCGAGTCAGGTGATATCATCGGGTTGCGACGCGGAGCTGGTTCCCACCCTTGGCCCTTTAAAGGGCCGGATGGTCCACGCGAGTGCACCTGGGGGCAGGGACGGCGCCGGAGAGGACGCTGTGCCCCGACGTGAAGCTAAGCCTGAGGTGGAGGGCCTAGGGGATGTTGCTGCGGGACGCCGCGAATGGGTGGTACTGCCAGTGGCTGCAGGAGAGGACGGCCCGGGAGCCATCAGCACAGGAGCAAGGTGAGCAGGCCCGGGCGCAGGCTTAGTGCGGACGGGACGCGGAACAACAATAGTCTATATAGTCATTTCAGTTTTTGCTAATTTGAATTACCCCAGTGTAGCACCAGCTAATGTATTAAATGAATATGTAGCTTTGAAAACCAGGATTTTCCACTTAGAACAAATGACCAGCAATAATTCAGTAGCATATGCAATGAATTATTTTGCACTTTGATGGGGTTGTCCAGGTATAGTGGGTAATTTACACCTTTCAGTTTCTTGCCAAATATTTGGAGCAGAAATTCTTGAACTCCTTTATTTATTCAGCATTTTTAATCATAGACTTTTAGGAATAATCAACGTATGCACTTTTTAGTGAGATATTACCTCATATCTGTTGGTAAATGTAGCATCCTATTATTTGACACACATATCGTGAGCAATTCTTCCTTCCTGACCTAGTTCAGTACAGACAGTTCTTTTCTTGTACGATTTTGTTTCTAGTAAACACTGAGGCAGTTATGAAACAAGAGGAGGAGCCAGGTGACCTGTGGATGAAACATACAATATCACTTTAAATAACAGTTATTATAATAAACTGGATTTTTTGTTTTGTTCTCTTCATTCCCTTTTAGAGGAAATGGAATAATGCATATCTTCAATGGAATGTTCCAAATTGGTTCAATGTGATTAGCTGGAATGCATTAATACCCTTGAACTGCCTTAAGTCAAAAACATAACAGTTCAGAGTGTTCATGTTACCTGCTTTTTTTAAACTCTCTAATACAGATGTGAGATTATACTATATAAGAACACAAGAATGTTAAACTTGCCATACTGGGTCAGACCAAGGGACCATCAAGCCCAGTATCCTGTTTCCAACAGTGGCCAATCCAGGTCACAAGTACCTGGCAGGATACCAAGAGGTAGATAGAGTCCAAGCTGCTTAACTCAAGAATAAGCAGTGGATATCTGCAGCTCTACTTTAATAATGGTTTATGGACATTTCCTCCAGGAACTTGTCTAAATTGTTTTTAAACATAGCTATACTATTACTAATAGCTTTCACCACATCCTCTGGCAACACATTTCAGAGCTTATTTATGCATTGAGCAAAAAAATATGTTCTCTTATTAGTTTTAAATATAATACCTAGTAACTTTATTGTATGTCCCTTGTCTTTGTAATTTTTGAAAGAGTAAACAACTGATTAATGTTTACTCATTACATTGCACTCATTATTTTATAGATCTCTATCATATCTCCCTTCAGCCGTTTCTTCTCCAAGCTGGAGTCCTTATCTCTTTAGTCTCTCCTCACAGGGGAATCATTCTGTCCCCTTTATCATTTTGGTTGCCCTTCTCTGTACCGTTTCAAATTCTGCTATATCTTTTTGAGATGTGGTGACCAGAACTGCACACAATACACAAGCTGAGTTCACACCATGGAGCAATACAAAGGCATTATGATATTCTCTTATTCTTCATTCCTTTCCTAATATTACCTAGCATTTTGTTTGCTTTCTTGGCTGCTGCTGCACACTGAGCAAAAAATTTCAATTTATTATCAACGATGATGCCTAGATCCTTTTCCTGAATGGTGACTCCTAATGTGAAACCTTGCATTGTGTAGCTCTTTCCTAAGTGCATCACTTGTCTACATTAAATTTAATTTTCCATTTGCATGCCCAGTCTCCCAGTTTTGCAAGGTCCTCTTGCAATTTCTCACAATCCTCATGTGATTTATCAACTTTTAATAATTTTGTATCATCTGCAAATTTGATCACCTCACATGTTGTTCTCATTTCCAGGTCATTTATAAATATATTAAAAAGCAGTGGTTACTATTTAGTCCTACTCTCTGTTTTTCTATCTTTTAACCAGTTGACAATCCACAATAGATCAATGACAACTATCCCCTGACATTTTAATTTCCTAAGAAGTCTTTCATGAGAAACTTTGTCAAATGCTTTCTGGAAATCCAGATACACTATGTCAACTGGCTTACCTTTATCCACAGGTTTGTTAATGCCCTAAAAAAATGTTGCAAATTGGTGAGGAAAGACTCCTCTTGGCTAAATCCATGTTGGTTTTATCCTATTATTTCATTTTTCAGTACTTTCAGCACTCTTGGATACATACCATCTGGTCCAGGTGATTTGCTACCAGTGATAATCTCTGTAATGTCAATTAACTCGCTCTTAGTTTAAGGCCCTGACTACCTCTAGACAAGGCATTGACCACCAGTAAATATGTTTTCTATTGTATATCACTCTAGACAATTAAGCCCTCATTAAGTTTTTAATTTCTATCTTTATAATTTTAGCAGTGCTTTCCGTTGTGACCCTTTGTGAGGAAAATTCAGTTGGCATAGTCTGCTTCATCATAGTGCAAGATGTACTTTATCTTATATTAACTTAAAATCAAGTACCTAAAAATACATGAGGGTCAATGAGTCCCCTTTCCCAACCATCTGAGGCACAACTAAATAGGATTAGCTTATTAGGTTAATATTTGATACATGATTAGTATGAATTGCTTTGGCCTATGTAAGTAATTTCTACACATTTTTCTAGCCCTTTGTATTACTCTATTTATTTTATTTATTTATTTTATTTATTTATTTATTTAACATTTTTATATACTGACATTCGTTGGGAACATCACATCTGTTTCCAAAGAACAAATAATTCAGCATAACAGAGCTTTACAAAAACCTTAATTTCAACTGGGGGGAGGCGCATTAAAACTAAAACTAAACGGTGACAACTATAACATGCAAACGTCAAGTTTGTGGACTGAGCAGTAATCAGTCACGAATATCACATATATCAGAAGTCAGAAGATGGAAGCGAAAAGGGGAAGGGGAGGGTGAGGGTGTAACTGTCAGAGGAAGGGTGAGATAATTGAGGAGAGAGATATACCAATGGAGGAGGTAGAGCTATATACAAGCAATGAGGTTAATTACAAGATGGAAGAGGGGGTTAAGTGATTCTACTGTAAGCCTACATGAACAGCCATGTTTTGAGGTTTTGTTTGAATTTTTTAGAGCAGGGTTCTTGTCGCAATTCAGGGGGCATATTGTTCCATAAATAGAGTCCAGCAAGTGTCAGAGAGCGTTCTTTTGTGGATGTAAGGTGGGTGAGTTTAAGTGAGAGAGTTTGTAATGTTGCCAGGTATTGAGATCTAGTGGGTCTGGTGGTGGGGTGGAAAAACAGAGTCACTAAACCAATGCATGTTGGGTTGGTGGATGGTTTTGTGAATGAGGGAGAGTGTCTTGTAGTTAATTCTAGTGGATATCGGGAGCCAGTGAAGTTGTTTGAGAATGGGGGTGTGTACCAGTCAGGATGCATGCCACAGCATTTTGGAGCATTTGTAGGGGGGCTATTGTGTTTTTGGGGAGGCCTAGGAGGATACTGTTGGAGTAGTCGATTTTGGAGAGAATGATGGATTGTAGTACTGAACGGAAGTCATTGAGATGCAGTAGGGGATTTAGTTTTTTTAGTGTGTGGAGCTTGAAATAACATTCTTTTTGGGTGGTGTTTATGAATTTTTTTAGATAGAGATGGGTGTCAAGGGTGACACCTAGGTCACGTAAGTGTGGAGAGAATTTGAAGGTGGACAGGAGAGTGTTGGAGGGGGTGAAATTAATAGAATTGGGTTGGGGTGTGATGATCATGAGTTCTGTTTTATTAGTGTTGAGAGCTAAATGTAGTTTGGTAAGGAGTTTGTTGATGGCGGAGAGGGTGGTATCCCAGGTCTCAAGGGCTTTAGGCAAGGAGTCATTGATAGGAATAACTATTTGCACATCATCCGCATAAATGAAGTGCGGGAGAGTGAGCTCTGAGAGTAGGTGGCAGAGGGGAAGTAGGTATATATTAAAGAGTGTGGAGGAAAGAGAGGAACCTTGAGGCACACCACGAGTTATGTTAATTGCCTTGGATTCACCGGTACCTATTTTGACTTTGTATTTTCTGTTACTTAGGAAGGATTTGAACCAGAGCAGGCGGATTCCAGAGATGCCTATTTCGGATAGCCATTCGATTAGAATGTTGTGGCTAATGGTATCGAAGGCTGAGGAAATGTCGAGTATGGCCAGGATGTATGAATACCCTTTATCTAGGCTTTTGAGGAGGTAATCAGTGAGGGTGGTCAGCAGGGTCTCTGTTCTGCGATGTTTGCGAAAGCCGTATTGAGATGCGGAGAGAAGTTGGTTTTGTTCTAAATAATCTGTTAGTTGACGGTTAACAATTTTTTCAAGCACTTTAGCAATGAAGGGTAGGTTGGATATAGGGCGGTAGTTTGCCAGATCTGCTGCGTCGAGTTTGGGGTTTTTAAGTATTGGTTTGACAATGGCTTGTTTGAGGGGAGTGGGCACAGTTCCAAGGGTGATGGAGCTGTTAATAATATTAGCTATGGGTTGGGCTATTATGTTAGTGATTGTTAGGAGAGATTTTGTAGGAATCGTGTCTGATGGATGTGTGGATGGTCTCATTTTCTTGAGAACTGCTTCTATTTCATTAGAAGCAATGGTCTCAAAGTTGTTTAGGTTGGCATTGTGGGGTTTAGTGTGAGGTATTATGGGAAATGTAGATGTAGGAAAGCGTGTTGTGAGTTTAGATATTTTATCATCGAAGTACTGTGCAAGTTCCTCGCATTTTATTTTGGATTCTTCGCTTGGGATGGGAATGAGTATTTGTTACTAATACAAAGATTTGGCTCTACAGCATTTCTCATAAAGGGGTAGATTTTCAAAAAACGCGAATAGGCGTACTTTTGCTGGCGCATCAGGCGCAAGCAAAAGTATGCTGGATTTTAGTAGATACGCGCGGAGCCACGCGTATCCACTAAAATCCTGGATCGGCGCGCGCAAGGCTATGAATTCTGTATAGCCAGCGCGCACCGAGCCGCACAGCCTACCCCCGTTCCCTCCAAGGCCGCTCCGAAATCGGAGCGGCCTTGGAGGGAATCCTCTAACGCCCTCCCCTCACCGTCCCCTCCCTTCCTCTACCTAACCCACCCGCCCGGCCCTGTCTACACCCCCCCCTTACCTTTCTCCAGGGATTTACGCCTCCCGGAGGGAGAAGTAAATCCCCGCGCACCAGCGGGCCTGTTGCACGCCGGGACGTGACCTGGGGGCGGGTACGGAGGGTGCGGCCACGCCCCCGGACCGCCCCGGGCCGTAGCCACGCCCCCGTATCTGCCCCCAAAACGCTGCCGACACGCCCCCTAAACGCCACGACGACCGGGCCCGCCCCCGACACGCCCCCAACACGCCCCCCTCGGAGAACCCTGGGACTTACGCGAGTCCCGTGGCTCTGCGCGCGCCGGTAGGCCTATGTAAAATAGGCTCACCGGCGCACAGAGCCCTGCTCGCCTAAATCCACCCGGTTTTGGGCGGATTTAGGCGAGCAGGGCTCTGAAAATCTGCCCCAAAGTGCATAATTTAAATTATTTTTGGTTATATGCTTGCAGACATATTAGTTTTTAATTCAACAGAAACAACTGAATTACATAACCTAATTTGCCAATTCAAACTTTTCCAGTTATTAACATCCTGATATCAGATATTGTAACAACCGTATAAATTGTTATGTCATAAGTAAAAGATCATGAAAGATTGAGAAATAGGAGATGAAGAAAATGAGAGGAGTAATAAAGATAGAGTTAAAAATCTAGCTTAAAAACATAAGAACATATGAAATTGCCATGCTGAGTCAGACCAAGGGTCCATGAAGCCCAGCATCCTGTTTCCAACAGAGGCCAAACCAGGCCACAAGACCTGGCAAGTACCCAAACACCAAGAAGATTCCATGCTACTGATGCCAGTAACAGCAGAGGCCATTCCCTAAGTCGAATTGATTAATAGCAGTTAATGGACTTCTCCTCCAATAACTTATCCAAACCTTTTTTAAACCCAGCTACACTAACTGCCCTAACCACATCCTCTGGAATTCAAAGCTTTTCTCCCCTAACTTTTTCTAAATGCTCCTATAGATCTACCCTCTTCTTCAATTGAACTTGAAAGCTGATGAACAATGGAAATAAAATAAAACTAAAGTTGTGGAGGATAAATAGTAAGCTTTGGGTTGGAACACAGCCACCTTAACATTTACAAAAAGATCTTTCTGAAGTACCTGTTAAGTCCTTAAGGGTAAGCAGGCAATTCTGAACCTTAACCTCTGAAGGCCAGGATATTTCGTTAAATCTTAATTTCTCTGGAAATTAATTTATCCTGTGCTAGTTGTTAAGATTGTATCCTGGTTATGCTTTACTTAACACATTTCTTTTTTTTTTTCTCAGTACCTAAGAAATCCTTTTCCTCATTTTCATTGCACTTCCAATTCAGACTTGCAATTCTTCACACTACACCTCTGTATTACGTAAATAGCAAAACAGATTTTCCAGGAAAAATGACTTAAGAAGATTTTAAAGAAACACCCACTGATATGTATGGATTGGGAGGGGGTGGTAGATGGAAGCACCCTTTGATATCTAAGGGAACTACAGGGATATTAGATTGAAATAGTGAGAATTAAGCCCATTTTTCTCTCCTTCCAGCAAGTAAATGAGGTTAGTGGAGAAATCCTAAAGGGTGGGAAACCAGAGATACTGTTAACCTCTAAGCGGGATAGGTCTGAGGTTGCATGACCTCAAAGTGGTCAAACAGTGTGAGAAAACAGTGGAGAAAACCAAAGGAGATCATAGTAACAAGGTATAACCAAGAGAAAAAAGAACGTAGTTATACCTTTGTAAAAAAAAAAATTGTGAGATCTCATCTAGAGGATTGTGTCCATTTCTGGAGAGACACAGGGTAGAGGAAACTCAAAAGAAGCCAATCAGAATGGTGCCTGGCCTGTACAAAAAAATATATGTTAAGATTTAAAATTATAAAAGAAAAGGAGTATTACGGGGATATGAATGAGATCGTCTAATAATACAAACATAAATAGTACACGAAATAAGCAGTTTTGAGCATGGAAGGGAGTAGACTTAGGAGTAGCATTAAAAGGTAGGGATGTGCATTCGTCTAGGGGAGCCCAAAACCCGAACACGTTTTTCCCGAAATTTCCCCGTTAGTGCGCGCTAATGTAAAAATGTTAGCGCGCACTAATGGGAGGTAGTGCGCACTAACGGGGAGTTAGCGTGCACTAACCCCGAAAACGAATTTCCCCTGTTAGTATGCACTAATCCAAAATTCGGGTCCCCCTGAATTAAAAAGGCCCGAACTGCAAGAAGTATGAAATTTCCCATGGCGGGCCAAAAACGAAGCCCGACCCGAAAGGTTTGGGCTTCGCACAACTCTATTAAAAAGTACTTTTTTTTTTTACTGAATGGTGGATGTATGAACACCCCTCCTAGTGGACAAGGAGTAAAATAAATCAGAATTCAGAAAGACTTGGAACAAGCAGTGCAGATCCTAGGAATGGGGAAACAGAGGTAAAGCCAGAGATAAAATATGTTTTGCAATATTGCAGTACTGCATTTTCTCCTGGCTGGTGCAAGGACAGACACCATCACATAAAATTCTGCTCCTGATAAACTGGCTGTTTATCAGGAGCTATCTGAGGTAGAGAGTTAACAAATAGTTCACTCTCTTTTTCAGTGAGGTTACAATAAGGCTGAACATTTCAAACTGCAGATTCAAAATAGTAGTCAATGAAAAATGTAAGCAATTGAGATGTAGTTTAATAAAGTTTTTAAGTCTCAGGTGATGCAATTGACTCAAATTCTACACTGTAGACAACTAGACATGTCTGACCGAAGTTTGAATAGATGCTCTCCGGTGATGTCCAATCCAAGCTGTTGGCTCTAGTAAATGATCACTGTTGGGCCAAGTTCACAGTATTCTAGGATTATCCCTTTCATTCCAAACCTGAATAGTTACAAAGGGTTCAATTCTATTTCATAAATGGATTTTACTTAATGAGCCCATCAGGTGGTGGTTACAGAGGTTGGAAGTAATATATGTTCTTATCTGTCAAAACCTCCAGAGCCCTCAAGCATGACCCTTCCAGAAAGACTGTTATAATTTATTAGCTTCATTAATGGCTGAAAGATAGTCTTTATCTGCCTGCTACAGGATTTCAGTTCCAATCTAGATCCACCATGAAATCTGAATTCAAATAGCAGATCTATAACCAGACCCATAATGTTCTCTCACCCATACTGAACAAAAGGTAGACCAATAATGACTTTCTCAACCACCAAAGTCCTCCTGACTCATCCTACCACTTGTACAATAACCATCAATTCTTTTGTAGGAGATGATCTGGGTTATAATATTTTTCCAAGCAAAAATAAGGACTTCCTTAAATAGGGAAAATAGGCATACTAGACAGACTTCTTAGTCTTTCTGTTTCTATGTTTCTATGGGTGTGTAGAAATGAGTGGAATATAGATAACAGTGCTGCCTTGAGTTTTGCCTAACTTGATTACGTTAAAGTAGAGTGTTAAAATCTGAACAGCCATGTCAGCAAGAGTCTGAGGTAAACAAATCTGAGAGCATCTATTGAATTTTATATTGAAGAAAAAAAACAACATGGTAATTGTACCACACATCCTAGAAAGAGTACTGCCACTCTATTTCCATGGAGGCTAATTTGAAAAATAACACAAGTGGAAAGATCAATGACTAGATTTAGGATTACTATCCATGCACTCAAGGGCCAGCTTAGGCCCTTGAGCAAGGTGACTATCCTCCGGCAGCGGCAGCATCATCCCTCCTCCCTCCTCCATGCTGCCGGCCTGGCCTCCGGCGTCATCGTCCCTCCTCCCTCTTCCATGCTACTGGCCTGACCTCCTCTTTTCTGCCGCTGCCGGCCTGGGTTGACAGCTGCGGCAGGGGCAGGCAGGGTGAGGCAGAAGCCACAGTGGCGTTCTGAGAGGGGCATTTTTTTGCCATCTCAAAATTCTGCTGCCCGAAGCGGCCGCCCCACCCTGCCTCATTATAGAACTGCCCCTGGCTGCCTGTGAGGGGAGGAACTGAAGCAGGAAGCAGAAGACTGTTTACTTCTAAATAAGATTTGAGCCAATGGTCAATAGCATTAGCCCACTGTTTTCATGCGACAGCGTGAGCAGACAGGGCTCGGGCAACGACTCTATTACTCAGTGTCCCTAATCTCACTCAGCAGAGAACATTCCTCTTATCCCTAATTCTCCCCCCAGTTGCCTTTTTTTGGGGAACAAGCAGTGAGAGGCTAGAGGACACAGCAGCAGTCTCACAGCTCTCTGTGCTCCTAGGATATAGAACTCAACTGCCACAGAGGGGGAGTGAGGGTGAGGTGAAGGGGTGAGTGAGAAGGGGTGAATATTGGGGGGAGGTTAAGTGGGAGTGAATTCTTGGGGGGAGGGTGCAAGAAGAGTGAAAAAGATATGCACCAGAGTAGAGGATGGGGGGTGTTGGCAGAGCAGCATCGGTCTGACCCCGTGCCTGTTGCTCACGATCAAAACCGAGTGTGTGCAGCAGGGGAAACACTTACTGTGAAGCAGAAAATGACTCAGCACTCTTCCGTGGCTGCATGCAAGGAACCCTGGATGGAAAATAAATTGAACAGGTAATATTATCTACAGAGTGACATGGCTCTGTTCAAAGGGATTGCTCTGCTGTGACGACGAGACACAAAGGCAGGGAGGAAGGGGTAATAGGCTGAGGATAACAGATGCACATTATCGGCTATCTAGGAAATACAGCTCCTCCTTTTCCCAGACAGAGGTGGTCTTCACTACTTTTAAATGGGGCTGGAAGGGAGTGGTCCCCCTCCAGTGTTGAGGCCAAATGGTGAGAGGGGGAGGGGAGATGCCACAGGCATCAGTCTCTCTCCTTCTCAAGCCACACTGTCCCACCATTTTCTCATGTAATTAAAACAAAGTCAATATTAATACAATACTTTTTACTAAAGGAAATATGGCATTTCCATGGCAATCATTCAAGTAAACATGACTATTCTACACTTTAAAGTTTACTTGAATGATTGCCATGGAAATACCATATTTTCTTTTGTAAACAGTATTGTATTAATGTTGACTCTTCCACTCTTAAAAAATGTACCTGAACTCAAGTATCTGAGTGCAGTTTCCCATGCCCAGCCTCAGGACCTGACCCACGCCGCTCACAAACTCACCATTTTCTGCTGTCATGCTGCTATGTTTCTAAGGATTTACAAACCCTAACAACACTGCAGCTCCTGTTCCTGCTCCTGCTTGAGTATCCGAGGCTCTCCACGAGGTTCGCTCACCTCAGCCTCAGGAATCGACTGGGCCACTTACAAACACACCTCAAGGGTTAAAAAAACAAATCTTACAACACGCTTGCTCTTGCTCCTCCTCCTGCTGGGGGACCTGAGGCTCTGGCTGCGGTCTACTATTCACCAGAGACGCTGCAAATCTTGACCTGTGGGGGCCACATGGATGGGAGAATCCAAGTTCGATTTGAGGGACTCCCTTCCACCCCCTCGATCTTAGCACCCAGCCATGCCATGCTGCAATTTTTATGCCTGTGGGAACTACGTGGAGAAGGAGGTAGGGGGCAGGGGTCACCACCACGGTCAGCTGATAAGGGTGGTGTCCTGCTCTGCTCACCTTGCGGCTCACAATGCCGGCCACAAAGTGAGATGAGAGAGTTTCAGAGGTGGACAGGACAAAAGTTAGCCGGAACCCGGTCCTTGTCCTGGGGACATGTGGATCAGATTCTGCTTCTCTGCCCCATGGATAGGGTGAAAGGGGGTTCTGGGGCAAGGCTTTGTACTGCATTCTACTGCTTCGCCAATCTGCTGCTCTGCTTCCTGCAGCCTGTTCTGGATACTGGTCATGTGGAGAGGGTCTGCTGTGATTCACTGTGGGAACGATGAGGTGAAACACACAAAGTGTGACGGTGAAAGCTACCAGTAGACTGCAGGCCTTACCTTGAAGAACACTGCCATACAGGGTTAAGTGACACAACCAAGGAATGTTATCCCTTTGCTGTCTGTTTATGGGATGACCTTTTGCCATCTGTTCTCTAACAAAGGGGCCAATGCGCACTGTTTAACCCACAGTTGGACGCGTGTTGTGTAGGCGCTACCTAACTCCCTTATGCAATAAGGGGAATAGCGCCTCCACAGCGTGATTCCAATGCACAGCAAAATAGCGCTCATCACCCAGAATTAAAAAAAAAAAGAAGTACGTCCAATACGCAGTTTTGCACTCAGAAATTAACGCCTGCCTAGAGCATACATCCTCCTACCTAATATCGTTGCGATATTAGGCAGGAGGAATGAAAAGTTCAAAAAGAAAAGCTTTTTTAAAAAAGTGCCGGCGGTCAACTTTGGGAAACAGATGCTCAGTTAACAAGTGTCTGTTTCCCGAATCCGTGGCTATGCTCTGATTAGGAAAACGGGTGCCGATAAATTCAGACACAGTCTGCAGCAGCCAGATCAGAGAAGAGCCACACTGCTCCCTAATCCAGCCCCTCCGGGGAAGGGGGAATTTGGAGTGGACAGAGCAGAACAGACCAAAGAAGAGCCACGCTACTTTTTAATCCAGTACCGCCTCTCCCGTTGTTTCAGCCCCTTTTTGGCTGCAGGACCCGCAGCACCAAGATGCCCTTCTGGCAGTGCTGCCCATGGCCCAGGGTTTTTTAGTGGTAGGGTAGATACAGCTTCGCCTGATCCTTTGCTTCAAATTTCTACAGGCGATTATCAGCTTTAAAGCTTTAAAAAGTGAAAAATATGGGGGGTGATGTTAGATTCAAAATTACCAATGAAAGCCCATTTAAAATCTCTGGCTAAAACTACTTTTTTCTAAATTAAGTCTGGTATTATCAGTTGAAGCCTTATCTGCATATATCTGGTCTCAGAATGCATATGGAAGTATTAGTTTTATGTGGTTTTCTTAGGTCTTCCTACCGGTAGCTCTTTGACTCATGCATTACAGTTAATATAGAAAACTGCAGTATGCATTATAATATTCAGTTGCAGCTTTTCCTCCAATTTTGAAGGATCTCCACTGGCATCCTGTTCAATGGAGGGTGAACTTAAATATTGTAATGATGATTTTTAAAGTCATAGTGAGTGAGGGGCCAGGCTATTTGACATTATTATTGGTAGAATACCAACCCTATCACCCCCTTAAATAATCAGCTAAGGTCAAGTTATGTGCTCTAGCTGTCCAAAAATATGCATTTAACAGAATCCTGGAGTAGAGCCTTTTCATTCCTTTCATGGAATGCTCTTTCTACAGATCTTCATTTGGGACAGATTTTTTTGTCTTTTAGGGAAACGATTTTGGCCTGATTTTTTTTAGTCAAGCATTTATTGGATTTTAAGAGTGCCGGCCTTATGGATTTGGATTATGCCCACCCATATATTTAGCTGCTGCACAGATATGGGAGGATTCTCATTCAGCTGGTTTTTAGTCAGGAGGTTTCCACAATTTATTTTTATGTTATTCAGGCTATTATGCTTTATTTATCTGTTTTGTTAATATGGATGCTTGTTTTTATTATCTTGTTATTATAAATGTTTGTATAATGTTTGCTATATTGATCATTATGTTAGAGAGTTGTTTTTAGTTATTTGATTTTTTTTTTATTTACTTATACAATCCTCTGTGAGCCTGTAAAGTGGAAGAGTGGCTAATAAAAGCCCTAAAGAAAGAAAGAAGTGGATGAGAAGACATGAGACAGCATTTTCTTCAAATTATACTAAACCTAAAGAAGAAAGGTTATAATTCCAGCATAGCCACAAAATGAATAGGTTCTACACATAAAACATCAAGAAATTCCCCGCAGAGCTAATGCAGCTTTCTTTCCAGAAAGTATGCAGGTATACATGGATTTAAAAAATCATACCCTGTCAGGGACCTGTTGGACATGTATTGAAAATATAGGAGGTAATTTTCCAAGGAGTTACACGCATAAATGTAACATACTATCAAAGTAATTTTCGAAAGCCCAATTATGCACTTAAAGTGAATTACATGTGTAAAATAGAGATGTGAATCGGAACCAGAATCGGTTCAGATTTCAGTTCCGATTCACATAAAATCTATTGACAATTCAAAGGCATATAGTGCATATAGTGCAAAAGCCCACTTGCATGTGTAAAGTGCATTTACATGTGTGAAACCCTGTTTTAGGCATGTAATTGCTTTTGAAAGTTACCCTCATGGTGTGGATAGGATGGGCCGCACACTCACACACATGACACACATGCATACATGGTGACCTCATAAGCCTTCTTCCCTTCGGAAAAACATAGACTAAAAATAGGGATGTGCAGAGCAAAATTTTATGTTCATATTTTTTATGTCCGAAAGGGGGTCCCACTTGCGGCCAATATGGACATAAAAAAAATCCAATGAGTTGGGTATATGTACATATGTGCAAAAAAAAAAATTAAACCCCCTCACCCTCCTTAATCCCCCCCCCAGACTTACCACAACTCCCTGGTGATCGAGCGAGGAGTGAGGACGTCATTTCTGCAATCCTTGGCGAGAAGCATGTGACGTCGGTGGCACGTCGAGTGACGCGGCGTCACGTGATTTCCGGCTCGTTCGCGCCGGACGGCTCGTTCGGCCCAAAAAGAACTTTTGGCCAGCTTGGGGGGGCCTCCTGACCCCCCCAAGCTGGCCAAAAGTTCTTTTTGGGCCGAACGAGCCGTCCGGCGCGAACTCGCCGGGAATCACGTGGCGCCGCGTCACTCAGACGCGACGTCACGTGATTCCCGGCAAGTTCGCGCCGGACGGCTCGTTCGGCCCAAAAAGAACTTTTGGCCAGCTTGGGGGGGCCTCCTGACCCCCTCAAGCTGGCCAAAAGTTCTTTTTGGGCCGAACGAGCCGTCCGGCGCGAACTTGCCGGGAATCACGTGACGTCGCGTCTGAGTGACGCGGCGCCACGTGATTCCCGGCTCGTTCGCGCCGGACGGCTCGTTCGGCCCAAAAAGAACTTTTGGCCAGCTTGGGGGGGTCAGGAGGCCCCCCCAAGCTGGCCAAAAGTTCTTTTTGGGCCGAACGAGCCGTCCGGCGCGAACGAGCCGGGAATCACGTGACGCCGGCGTCACTCGACGTGCCGCCGACGTCACATGCTTCTCGCCAAGGATTGCAGAAATGGCGTCCTCACTCCTCGCTCCATCACCAGGGAGTTGTGGTAAGTCGGGGGGGGGGGGATTAAGGAGGGTGAGGGGGTTTATATTTTTATTTTGGCTCAACAATCGCGATTTCCCACATATCGAACATATCTATGTTCGATATGTGGGAAATCCGATCGTTTATGTCGAATCAATTTTTTAAGTAAAAAAAAAATATGAGTTGCGTTTTACTAATGCGGTCAATCCGAATGCACACCCCTAACTAAAAATGCATCTTACGCCCCTGTGCAGCTCAGATTTCATTTTTTTTAGGTAACACTAAAGAACTCAGGCTGAGCATGAGCAAGGCACTCCCTCTGCAGCTACTGTATCAAGTGTGGGCGTCCATCGGGAATGATGCATTTTTGCCCTCTTGTGCACTGCTTTGGACAGCAGGAAGCAGAATAGAAAATATGCAAATAAATAAAATAAAAAAATAAATGTGAAGAATTTAACCTCACAACCTAACCCAACTTTATTCAGTACCATAAAGGAAACACATGGGGCAGAAGGGGAAAGGGGGGCATTTATAAATGAAAATATTGAACGGGGACAACATAAGCTCCATACTAAAGTTTCTTAATTATCCTGTTTGCTATTTTGACTGCTGTTTGCCCTCTATTGAGTACACAATTGTGCTTTAACCCAGTCAAGATCCAGAAGTTAAGGTCTAGAGAGGGATAAAGGATGTTTTTTTAATGTCCTTGCTTTCATACTTTTCCTGCTTTTGTTTAAGTTTATTTTTTTTCCCTTCATACCAGATGGGCTTCAGCACCATGTGATGGATGAGTCACACAAGTACAAGTACTATGCATCATGTAACCAGGTAGCTGCAGTTCTATGTTCTAGCCCCGAGTGATATTAGCAGCTTTTATTAACAGCATGTGATTTCCCCACCAGCTCTCCAGTCTTAACCAGCTACAGCCAGCCCTACTTATCAGCATTAAGGACAAACATAAAAGCATTTCTCTTCTATTGCTTTGGAAATGTATTTTCAAAAACTATGATAACGTATGGCTCTTGTGCGCTCATTATTTAATAATACTCACTAGAAACAAATAATCATTAAACAAAAGGCAATAATTTAATTTCCTTCTTTGCATATAGTTTTCAAAATTCTGATAGGGCCTCATAATAGTAACGCAATATAGTAGTATATGGATGAAGGTGTAAGCTGTCTTTTACAATAGGTTCACTTTACAATTCACCAGATCCAGAAATATTTGAAAGATTTGTTGAATCAGCTTGGCAAACCTTTTATACAGAAAGATCTACAACTCTGCTTGGGACCTTTAAGAAACAAATCTGAACTGGATTTTGGTGGATTGATGGATCCACTTTAGATTTTACAATGACTTCTTTTTATGGCTTTTCATTGGCTTTTCCCTAGATCCACCAGAAAAATCTGATGGCCTTCCATTAGAACATCTGGAGAAAATCCAACATTTCTTTCACCTCATACCAGACTGAAATCTGTTTGGTTTAGTATGACTTTGAGTTGTTCACACATTCATAAAGCATTGTCTTCTCTTTCCCATACAAAAAACCCCATAATTTTTGTCAGCATGGTAATGGCTACTCTACAGAGTGAGTTGCACTAAATGATATGAAAAGTTGCATGGATTTGAACCATGAGACTGGGGAAGGAAACTAGGCCTGGCAGGTTTTGTTACCTGGTAAGGTGGTATATAAGAAAGAAATGAAATGAAAAAGTCATGCAGAGCATTTTGCTGAGTATTAGGAAAGAGCTAGTGAGTGAGGAATAAGGATGCACAAAGTACAAACTTGAATCAAGCAAGTTTGGTTCAAGTTTGCGAAAATCCTTTGTGGATTTGCAGAAATACAGCAATCCTCCCCTCCTTCACAGAAATCAGCCATTGTATGATGTGGGTTTCCTAAGACTCTTGTTGCATTTGGTAGTCCGCAGGTCTCCACCGCAAACCGCCACACTTACCTCTGGGCCCGAGTCACTGCCATCAGCCCCCAGTACCACCAAGAATCCCCTGTGCAGGCACGCGGCAGGTCGCCATGTTCCAAGAGGCCAGATGCTCCCGAAGCACCTCATGAAATGATGCCGCTGACACTCTCCCAGTCATCTCCTAGGCATGCGCGCACCCTACGTCACCATATGGAAAAGGCCCGTGTCGTGAAATCCCCTGCAGCACCCACAGATGACCTCATAGGCTCTGGCCTTTAAAATACTCTCACTTCCCAACAGTGCTCGCCTCAGCAACAAGTCTCCATACATTCCTGAAGTGTGAGTTGCCTGAGTTCCTTGTTCTCCAGTTCCTGCATTCTGTGTCTTCAGTTCCAGTAGTCCTTGTCTTCATCATCAGTTCCAGTGGCCTTTGCCTTTGTCTTCAGTTCCAGTAGTCCTTGTCTTCATCTTCAGATTCTGTGGCCCTTCTTCTGTTCTTCAGTTCCTCGCCTGTCTGTTCTGCTCCTTGCCTTCCTGCCCTGCCTATCCGTTCTTCCTTCCTTATGGATGGATACCCGGTATGGATTTCGGACTGACTCTTGGACATTCTTGCCTGCTGCTCCACTGACCACTGCCTGCTTCCTGGATATTCTCACTTGCCACCTGCTTCTGACCACTGTCTGACTTCTGGATACTCCCAATCCCTTCCTGCCTCTGATCATAGCCTGCTACAGGATACATCTCATCTACTCCTGCTCCGACTCAGCTACTTCAACAGATCCCTCCTCCCGGAGAAGCCCTCACCTAAGACCTGCTGGCCTTGGCACCCAAAGGCTCAACCCGAGGAACATGGGCTGGTAAATATGAAGCTTCACTAGGCCTCTGCTTCATCCAGGTCCGCATGCCGATGGTGGGGACCTCAGGGCTCCTCCATGCAGATTGCATCAACCTCACCTCAGTTTAAGGGTCCATGTCTGCAACAACTCTCTTCAACTTTCTGCAGAGTGGCAGTGAATTTTGCAACTAGCATACATTTAGCAAGTCTTTTCATAATAACCCATATAAGGAATGCATTTTTTTACAGTCATGAGTGGCGTCAGTTTTCAAAGTGAGCTTATGTGCATTAGTTTGCTTTGAAAATTATCCATTGACGAGCGTGCACAAACTAACCTGCACAACATTGCACCTGCTCTTCGGAGGGCCTAATTTGTGCATGTTAATTTACATGCACGCTTTTTCAAATCAAAAGTATGCAGGTAAATCCCAACGCCGCCCAAATTCTACCACCCCACTCCCTGAAGAAGGCATACTTTCAAGCTCACAAGCCCCAGGATATTTTATAACAAGCTATTTACACAAATAGAAAAATGTTTTATGTGCATATATTACTTTGAAAATTATCCCTACAAAGAACAGATATAACTTTATGCAGGTTAATTTGTGCAGGCTCTTAGGGATAATTTTCAAAGCTAGCTCATGCAGGTAAGTTCACTTTGAAAAATGGCACAACTTACGTGTGAAGGCAAACGCATAACTTGTAAGGGATGTTAGAAAATGAATGTCTTCAGGGCAAAACTTGTGCATGTTTATTTCCGTGTATCCTTTCATGTACGCACTGTCCATGCAAGTTTAAAACAAACCATTTACATGTGTAAACCCATGTTTTATGTGTGTAAATGGCTTTGAAAATTCCTCCTTTGGAGGGTAATTTTCCAAAGGGACATCCACAGGTAAAAGAGTGCTTTACCTGTAGAAACAACCCCATAGAAAATTATGCAGCCTATTCGAATGTAAAATTAAGTTCAAATGCACTGCATGTGTGTACATTTCTATGCATAGGGTACACGCATTCCAAGGAGTGGAATCTGTTTAGCATTGGGATTTGTGTGCACATTTTTTTATTTAAAAAAATTATGTGTGAAAATTCTTTCCTCAAAACTGCATGCACCAAATAGTAGTTATAATTGTAAGTGTGTAATTTTCTTGGATTATTTTTAATGCAGACTTGTGCATGTAAATCTGGTTTGAAAATCAGTGCAACTTATTTTGTGTGATTGTATAAAATTACCCCCATAATGCAAAAAGAAAAAAAGGTCACAAATTAATTAAGCATTCTTAAGGCTCTTTCTCAATTACATTGAATAAATTTGCAAAACTCTTACAATAGTTTGCATACCCATACAGGGGAATTTTCAAAGGAGTTATGCATGTAACTTCTGTATCATAATATCATAACAATTTTCAAAAGCCATTTACCTGCATTAAGTGCACTTAATGTGGGTAAAATGTATGGACAATGCAATAGCATATACTGTAATTTTCAAAAGCCCACTTAGACAGGTAAAGTGCATTTACACATGTAAAAACCCAGTTTTAAGTGTGTAAATGCTTTTGATAATCAGGCCCTTAGTGAGAGTATGGGATGTGTGAATTTCTTTCAGGAATAATGTTTTGAGACATTCATAAGCACAGCAACCATGGATTTAATGATAAGTCCTACATGCAATCAATATCCCATAAAAATATTTGTGAAACCCTGAACAGTTGCAAAATTTCAAGGTAAATTGCCATTAATAGTCACAAAAAAACTGGGTCACTAATTATACATTTCAATTAAGTTTCAGAGAAAAATGAAAATAAGGGTTATTAGGAACTCATTTACTAAAGCTTTTTCCCCATTCTATGTCTACGGAAAAAAAAATTTAGTAAATAAGTTCCTTAATTTGTTTGAGCAAAAACTCAAATTTTCTTTTGGTGTGAAACTTTCTTTCACATACAGGCCAATACAGTATGGTGCGCTCAGTCGAGCACACCATTAGCCCCCGTTTGTCCACGCGTTTTGACGCACTATTTTTACCCATTATACAGCAAGGGGTAATAGTGCGTGGAAAATGCGCGTCCAACACCCCCCCCCCCCCCCGAAACTAATAGCGCTCATCACATGCAAATGCAGGTTGATGAGCCTATTAGCTATTCACCCGCAATACAGAAAGCAAAATGTGTGGCCAAGCCGCACATTTTACTTTCAGAAATTAACTCCTGCCAAAGGCAGGAGTTAATTTCTGACAGCACCGGGCAAGTGTACAGAAAAGCAGAAAAAACTGCTTTTGTGTACACCCTCCAACTTAATATCATAACGATATTAAGTTGGAGGCCCCAAAAATAGAAAATAAAAACATCTTCTTAAAAAAAAAAAAAAAATTCTGCCCGCGGCCTGCGGGTTGGAAAACAGACGCTCAATTTTTCTGGCGTCCGTTTTCCGAACCTGTGGCTGTCAGCGAGTTTGACAACCGACGCTGGTAAAATTAAGCATCAGCTGTCAAACCCGCTGACAGCCACCGCTTCTGTCAATAAGGAGGTGCTAGGGACATGCTATTGACCCTAGAGCCTTCTTATTAGCACAGCTATAAATTTTAATACAAAATTGCGCGCTCAGGAGAGCGGGTGCTCGCCTCGGATCGCCGGCTCTCCCGCGCACTTTACTGTATCGGCTTGATAGCTATTAGGGTCAATAAAAGAGCTAGGAAGAATGAGGGAATCTGAAAAGAACAACAGTAACAGTGTAAAAGGAAACCAAAACTTTCTCAGGCAGTGGTTTGGGGTTACATATGGGCATCAACTGAAAATGGAAAATTGTTACTGGACAGACTGGAAAAGCTATTTTATCTGCTGTCATTTACTCTGTTTATGTAGAGACCCCTTGGGTCTTCTCTAGATGGCCCTAGCTCTCTGCCCTTGAGTTAGTCAGCTAGGAGGGATTTATCATCCCTATAGCACCGCCCCATGAGAATGGCTGAAGTGGTAGAATTCCAGTCCATAAAGGGGGTTAGATTAAGGTAGTGTGTGGCAGTGTGGATTTGGACTTTGAGAGAGTCAGACATGTGAGTAGTTGTGCTCTCACAGTTTTAGGCCATCAGACTAGAGCAGGACGGGAGAAACACCGCATTGTCAGCTCCTGGTACAGGACTGGCAAGGGGATTCAAAAGAGAAAAGTTTTTGTAGTTTACTTGGCTTTTTGATACTGTTGACATGATCTTTCTGGGAGGTTATTTCCCCTGCACAGGAAGTCAGATAAGAGCTGCATACCATTTGCACCAAGCAAGATGAGGTTGCAGTGACCATTCGAGTGAAAAAAAGTTTTTCCTGTTGTTTTTCCATCTGAAAGGAAAGGAAGGTAATTTTCTGCCCCCCTTTCTTTCCCCAGGATTGGAAGCTTTAAGAACTGTTTCTAGTCAGAGGCCTTTCCTCCAGGTAAAGAGACCAAAAAGTCATTAGTAAGACTTTGATGTACATAGACACTTTATTATTTATTCACCGTAATTCTTTTGCAACAAATCATAGTAAACTTTTATTTGAAGACCCATCCAGTAAGTCCAGCCTAGTTTATCGATGTTCCTCACTCAAGAGTCATAGATTCACAAGGGGCTGCACCCCTGCCCTGGGCCTTGAAGTTTATTCTTCCCCCCAACAGAAAGAATCCACCCTCTGAGACAATAAGATGGAGAAAGAGACAGTAAATGTAACCCTGAGATACAAATATGTGTATAGCCCTTTGGGATCCACTATCCATGAAAAAAGCTTATATATATATCTTATGATTTAGAACAGTTATCGAGAAATGAAAAAAGGAGAGAATGGAAGAAGCAGGATAGGGAGACAAGGGCAATAAATATTTGATTTATTTGTGACTAGGTTATAGGGATCAAGATAAACAAGCAAGACCAAGAAAAATGCAAGTAAAAACTTGACCAAAAAGCAACATGGGCATGAATTCATAAATGCTCAATTTAAAGACTGAGCAAAAGTTTCACAGTGCATTTTGCCCAAGTTCTTACTTAGTATTTTTTCTGTGTAATTTTAACCCTTTGAGACGTTGTAGGAAAATAAAAAGTTGGACAAAATAATGGGCTCTTTCAAAATTTCCTCATGCAAACTGGCTTGCAGAGTTTTGGGTTGTTTTTTTTGGGAAGGGGTGGGGGGTGGGGAATGGGTTTGTTTTTTTCTGACTTTAAATGTGGTCCAAAATATATCTCCTTACTTGCACCCTGAAATGAGTCAATATCCAAGTGTGGCAAACAAGAAAATGTATTTTTATTTTTATGTATTTGTTTATTTGAGGGGTTGTTTCCTGGGTTTGTAAAGCCAGCAGCAGCTAGATATTTCATTTTTCCAGTGACTGATTGTGATTATGGAATTCAGTCAAGAATACCTTGATCAACCAAACACATGTACCAGTACATTAGGTAAGTGTTACCATTGGGGCTTTATAGTGAGAATGTGTCACCTCACCAGTCCAAAGCATGACAAACAAATTGGATTCTATTTATTTTAAAGCCATCTATTTTTCAGCTACATGTATAAGTTCTTTATCTAGGGCATTACAATTCTGCTTGCGGGCCTAGCCGCGAGCAGCCTCTCACCTTTCCAGCCGCTTGCCTGCTTTCCGACGACATTGTCCTGCAGCTTGGGCCGCCATCTTCCCCTCATGGCCTGAAGGCCGCTACCATCACCACCACTGTCCGCAGCCAGGAGCCATGCCACCGTGTCCTGATGTAGCCAGAAGACCGCTGATGCCATCTTCACGTGGCGGGAGCTGCCACCGTCTTTCCTCCTCTTATTGCAGCCAATGAGCCACTCCGGAGCTCCTCTTCATGGTCCGGAGGCCACCACCAGTGGTTTACACAGCTGGAGCCGCCCTCTGTCCTCTCTTCAGGGGCTGGAGCCATCTCCGATGCCTTGGGCCTACCTCCTCCGCTTCTCCTGCACAGCATGGCTGCTGTCCCTAGTCCTTCTCTTCAGGATTTAAAGGGCCAGTCCTCCTGGCTCCTCCTCATGATGTCATCTTGGGTGTTCCTCTTCAGTCCTACAAAAGGGCTCAGCCTTCAGTTCCTCTTTGCCTTCCCAAGGAGTCAGTTCTGGAGTTGGACTGCTCCTGGATCCTCCGTTCCAGCTCTTCGGTCCAGGAGTCTCAGACGATGTTCGCCTCCACTTCTTCAAGGCACTCTGTTCTTCGAGGGAATTCCTTATCTTCTTTTGTGGTTCCTGATCCTTTGTCTCATCTTCATTCCATGTTTGGTCTCTCGCCGGATCTTAAGTCCATGTCTTCGTCTTCCGACCCTCCTGATTTCTTCACCTTCAGATCTTCCTGAAGTCCTCATCTTCTGATGTCCTGTCTTTCCTGAAGTCCGTCATCCTGTTGTTCTGCCTCTTGGAGCCTCCTCACTGCTCTTCGTTGGGTGACCTGGGGATCCGAAGTCCAGATGTCCAGATGTCTCAAATGTCTTGTTCTTCAGTTCATTCGACACCTCCTGGATGCTCTTGATGAGTGTCCCCTTTTTGCAATGCTGAACATCCTCTCTTTCTCTACCCATACCTGCCTCTCTACCCCTACTTGCCTAAAATCCTCTCTCTCTCTTTCCACCCTACCATCACCTACCTAGCACGCCTTTCTCTCCACCTACCTATAACCATCTTTCCAAAATTCCCAACCAACCAGCTTCCTTTTTGTCTCCACCCACTACATCTACCCAGCATCCATGTTTTCCCTTATATGGCAAATCAAAAACAATGGTACAACCCATGCCGAGCCGCACTGCCTTCCCCTGTTCCCTCCCAGCCCGCTCCGAAATCAGAGCGGCCTCGGAGGAAACTTCTCTACCCCCCTACCCCACCTTCCCTTCCCTTCCCCTACCTCCCCTGCCCTTTTCCCCCTACCTTTTACTTGTTGTTTTTTTTATCTCGAAACTTACTTCAGTCCTGGGACTGAAGTAAGCTGCCCGCACCGGCCAACTGCTGGCACGCGATCCCCGGCACAACGGTAAATATGGCTGCTGTGCTGGGAGCCTGATCCCGCCCCACCCCAGATCACCCTACCCATGGCACGCGATCCCCGGCACAACGGCAAATATGGCTGCTGTGCTGGGAGCCTGATCCCGCCCCACCCCAGACCACCCTACCCATGACCTGCCCCCTCCCTGCCCCTTTTTTCAAGCCCCGGGACTTATACTTGTCCTGGGGTTTTACGCTCGTTGCCGGGCCTTTTTAAAGTAGGCGCGGTGCGCATAAACCTGGTTACGTGCGTAACCCATTTAAAATCCGGCCCAAAATTTGTTTTGGTTCATTCATTCATTTTGTAGATCATTTGGTTTGTTTTAAACAAAAAAAAATGTTTATGTCATGTGTTCATATACCAATACAGCCAATGGGAGAAACAATGCAGCCTATTTTGGGCCCCCAAATTGGGATTTTCTAATCAGTTCCACTGATAGGCAGTGATAGAGTGTCAAAGCAACTGCAAGAGTGGTATGAAGCCAGCAAAGCATCATGAAAGGTGCAAAGCAGCCCCAGAGTGCAAGAACACCCAAGGTTCCAAATTAAGGTCAAAGGGCACCATCCAAAATGGTACAAAACCCTAGACAGGGAGAATCCAGAGGAAATCCATGAAGGAGAGACCTGATGTGATTTCTATAAGGCATCATTAGGTGAAGGACTTGGCTGCTCAGGCTTCATTGGAGGACTAAGATGCTACTGACTAGAGGCATCAAATGTTCTTTAGTCACTAGCTGTTTAATATTCTGTGATTGAAGTAATCCAGGACACAACTGGTCTTCTAAATCCGTTTTTGAAAACACTGCCTCCAATACCTCAGAGCAGTAATCATGGAGGAGCACACTCCCGGGTCCTGGAGGCTGCACTTCTACAGCCCTTGTCTTTTGCTGTGGTATAATCCATTGAAGGGTGAATACTGGATGAGACCAATAATTGTAAGACTAAGGGAATAGAGTTTGAAGAGAATGTCCAAGAGGTAATGAAATAGGGTTGCCAACTGGCTCCAGATTTTCAGGACAGATTGATCCAGTCCTGGTTTTAACCCATTGCATGCTGGGACTTATTTTGATTTACCTATTACATTCCCTTAGAAAATCAAGATTATAAGTATCTGTATGCGGGGGGGAATAAAACCAGGACTGAATCAACTTGTCCTTAAAATCTGGAGCCAGTTGGCAACTTTAATATGAAACCGCAAAAGATATGTAAAGATACTGAACAAATAGTGCAGATTATACCATACGGTTACGCCACAAAACAAACTGTACTATCAAGGGTGTTATCTATTTGATTATTTGTCCTTGCCATCTAATTTATGTCAGCAAGACTTCCCAGCATGTGGACACCTACCTTATCAAACACAGAAGCTCCTTGGGAAATCAACAATTGATAGCCCCACTAGCCTTTCATTGTTTAGGCCATAATTACCTTTTCAAAGATTTGTATTATAGGGTTATTGATGTGAGTTACAAAGATTGGTGAGGTGGAAACTAATAAAAATCTACTATGTCTGAAACAAATGTGGATTTATCACTTGAGGAGCAGGCTTGAACTCTGATCTAGAGCTGGCTTGTATTCTTCAGATTATTTTCTTCTGGTCATTGATTTACATCTCACAAAGTGGTTATGGTGTTTTTCTTTAACTGTTCAATACTTATTTTGAGTAGTGATTCCTTAAGATGTCATATTGATTGACACTTTCCTATCCTGCTTCAGAACCAGTGATCTTCTATGTTGCACACTGATAATGCCATCTTTGTTTTGGACATTTAAACTATGTCACATCACATCGATTCAAAAGTGAGACTCCCTTCTTCTGCTTGAGAACAGCTGGTCTGTTGTTGAACTCATGGTGTATTGATCATCATCATCATTGGCTCAGTGTGCTTCTTGAGAACAGCTGGTCCGTTGTTGAACTCATGGCATATTGATCTGATCATCATCATTGGCTCAATGTGCTGCATTATTCAAAAAAGCAAACAGTATGTTAGGAATTATTAGGAAGGGAATGGTGAATAAAATGGAAAATGTCATAATCCCTCAGTATCGCACCACATGAGACCTTGATTATTTTGTGCAATTCTGGTCACCACAACTCAAAAATGATATAGTTACACCGGAGAAGGTACAGTGAAGGGGACCAAAATGATAAAGGGGATGGAACAGATCCCCTATGAGGAAAGGCTAAAGAGATTAATGCTGTTCAGCTTGGAGAAGAGATGGCTGAGGGGGGGATATGATAGAGGTCTTTAAAATCATGAGAGGTCTAGAATGGGTAGATGTGAATTAGTTATTTACTCTTTCTGATAATAAAAGGACTGAGGGCACTCCATTAAGTTTGCAAGTAGCACATTTAAAAATAATGGGAGAAAATAATTTTTCACTAAACGCACAATTAAGCTCTGGAATTTGTTGCCAGAGGATGTGGTTAGTGAAGTTAGTGTAGCTAGGTTTAAAAAAGATTTAGATAAGTTCTTGAAGGTCCAGTAACTGCTATTAATCAAGTCAACTTAGGGAAGTCCATTAACTGCTATTACTGGCATCAGTAACATGGGATCTACTTAGTGTTTGGGCACTTGCCAGATACTTGTAGCTGGATTGGCCACTGTTAGAAACAGGATGTTAGGCTTGATGGACCCTTGCTCTAACCCAGTATGACAATTTCTTATGTTCTTATATTCTTATCATTCAGATAAGTACTATTGAAACACTTTGCCCCTGATGCAGTGACCTCACAAAACATCGGCTGGTGTCAGGCTGCATGTTGTATTTAAGAATTGTGATTCTCACTAAAGATAATTGTACTTGCTTTGTAAAAATTCACAAAAAAATATTGTTTGACTAGGGTTAATAATTGAGTCAGACAGCAGAATAATATAACCACACATCCATGACTTGCCGATACCCCATATTTTCAGTCAAGATATTTGGTTAGATGCATTTTATGACTTTGCCATTGTTTGTGTCAAGAAAACACATAGACATCTGTGCACCACCATTCACACTACAGGTCAGTCCAGATCACTTCTATTCAGAAACAGGGAACACGAGAGCATTTTTCAAACTAGTGCTGGTTTTTACTGCCATTTTTATTGCGGTTTTCTGCATGTCAATTTTAATGTTGTTTTTGGCGACCGTTTTGGGCTTACTATGGAATTTAAGCACTGGTTTGATTTGCATACCATTAGTTAACTGAATCAAGAAGGGCACATATTTTTTAATGTGGTATAAAATGTGGTATAAAAAAATCTGCTTTAACATTTTTCACTGGTTTTGGTGATGGTTTAATTACATCAATCCTATGGACACAAATACAGTGTAAATGTGTACACTGCTGACTGACTCCTTTTTGATACACTAAACAACTGTTAAAAATAGAACCAAGAAGGCTGGCACCCTTACAGAGCTCTTCTTCACTTCAGTATGACAGTGTCTGTTAATCTTACTGCAATGTGTCAGATAGAGACAAAAAATATCAGTGCCACTGCCTCAGTGCCTCTCAGTTTCTGACACAGTGAGCGAGAGACCACTGCAGAAGAGATCAAAAAAAGACTTTTAATAGTACCAAAGTCTACTTTTTTAAAGCATTTTTAAACTCTGAAATTCTGCAATGAGATACTTCACTGCCACCTACCATAGAGCAAATACAGTTTCCTGCACATGCTCAGATTTTTCAGTGAGAGGATGTCAGTGCCACTTGATGTAGGTAGCAGCTATAGGCTACTTAAAAAGATACGTAACCATGATTTGTTCTCTGCCAGGTCTCCTTGCGAACTTGTCCTGCCTTGGCTCCCAGGAGATTGTGATGTTACACAGGCTACAGTTGGTTGCTATAGTTACCCATTGTTTGATCAGCACAGCCATAGACTTGAATGGGCCACAGATTTGAAAGGGAAACACAGAGACAAAGATTTTTGTTTAAATTTGTGGATACACTCATTCATTTCAGGGGTCCATGAATGAAACAAAAATAGACTAATTTATTGCATTCTATCCATTCATTGATTAGTCCATCCCTAATTTCACTTAAGCTTGCAAATGCTGTACCTTAGATACATTTGAAAATTGGGCTCTTAGTGAAGGAGCCAATCCTCACCCAGTGCCTAAATCTGGATAGCCAAGTTAGCTGGCAAATGTTGAGTCAGTGCTGGCTACCTAGCATTCTCCCTCTGCCCTCATCCCACCCCAGGTCTACCCAGAATTTGACTGGTTAAATTTTGGAGAAATGGTGAAATAAATGTGGATAAATGTAGCTAGTTAGCTCAGTCAATTTTCAAAGTCTTTAACCTAACCAGTTAATTTCTTCTTTAGCTAACAAGATCCCTTTGTATACTGACCTCACTGTGGGGTAGATTTTTTAAAAAAGCGCGTTCGCGTACTTTTGTTTGCGCAGCAGGCGCAAACAAAAGTACGCTGGATTTTATAAGATAAGCGTGTAGCCACACATATCTTCTAAAATCCGGGATCGGCGCGCGCAAGGCTGCCGATTTTGGGCAGTCAGCGCGCGCCGAGCCGCGCAGCCTGTCTCCGTTCCCTCCGAGGCCGCTCCGAAATCGGAGCGGCCTTGGAGGGAACTTTCTTTCGCCCTCCCCTCACCTTCCCCTCCCTTCCCCTACCTAACCCACCCCCCTGGCCCTATCTAACCCCCCCCTTACCTTTATCCACGGATTTACGCCTCCCAGAGGGAGACGTAAATCCACGTGCACCAGCGGGCTGCTGGCGTGCCGAGACCCGACCCGGGGCGGTTCTGGAGGGCGCGGCCATGCCCCCGGAATGCCCCGGGCCGGCACCACGCCCCCAAAACGCCGTGTCAATCGGCCACGCCCCGACACGCCCCCTTCCAAAAACCCCGGGCCCTACGCGCGTCCCGGGGTTCTGCGCGCACCGGCGGCCTATGGAAAATAGGTGCGCCGGCGAGCAGGACTTTTAAAATCTGCCCCTGTAAGAATAATCCAACCACCTACGTGTGCTAAAATGGAATTCTAACCAAGGAAGACCTAAGTCTCTCAAATAACTCTGTTATGGAGGCAAAGACTTTTGATTTTGTTATATTTATTCTTAAAATTGGATATCCTATTTTTATTCTTAGGATATGATAGATCAATTACAGTCAATATATCTTACCAAAACTGATACATTATTACTATAAGCAAGCACAAAGAAAGAAGGAGGTCAGGAGTGCCCGTGAGGAAATCAAGAATTAAATTATATTTGAGTTTTGGCACAGAGTGAAAAATTATCCATTATCCAGCCAAAAGGATTATATACTATCTGCTCAGAAGATGGGGCACATTAAATAAAAAGCTATGATGGGAGTAGGAAATTCCATTTTCCACACTGTATCCCAAAATTGACTTCACTTCATTGGGAAAAGGGATATTTTTTGCTTAACTTTATTGATTATATAAATCCACTTGAATCCTGTTCCACCTTTTCTAACAGTAATGCTGTAATATTTTTCTATTACTCTATATCTAATTACAATATATTTTGTTCAATTTTCAGGATGTTTCAGAGCTTGCCAGATCTCAACAAGAATTTACATGTTTAAAGAAATTAAATAAATTAAAAAGATATCTAAACCTCAGTGAGGGATAGTTATCATTTTGCAAAGCTGTCAATAGGATACTTCGGCATGTAAGATTTCTACCAGGGTTATTTATTTACAAGACCCAATAGAAAACTAATTCATGAAAGATTATAACTTCTATGAAGTCTATATTCAGTCATTAGCTTGATTACAAAGTTAGCCGGATAAACTATCTTAAAGATAGCCAGATAAGGTTTTATAATGTATGCTAGTTTCTTACAAATTGTTTTTAATCTGTTGTGAACTGTTTCGATGGACTGTGAGCGACGGTATATAAAAAAATGTTATATAAATAAATAAAATAGTCAGCTAACTTTAGGGCAGTTCTATGGCATGACCAGAGTTAGCCAGATATGTTATCTGGCCAACTCTAAATAGCAGAATTAGCTGGAGAACTTAGCTGGTTAACCTAACTCTTCCTAGAAATGCCCGTGGAAAGCTCCTAAGTTATCTGGACAAATTTTAATGGCATAATGAGATACACAGATAAAGTTTAGCTGCTTAAGTGGGAAATATTCAAAGGTCAGCATTTACCTGGATAATTTGCAAATTAAACAACTAAATGCCTCAGAATGTAAACCTCTGTGTGAAATTCTGCACGTTAGTACATTAGCTTCTAAGCTTTTTCCCCATAGATAAAGCCAGGAAGAATAACTTTCAAACAACTCCATGCAGTCCCATATACACAAGTATAGGGATCCGTGGATAATTGATATAGTATTTTAGAATCTGTAAAGTCCCATCTGCCTAGATTTCAAAATACATGTATCTCTGCCCTTGAAAGAACGTGTGTACTTTTCAATACACACGTTTAGCGCATACTCAGGAACTTTAAGGGAATTAGATTCAGACGACAACCAATACAGTCCCTGACTTTTATGGTCTGGGGTACTGATATGCAGACATATGGGAAAAAGCACAGGGATGCTTCTATGGCCAAGTCGAAAAGCAAAGCAAGTCAAGCCGCATTGTCTGAATTTTCAAGAAGGCTCCTCACCTAGTAAAACTGTTTCTAGCAGTAATTTTTTATGGGTTTGACAGTTGCTTTGTTTTGATTTTAAATTTTGCTATCCTTATCACGGAGCTATCCTTATCACGGAGCAGCAGTTACTACCCCTAAGAGAAACATGGGGATAACCTGCACAGTGCAGTGACCAAACGTTTAACTGCATATACTGATTTCAGAAGGGGACAGTGAAGAGCCACTGTAACAGTGGGTCAAGTGTTAACTGGCATGAATGGAAACATAAACAATATACTGAGTCAATCCATAAGTGATATTATTCAGAACCAAAGACCATCTTACCTGCTAACATGCTGGATACTGAAAAGTTTTGTGTACTAATTTCAGTATAATCATAGGTCTTATTAAGATCACAGTGATTTCATTTTTTTTTATATGTGTGATCACTTGCAAACATTTTCACTTATCTTTTATGTAAAAATCTGTTGCTTTCTTAAAAACCCCAAACTGGCAATCCCTGTTATGATTCTGCACTTACCTCCGGAGCACAGGAGCCGTGGACTTTAATCTTCAGCATGGCTTAGAGCCTCGCCTATCAGGACCCTCTTGCTGCAGGGAGTGCCGCCGACGCACTCTTCAGCTTCACGGCCTGGAAGCTGCAATCCCCAGGCTTTCCTGGTGGCTGGAGCCACCCTCGATGCCTCCAGCAGCGGCAGGAGCCGCTGCTGATATCAGGGCCTGTGTAGAGGCCCGGCTTCTCCCTGCACTGCTCCTGCAGCTTGGCTGCTGGCCATGGTTCTGCATACTTCCTGCTTCCTGTCTCCTAGGGCGCGGGCCGCGCCTCCTTCAGAGATTTAAAGAGCCAGCCTCCTAGCCCCACCTGGACTCCTCTCAGGGCGTTTCTTGATCTTCAGCCCTATATTAGGGCCCAGCTTCCAGTCCTTAGGGACCTTTGCAAGGAGTAAGTTTGTCTCAAGGACTTCTCGTCTTCACTCCTGCTGGTATTTCCTGTTCTTCGTGGGATCCCTCATCGTTCTTCATGTTCCTGGTCTCTTCCTGATGTTTCATGCTTTTCCTGATGTCTTGTGGTCTTCCTGTGATGTTCCAGCTCCTCGAGTCCTCCAGATTTATTTATTTATTTATTTATTTATTTATTTGAAATTTGTGTATACCGACATTCGTTAGGCAAACATCACATCGGTTTCCATGTAACATAAAAACTGGCCAACATGGCTTTACAATGAAACTGATAATGGAACTGGGTGGAGGTAAGGGAGGGGAAACAAAAGGGAATTACTGAACGAAAAGAATATAAGCTATAAACATGATGATAAATAAGCAATAAAAATTATATACAAAGGATTATTTACAAGTAAATTGTAAATTTACTTGTAAATAATCAGATGTTCATCCCGAAGGTAAATCCATTTTGTCCGGTTCCTGTTCTCGGACATTGGAGCCTCGGTCAGTTGGGTTCCTTCCTGATGCCTCATCACTGCTTCTGCTTCCTGGACCCTTGGTTCCTCATGGCTATCTTCTCTGGCGTGTCATGTCATGTCTCGTCACCTCGTGGCATGGGCCAGCCTTCTCGTCTCGCAGCACTAGTCTCCAGAGGGTCATCTTTACTTCAAAGCCAAGTCTCGTCTTGGTCCCATGTTTAATGCCTTAAGCCAAGTCTCGCCTTGGCTCCCTTCCCTTTGCTCGAAGCCAAGTCTCATCTTGGTCCCTTTCCCTGGAATTTGTCTCGGCCCTCGGATGTACTGGTGGCTGCACCGTCCATGCCTAAGACTCTGATTGAACCTGTGCCATTTTAGCGTGGTCCGCGACCAGCCATGGGCGGCTGTGTAGGGCATGCCTTGGTACAGGCTTCTACTGAATCTTCGCCATGTTCCGGCTTCAACTACCATGTATTCGTCTGGAGTCTCTTCGCACTCAAGCATGGTCCGCGACCAGTCCTTGGGCTGTGGGCTGTGTAGGGCACGCTGCATTGCAGCCTCAAACCAGTACTTGTTCCTAAAACCTTGATCCTGAGTCTTTGTGCTCAAGCTTCTCGTCTGAGTCTTCACATCTCAAGCTTCTCATCTGAGTCTTCATGCCCCTAGTCCCTTGTCTCAGCCTTCATGTTCCAGAGCCTTCGTCTGCCCTCATCTCCAGTCTGGCCTGCTGCCGTTGCCGTTCCCAGCGGTAGGTCCGAAAGGGCTTGGAGTAGTCGGAGGACCACTCAGAGACCAACCAAGGGTGGTTGGCCTCACTGAGGAATGCAGGTCGGCAGGGTCCTGGGCTTGGTCTCGACCCAGACATTGATTTGTCTCACCAGCCTTGGTGTTTCCCCGGAGCTCCTCTCTGGGTTCACCGAGGTCCAAGGGCACACATCTCCTATTCTCGCGCAGCAGCTGCTCATGGCATCTCTTGCTCCGTCTAGCCAAAGCCTGCCTACGCATAACAGAGGGCTAAGGCCCCCCTTTCTGTAACAATCCTGACATGGGATCATATTTCAAAACCAACCTGCTTCACAGTGAAGCTTGACAAATATACTTGGGGGTTTCAGAAGCTTCTAATTGCATGCTTCTGCTAGATTTCTAAACCAATATCAAATTTTAGGTAGGAGAGGCTGACAGGAACAGGAAGTTAGCAATCAGATAGATGGTGGAAGGGGTACTGTTTGTGGTTAGATTTTATTTTGTATTCTCAAGTGAAAATGTCTACGAAATTTGTAAATGCGGACTTCAGCCCTATATGCTATGTTATAAAATTGGACTTCCTACATAATAAGTGTATATGGTGTTGGGCCAGCCCAGTGGCTAGTGTTGCACATTGTCATGCAGAGTGAGCTGGGTTCATTTCCTGGTTCAGATTATCTATTTTTCAGATCAGCCAGGGCTGAGGATTCTGTACAGGCAGCATTTATTTTTATGGAGGTCCATATTCAAAAGCCATTTAGATGGATAACATAACATCACCCTAACGCACGCAATAACGGCCCATTGCAATTTGATGAATGACCCCCTTTGATAGCCGGCTATATTCAATAGTGTGGCTGCACTGTTGAATATGCCTCCAAAGTTAGATGGATACGTTTAGACCTCATTATTTATTTTATTTATATTCTGCTTTTCGGCATTTCAAAGCAGATTACATTCAGGTGCTATAGGTATTTCTGTGTCCCCAGAGGGCTTAAAATCTAACAGTCTCACTTACTAAGCATTTTTCCCATTGACACAGAATGGGAAAAAAAGCCTTAGTAAATCAGGCACTAAGACAATGGGGAGTAAAGTGACTTGTCCATGGTCACTCTTTGAAATTTACAGCCTCTAGAAGGAGTCAGATTCATTAGGGGTATGCATGAGAAAAACTTTCATAATTCATTGCTGCTTTGTTTCTGCATTTTAGCGCACACTAAATCATTAGGGCTGGATTTTTAGAGGTACGCGCGGGCGTACATTTGTGCACGCGACCTGGCGCGCACAAATGTATGCCCGGGTTTATAACATGCGCGTGCAGCCACGTGCATGTTATAAAATCCAGGGTCAGCGCGCACAAGGGGGTGCACACTTATGCACCTTGCACGCGCTAAGCCCTAGGGGTCCCAATGGCTTTCCCCATTCCCTCTCTCCCCCCACCTTCCCCTCCCTTCCTGTGCTTAACCCGCCCCCCAGCCCTACTTAAATCCCCCCTTACCCTTGTTTTACAAGTTGCGCTTGCCTCTGGGCAGGCGTAGGTTGGGTGCACTGGCTGAGTGCCGGTGCGCGATCCCCCAGCCTAGCAGCCCCACGAGGGCCTCTGACCATGCCCCTGCCCTGCCCCAGACTGCCCACATCCCACCCCTTTTTTCAAGCCCCAGGACATATGCGCATCCTGGGGCTTGCGCACATTGCCGGGCCTATACAAAATAGGCTCAGCATGCGTAACCCTCCTGTACGCTTAAATCCAGCTGGATTTACGCGCGTAGGGCTTTTAAAATCTGCCCCTTAGGGTGTAAAGTAAAAAAATGTTCACTTTTCTTAGTTTCTGTATTTTTATTCATGTCATTATGGTTTTTCTCCATTTTGCTTTGATTTTGTGCACACTAAATTTTTTTAACATGCCTTAAGTCCCATTTAATGCGTACTAATCAGATTTAGTGCACAATAATTCAAATTAGTGTGCACTGTATGAAAAATAAATTAATAAAATAAAAGCAAATCCCTATTAATTATTTTAGCATGCACAAAATGTTGGGATCCTGCCTGTGGGCCTAGCCGCAGGAAATCGCTCACCTCCGGTGGCAGGCCGCCGCCACTGTCGTCCTTCGTGCAGCCCAGAGGCCGCTGCTGGGCCGGTGCCTCCGTGGTCCTACCGCCGCCGCCTAGACTGCTGCTCCTGCTTCTTCGCGGCTCCAAGCTGCCACTGGGGTCCTCTGCTTGAACAGCAGGATGCTGCCGCTGAGACGGCCTGTTGCCTCCGTGGCAGGATGCCACCGCTGTCTTCTTCTCTTCACGGCAGGGAGCTGCCTCCAGCCTGGCTTCCCACGCGGCAGGATGCCACCATAGGCTTTTGCTCTTTTGGCTCTCCTAGGTATGAGCTCGCGCCTCTTTTATTCTCTTAAAGGGCCAGCAGCGGGAAAAGCCCTGCAGCCCTCACCAATAATGTCAGCCACCCTTGCCTGGCTTAGCCCTATAAAAGGGCCCTGTTTCTTTTCCTCAGTGCCTTTGGATCTGGTGTTCTTCCTTCCGGTCAAGATCTTCCTTCCGGTCCAGGTCTTCCTTCCAGTCCAGATCCTCCGTGGTCTTCCTATATCTTGATGGATCTTCATTCAATGTTCTTGATGTTCCTGGTCTCCTTCGTCTTGATGTTCCTGGTCTCATCCCTCGTTCAAAGCTCCATCGTTGCTTGTTCTTTGTTCCTGATGTTCCAGATGTCATGATGTTCCAGATGTCCAGATGTCCCTGATGTCGATGTTCCTGTCCTGACTCTATCATTCTCATCTCCAGCTCTTCGTCCAGTTCCCAGGTTCCTTAGCTGTCCACCTTTCCTGGTGTGCCATTGTCGTGGTCCATGACCAGCCCATGGGGGGTTGTGTAGGGTGCCTCGTGGCACGAGGCCTACCTTCTCGTCTACAGTGCAAGCCTCCAGAAGGCTCCTGTTTTTAATGCCAAGTTCCTGAGTATGAATCCTGAGTCAAGAATCCTGTCCCAGTCTTCGGAGTTCCTTGCGCCTGCTTTCGTCCATGCCCAAGACTCTTCCAGAACCTGCTCCACTTCAGCATGGTCTGCGACCAGCCACCGGCAGCTGTGTAGGGCATGCCGCAGTGCAGGCCTCTCCTGAATCTTCGTCATGTCCTGGCTTCAGTTCTACTGCTTTGTCTGGAGTCTGCTTCGCTTTCAGCGTGGTCCACAACCAGCCATGGACAGCTGTGTAGGGCGTGCTGCAATGCAGCACTCACCCTGTACTTTCTCCTGAATCCTGAACCCTTGTCTGAAACTTCCACGTATCCTGAATCCTTGCCTGAGACCTCCAAGCAACTTGAAACCTTGTCTGAGTCCTCTGAGTATCCTGAGTCTGAGTCTGAGTATTCTGAATATCCTGAGTCTATGTCTGAGTTTTCTAGTTCCTGTCTCATCTTGTTCCTGCCCTTAGCCTCCATCTGGCCTCATGCACTTGTCTTTCCCAAGCGGTGGGTCCGGAAGGGCTATCGAGTGGCTGGAGGGCTACTCCCAAGACCAGCATTGTGTTGCTGGGTCTCATTGGTGCATGTAGGTCCAGTGGAGGGCTGAGCCTGCCTTGTTCCTGTTCCAGACATTCCTTACCTTGCCTTCAGTCCAGCCTTGCTCCTGCTCTGCCCGTGCTTGCACTTACTCACCTCTCACGGTGTGTCTTGGGGCTCCTCCCTGAGCCACACCATCATCCAAGGGCTCACAATCTCCCTTGAGAAGTGACCATGCCTCCGTACTCGGAACACAAAAAGTATTTAACATGCACAATACAATTGTTGCTTTTGGCGGCCTGCAGGTCTGCCCAATGAACTGCCATACTCACCATCAACCCTGAGCTGTGACCAAGAACTCCTGTTGCCTGGTAAGGCCCCCCAGTTAAATGAGTGGCAGGCCACTGCACTTAATCAGGCCTGATGTGACTCCAGAGGAAATGCTGCTGGCTTCCAAGATGGCTGCCCCTAGATGCATGCACATGCCAAACCTGCCACAATTTAAAGGACTCACAGCAGGAAATCCCCCATGGTATCAGGATCCTTGGCCTATAAAATGCCCATTCACTCTGCAATCCATGCCTTAGCAATAGGTCCGCTATTGCTCAGTAGAGTGAGTTGGCTCAGTGTTCCCTGCCTACATTCCTGGTCTTCGTGTCTCCAGTTCCTGGTCTTTGTGTCTTCTGTTCCAGTGGTTCTGGATCTCTGTTGTGTGGTTAGTCTTCATTTCTTCCATGTCTTCTTTTTTCTTCCTATCTGCCTAAGCTATTCCTTGCCTCCCTGCCTGTCTGTCCATCCTGCCTTCCTTTGGATGGAACTTTGGTACTGACCTTGGCCTGTTTCCTGGACCCTGTTTGAACTGCACGTGCCACTGACTATTGCTCATTACTTAACCATGCTTGAAATCCACTTGCCACTGACCACTGCACATTACTTGACCATGCTTGAACTCTGCTTGCCACTGACCATTGTCTGTTATCTGACCATGCTCGAACTCTGCCTATCTCAGACCCTGGCCTGTTACTCGACCATCTTTACCGAGCTTCATCTGGTCAGAAGAGGCCCCTGCCTAAGAACTTCCAGGCGCACACTGAGAGCTCAACCTAAGGGGAAAGCGGTTGGTATAGATGAAGCTCCAGTTGGGCTTCTGCCTCACCTAACTCTGCCTGCCAACAATGGGGACCTGTAGGGCTCCACCCTGCAGGTTTTACCAACTCTACCTCGGTCCAAGGGTTCACGCACACAAAACAATTTAGAAGAAGCTAAAATACAAAAGCAGATCCAAGTGAAAATCTGTTGTATTTTTCTTACATTCCTGATTAGAAAAACCCATAAAACAAAAGAACAAATGTGAATGGAATTTCCCATGTCATTTTAAATGACTGCACATCCCTAATAGTCATCATGTAATAGCAACATCTAATGGTTGGATATAGGGCCCATGATTGCAGATTTTTGGAAATATCCTTGGTGCATTGCCCCAGCTGAGGATCATCACATAATGACCAGACTAAGTTAAGTGTCAGTTAAGTGTCAGTTTTGGCATGGTTTGAGAGTTATTTGTCTAATCGTTCTCAAATCATTAAATTTAACAACTCCTCTTCTGAGTTACAACAGGTAAAGACTGGGGTTCCACAGGGTTCCGCCCTTTTGGCGATGCTGTTTAATGTTTATCTTGCTCCCATTACTAAACTTTTGGCTATCATTACTGATGGGTATAAAATCTATGCAGATGATATCCAATTTTATATAAAAGTTCAGAAGTCTTGGTCTGAAACAGTTGAGTTACTTGCTTATTGCATGAATTCCATTACTCGGTTAAAACATAATAAGCTTCTTCTGAATACTAGCAAAACCTCTATGCTGTTGATCCATCGTCCTCATTCTCAACCTGTTTCTGACACTATTTCCTTTGAGAATTTTTCTTTTTCTCTAAACCGATTAAGAGTTTGGGTTTCTTGATAGATTCAACCTTGTCATTTAAAGCACAGATTAGTTCTGTAATTAAAGTAGGTTTTTTTAAGTTGAGACTTCTAGCTGGATTACGTCATCTATTGTATGAATCCGATTTTCTGATGATCGTACGGGCCATCATTTTTCCTCATATTGACTATTGCAATAGCCTTTATGTTGGTCTCCCTAAAAATTTAATTCGTTCACTTCAACTTCTGCTCAATTCAGCAGCTAGGTTAGTGTCATCTTCTAAGTGTTCTGATCGAATTATTCCAGTTCTATGTAGACTTCAGTGGCTGCCTGTGATAGAGCGTATATTTTTCAAGATAGGAATGATAGTCTTTAAACTCCGTGCTCTACCTTCTGATGTCTGGTTTAATGCTTTACTTCGGATCCATAAGCCAGCCAGAACACTTAGGTCCTCACAACTTAATTTACTCTGTGAGATTAGCCCATTTATATAGTACAAGGGAAACAGCCTTCTCCATAGCGGCACCTAATCACTGGAATATGATTCCGTTTGATCTTCGATCGATTGAAGATGTTAAGAAATTCAAAACATCTTTCAAGGAATTTTTGCTCAATTGTACATACAATTGTTAATAGGGATGTGAATCGTTTTTCAACGATTAAAATTATTGTCCGATAATGTTTATATCGTCTTAAATCGTTATAGAACACGATACAATAGAAATTCTAACGATTTATCGTTAAAAATCGTTAAATCGTGTTAGTGCGCACTAACTCGAGTTAGTGCGCACTAACTCGATTTAGTGCGCACTAACTGAAAATGATACAAATAAACACTTTCCAGGTCACTGAAGGTCAGTTAGGAATGAATATGTGTTCCTATTGGCTGGCTGCCCTCTTATCTATTGATGTTACCACTGAGGTGATGGTTGGGGGGATGGGAAATGGAACTGGAAACTAACGAACACCAACAGAAAATGAAACAAAGTGTTCACACTTCCCAGGTCAGTAAAGGTCACTTAGGAATGAATATGTATGTATGTATTCCTATTGGCTGGCTGTGCTCTTATCTATTGATGTTACCAATATGGTTGGGGGGATGTGAAATGGAAACAGTTGGAAGCTTGACAAAAAAAGTAATGTAATGATCAGCACTCACCTGACTAGAACTTGTTTGTTTATTATTTTTGTTAGCAGGCACCTGAAATGCTAGTGCATGTTGAATTTGCCAATCACTGTGCATTTTAGAAAGGTGGTCCTGGCTGGAACTGTACACAGTTCAAATATATGTAATTGATTGTTGGTAAGTGTATTTTTTAAGTAGCCACACTGGCACCAGTATGTTTACTTTTCCTCCTACTTAACTCACTAGCTCAGCTTTGTAAGAAGGGCTTCTCTGCTTGTGTGTTGTTTTTGTTTGGTGTGAGGAGAGCAGAAACATCAGATCTTTATTCAATCTACTACAGTCATCTCTTACAGTGCCCTATCCCTATTAATACCAGGAGTGTTGTGATCTTCCTGCACACAGTGCCCTAACCCTGATACCAGTCTGAGACAGCTCCCTCCCTGCATTACTAGTGAGAGGCTGGCTTCACAGACAGGGGGGAGCTGCCTGACCCTCACTCCTGACTTCCCCCATGTCCCAGCTAGTGAATGGTGTGTGGGTGAGGGGGGGGGGGAGGATGGTGAAGTCTGAGACAGCTCCCTCCCTGCATTACTAGTGAGAGGCTGGCTTCACAGACAGGGGGGAGCTGCCTGACCCTCACTCCTGACTTCCCCCATGTCCCAGCTAGTGAATGGTGTGTGGGTGAGGGGGGGGGAGGAGGATGGTGAAGTCTGAGACAGCTCCCTCCCTGCATTACTAGTGAGAGGCTGGCTTCACAGACAGGGGGGAGCTGCCTGACCCTCACTCCTGACTTCCCCCATGTCCCAGCTAGTGAATGGTGTGTGGGTGAGGGGGGGGGGGGAGGATGGTGAAGTCTGAGACAGCTCCCTCCCTGCATTACTAGTGAGAGGCTGGCTTCACAGACAGGGGGGAGCTGCCTGACCCTCACTCCTGACTTCCCCCATGTCCCAGCTAGTGAATGGTGTGTGGGTGAGGGGGGGGGGGGGGGAGGATGGTGAAGTCTGAGACAGCTCCCTCCCTGCATTACTAGTGAGAGGCTGGCTTCGCAGACAGGGGGGAGCTGCCTGACCCTCACTCCTGACTTCCCCCATGTCCCAGCTAGTGAATGGTGTGTGGGTGAGGGGGGGGGGGGGGAGGATGGTGAAGTCTGAGACAGCTCCCTCCCTGCATTACTAGTGAGAGGCTGGCTTCACAGACAGGGGGGAGCTGCCTGACCCTCACTCCTGACTTCCCCCATGTCCCAGCTAGTGAATGGTGTGTGGGTGAGGGGGGGGGGAGGATGGTGAAGTCTGAGACAGCTCCCTCCCTGCATTACTAGTGAGAGGCTGGCTTCGCAGACAGGGGGGAGCTGCCTGACCCTCACTCCTGACTTCCCCCATGTCCCAGCTAGTGAATGGTGTGTGGGTGAGGGGGGGGGGGGAGGATGGTGAAGTCTGAGACAGCTCCCTCCCTGCATTACTAGTGAGAGGCTGGCTTCACAGACAGGGGGGAGCTGCCTGACCCTCACTCCTGACTTCCCCCATGTCCCAGCTAGTGAATGGTGTGTGGGTGAGGGGGGGGGAGGATGGTGAAGTCTGAGACAGCTCCCTCCCTGCATTACTAGTGAGAGGCTGGCTTCACAGACAGGGGGGAGCTGCCTGTCCCTCACTCCTGACTTCCCCCATGTCCCAGCTAGTGAATGGTGTGTGGGTGAGGGGGGGGGGTGGATGGTGAAGTCTGAGACAGCTCCTTCCCTGCATTACTAGTGAGAGGCTGGCTTCACAGACAGGGGGGAGCTGCCTGACCCTCACTCCTGACTTCCCCCATGTCCCAGCTAGTGAATGGTGTGTGGGTAAGGGGGGGGGGGGGGGGAGGATGGGGAAGTCTGAGACAGCTCCCTCCCTGCATTACTAGTGAGAGGCTGGCTTCACAGACAGGGGGGAGCTGCCTGACCCTCACTCCTCCGGGGTATTGTGATCTTCCTGCACACAGTGCCCTATCCCTGATACCAGGGGTGTTGTGATCTTCCTGCATGCAGTGCCCTATCCCTATTAATACCAGGAGTGTTGTGATCTTCCTGCATGCAGTGCCCTATCCCTATTAATACCAGGAGTGTTGTGATCTTCCTGCATGCAGTGCCCTATCCCTGATACCGGGATGTGTGCAAGAAGATCACAACACCCCCGGTATCAGGAATAGGGCACTGTGTGCAGGAAGATCACAACACCCCCAGTATCAGGAATAGGGCACTGTGTGCAGGAAGATCACAACACCCCTGGTATTAGGGATAGGGCACTGTGTGCAGGAAGATCACAACACTCCTGGTATTAATAGGGATAGGGCACTGTGTGCAGGAAGATCACAATACCCCTGGTATCAGGGTTAGGGCACAAGTTCTAGTCACATTGACTGATCACATTACTTGTTTTGTCAAGCTACCAACTGTTTCCATTTCCCATCCCCCATATACTGTCAGTAGGAAACTTGGTAACATGAATAAATAAGAGGGCAGCCAATAGGAATACATATTCATTCCTAAACTGACCTTAACTGACCTGAAAAGTGTCAAATTGTATCATTTTCAGTTAGTGCGCACTAACTCCCAGTTAGTGCGCACTAACTCCCGTTAGTGCGCACTAACTCCCGTTAGTGCGCACTAACTCGAGTTAGTGCGCACTAATCGGAAAAAACGATTTTTAACGATTTTTTAACTAAAAAATCGTGCCTAAGACGATTTTCTTGCCCTGCCACACGATTTCTATCATTAAGACGATATGGAAAACGATTCACATCCCTAATTGTTAATGCAAATACTTGAATAAGTCAGTACCTTCAGTATTGAATATTAGATGAGACTTTATTTGGTTTTTTTTTTTAGACAATTAGAATTGTCATTTTTTATTACTCTGTTATTTAGTTTCTATGAAACTATATTGTTTATGTATTTTGTTTGTTTTGCTTTTATTATGTGTGTGCTTATTGTATATCGCCTAGGCCTAACAGTGTTAGGCGATTAATAAATTTTATAAATGAAAATGAAATGAAGTGAGGGAAATATAAAATAAATACATTTAAAAACAAAAACAACTTGGGTAGTTGTGAATGAAGATTCAAGGTGCTATATCCCAACCCTGGTTCCAACTGAGCCGGAAGCCCAAAGGAACAGTAAGAAAATGCAAAGTCCAAATAAAAACACTCATAGCCCTCATTGCATGAAATTAGAAATGAAATGAAGGCCAAGTTTTTCACATAGTTGTGGGTGAATTCAAAGGTGCCATTTCATTGTTTTACCATTGGATGTTACTAAACTGCTGTTAACTTGCTGAGCTCATGAAAGAAAATGCTGCAATTAGAGTAGTAAATTAGATCTCGGTATTCATGCAATGAGCTAACCTGAACACTGATATGGCAGGATGACCCGGTTTCACTTAATTCTCTCTCAGTTTCTGACAACAAAATAGATTTCATCCTGAAGACAGTAGGCATAAAATAAACGGTATAAATGTAAATGAGTTAATATGCTGTGAAGTAATCAGTTTAATCTACTGTAGAACAACATGAAAGGAAAGTGGACTTTACTAATCCTTATTAGATTGTGCATACAATTTCATAATTCCTCACTGCATGGACCCTTTATGAAGTATGAGGTTTTTATTTATATTCCATCAGCAAGAAATTCATGGTTAAGTGGCATACTAAGTAATATCTGACTGCTGCAAATAAACAACCTTTGTCATCTTTGCTCAAATGTTACAGGATTGCTGCCTCCTTCCTTTTTTCTTCTCAGCTCCTCAGGGGGTCTCCACTTAGCGATAATGGATCTTAAATTCATTTTGACAATAAATTGCATGGTGGCTCAGCTCATAACCTCATCAGAATAGCCCAAGTCCTCAGAATAATATCACACAAAGCTTCTCCTCCGCAATCAGATAACTTGTTGATTATACAAGTAGAAACCCTGTTTTACCATTTCTGTGGGAGTCAAAGATCACCCGCAAGCATTTTATTGAGACACATAAGAGACAGGTAGCATGGTATATGGAACTGAGGCGATGTAAATAGCACAATACAAAATCATCACAAGTGTTAAAATATGGCTAATTAAAAAAATAGCTGAGTATATCTATGTAGCAATCATGCAGTCAAGCTGAAGATTTGCTATATACAAGAAGATGGGATCTGTCCTCCATTGGAACCCAATTGCTTCAGATACTATGACACATGAGGCAGGTGCAAATTAATTAACCACTGGGTAGAGTCCTGAATCTTTCCTAGATATGACATAGTGACATGACATTCCTTGAGTAGTGGACACATGCAGCATGTTCACAACTCTGTTTTAACAGGTTCCTAACATTTTCCAGGATCATTCCCTTATAATCTACTGAGAAAGAATGTAAGGATTGTCTGTGAGATTTATAGCTCAGTAATTATCTCCTCCACTTACCCTTCCCAGGATACAGGTGACTGGCATAGGACACACTCAAAAATTGCTTCCAGTGTGAAAAGTGTTAATATTAGGTCATGTATTCTCTGCCCACCACTGCCAAGTAATTATCTATTTAGAAGATTTGAGGGCCTTTTGTTTAATATGGGCAATGGAAATTTGTCTCTTTCACTGTGCTATTTCTAACCACACTGATTATTTCTCATTTTTAAGAGCTAGTGGGAATAATTCTTGGCCCCTTGTACTTTCTTAGTTATAGTCCCTAATTTGTGGACTACTTAACATTTGTTTGGACATTCCCACTCTGTAACAAACCTTTTCATCCCAATCAGTCAGCTGGCATCTGCTGCATACTTTGCAAGCCAGAGCTTCTCAAACTTGTCCTATTGATCCCACAACCAGGCAGGTTTCAGGAAATCAACAATGAATATGCATGAGATAAATTTGTGTTCATTGGACACCCAGTAAATACAAATATATTTCATGAATATTTAGGGTGGATATCGTGAAAATCAAACTGACTGATAGGTTTGGAAAGCCCTACTCTAGCTGTTCTGTCTCTAGCTGACTTTCTTGTCCTAGCAAAGGATTGACTTTGACATCTTCATTTAGCTTTTCTGAGGGAGAAACTCTTTTTATTCCTCAATTATATTCAAGGAAAAATTCTGCTTCGTTCCCTATGTTTCCTTTATAAAGCCTAATTGTTATCTAGCATGAAGAGCATAAGAACATAAAAAAATTCCATGCTGATTCATCGAGCCCAGCATCTTGTGTCTGACAGAGGCCAATCTGGGTCAAAAATACCCCACAGATCCCAAACATTGATCTATTTCTAGTCATCCACACCAGAGATAGCAATAGCTTTCTTTAGTCTACCTTGTCAATGTTGTATAGACTTTAAAAAAACAAAAACAAATATTCAATCAATACATAGATTGAAAATTAGGCATGAAAAAAATTGGAATATTTTAACACACATGTTAAAGTCTCAGAGGTAGGAGTGGATTGTTATTGGAGTAGTTGTGAGTGATCTGAGAACCTCACTCTAAGATAAGCTTGTTTGATAACTTTTCTGGGATATCCCCTGGATTGAAAACACCGTGAGAGATCATGTGCAGCTGTTTTTAGTCTAATACATCTGAACACTTTCTTTTAATCTGTTGTGTTTTATCACATTGCTGCTTGAACATTTTAATGTCTTTCACTGACATTTTTTATTGTTTGTGCTCCTGATGCAGTGCATGTGGATGCAATCATTTTATAATGTGTACATCGATGTGTGCATGAATTAGTGTTGAGACCTTCTCAAATCGGGACTCTGCTGAGACTCTGCTGAGACTTTGTGATATTGTTGAAAAACCTTTTTTGAAATATATGAACATTCAAGATATCCCTAACGGGATTGACAATTTTTTTGTGAAGTTTTCAAAAATTTTCTAAGTGAATTATTTCATCAAGAGGTGATATTTTTTCTTGTTTAAGTGTCATAATATATTCAAGACATTTTTTCTTGCCTAATTTTCAATCTATCTATTGAGTGAATATTTGTATTTTTCATTCTTAATTTTTACTCTTGAGGTACTTTTTATATATCATAGAATTTTCCTCCTGGAATTCATCCAAACCTCTTTTAAATCCCATTATGCTAGTTGCCTTGACCATGACCTCTGACAACAGATTACACAGCTTGATTGTGCACCCAGTGAAAAAGTACTTTCAATAGTTTGTTTTACATCTGTTGATTGTAAGTTTCATGGAATATCCCCATGTTTTAGTATTATTTGAAAGGGTAAAAAATAATCCCATCTTTTATTTACCTGTTCTACTACACTCAAGATTTTATAAACTTCTATCATGTCCCTTTTCAGCCATCTCTTTTCCAAACTGAAGAGTCCTTGCCTGTATAGCCTCTCATCATTGGGAAACCATTCCATTCCCTATATCATTTTTATTGCCCTCTTCTGTACCTTTTCTAGTTCCTTTATATCTTGTTTTGTGTAGATGGGGTGATCAGCACTGCACACAATACTCAAGATACAGTTGCATCATGGCTCAATTAAAAGGCTAAATGATATTTTCTGTTTTATTCTCCATTCTTTTTTGGATCATTCCTAACATTCTATAGTCAGGATTTTAAAATGTGCATGCGTGCGCCCATGTGCATGCGATTCCTGGTGCGTGCATGCGGACGCAATCATTTTATAACATGTGTACATCGACGCGTGAATGTTATAAAATACGATATCCACATGCACATGTGTGCCGATTTTAATATCCATGCATGCATGTGCATGCGGCCTGTTCCCTGTCAGTCCGCTCCTTAATTGGAGCGGACTGGGAAGAAACTTTCCTTTATCCCTATCTACCCTTCCTCCCTTTTCCCTTCTCCTCCCCGACCCCTTAACTAATCCTAACTAACCTATTTTTTTTTGTTTCCATACTTACTGCTCCTCCGGAGCAGAAGTATGTTCTGTGTGCCAGCCGGCTGCTGGTATACGCTTCCCTGGGACAGTGTCTAATGATGCTGTCCCAGCCCGCCCAGATCCCACTCCCGGCCTACTCCTTGCTTGAGGCCTGGCACTTGTGCGCATATCGGGGGTTATGCGTGTGGCCGGGCCTGTTCTAAAATGTGTGCGGCGCATGCAAGGTCCAGTCACACGCATAATCCCCGTATTTTATGTGCGCACCGCTTTTAAAATTCAGGCTTATTTGCTTTTTTGACTATCACCTCACACAGAGCTGAAGATTTCAATGAACTATCCACAAGGTCCTTGTCCTGGGTGGTGACTCCCAATACAGAACCAGCACGGCCTATCTATAGTTGTGATTATTTTTCCCTATGTGCATCACTTTGTATTTTTCCACATTAAATTTCATCTGCCATTCAGATGCCCTGTCTCTTACCCTCACAAGTTCTTTCTGCAGTTCCTTGCAATATACTGCTGTTTAACAATTTTGAATAATTTCATGTCATTTTCAAAGTTGCTCACCTCACCCCTCATTCCTTTTCTGGATCATTTATGAAGAAACAACATAGGTTTCAATATAGATCCCTCTGGTACTCTACTAATGACCTTTTCCATTTGGAAAATTGACCATTTAGTCCTACCCTATGTTTCCTGTCTTTTAGTCAGTTACCAATGCACAATGAGAACTCATCTCATGACTTTCTAATTTCCTGGGGAGATTTTGATGGGGGACTTTGTTAATTACGATATCAATCACACAACACCCACCTACACCAACCGTGTATTCCAGTACACAACTCTGTAAACAATTTAAAGAACGCAAGGTACTGGTATATACTGTAAAGCACCCTACCACCAGCAAAACATTTGTTGGACCCTCCAATCTCGAGTAGGCATTTGTGAATCAAACTCGACTGTGATAAGGGGTCACATTAATTTAATTATAAACACATATACCTTTTGTTAGATTTTTTTAAATATCAATTTTTCTAACTACCTATTACTAACTACCTATTACTGCTGGTTTTCCGGAAGGCCATTATAAAAGTTTCCGGGTCGTTGCCATTTTTCAAAGGATGCGTGTCTGAATGTAGACCGCTTGTAGAAAAGGATTTGCACCGAATTAGCCACTTTTTCTGATGGAATATTTCATGCAGTGGATGGATATTGTTTCATTGAATTGGATTCGATTGTGTCAGCTGTTCCCCTGAAGCAGGACTTCGGTCCGAAAAATGGCCATGTCGGGACTTTCGGGACCTGTTCTTCGTGGATAAGTATTCCTGATTATTAAATATTTACCATCTTTTCCTTCTGCTGGGATGTGCTGCATCAGTCTTGTTGAGACTATTTCTTAGAAAAATTTATATTTAAAAAAATCTAACAAGAATATTTTTAAGAAAAATTGGTATTCAAAAAAATCTAACAAAAGGTATATGTGTTTATAATTAAAGTAATGTGACCCCTTATCACTGTCGAGTTTGATTCATAAATGCCTACTCGAGATTGGAGGGTCCAACAAAAGTTTTGCTGGTGGTAGGGTGCTTTACAGTATATACCAGTACCTTGCATTCTTTAAATTGTTTACGGACTTTGTTAAATGCCTTCATAAAATTCAAATACACTATGATGGTAACTTTTAAACAGGCATGTGAATGCACATATGCGTGCGTTCGTCAGCCCTTGCCCAGGGATGTGGCCATTTTATAACATACGCATGTATATGTGTGCATGTACACCCAATTTTAAGTGGGTGTGTGTCTTTGCACACAAATGTTACTTCTACCGCATAAGTGAGGGGATTTTAGTAGATGTGCGTCAATGCCATTTCCAGTTTTCCCAGTTTGTTCCCAATTTGCCCAGGTAAGGGATAGGACACAACCCCCCCTAGTTTAATAGCCTCCCATTTCCCCTGTTAGCTCCTACCTTTAAAACCCCACTGATCTATTTTTTCTTTATTTTATTGCTTATATGTCCTCAATAGCAGAAGTAAAATTATGCAGCAGGGGATCCCGGCACACACCTGTGCATGTAAGTATTTACGTGCAAATTTGAACTTGATATTCAGGAACACCCATGCCCTGCCCAGATACACCCACTCACCACCTCATTTTCATTACTTTTCATTTGTGTGCATAGCGGGAGAGAGTAGAGACGCGTGTATGCTCGGCACCTACTGCCCGACATATTCACATATCTCCCGGTTTTGGCACGCAAGCCTTCTAAAATTCACCTTTAAATCAACCTGCACCATTATCAACATGTTTATTTATATCTTCAAAAATATGCCTATTTTTATAGCCAGTGTTTTTGTTTTTAAAGTAAAGCCTCTACCATTTGCCTGGGTACTGACATTAGGCTCACCAGTCTATAGTTTCTCAGAGTACCTTCCAGTCTTCAGGTATTGTGGTTGTTTTAAATGATAGATTACAGATTACTTTAAAAAGGTTTTCAATTTCATATTTGAATTCTTTTAGAAGTCTAGAGTAGATGCCATCCAGTCCTGGTGATTTGTTACTCTTTAGTTTGTCAGTTTGATCTATTATATCCTCCATTATCACAGAGATTTGTTTTAGTTGCTCATAATTATCACCATCAAAGAATGTTTCAGGTATGGGTATGTTTCCAGCATCCTCCTCAGTAAAGACCAAGATAAAATTCATGCAATTTGTTATACTATTTCCTAATCTTCCCTAAGAAACCTTTAAACTTCTTGGTCATCTAGCAGACCTACTAATTCCATCACAGTTTTTATGCTCTGAATGTACTTGAAAAAATATTATATTATTACTTTTTGCCTCTCTAGAAAGCTTCTTCTCACATCTAACTTGCTAGTACTTATGCTTTTGCCTATTTTCAAAATACATGAACCTCAGTTTTTGTGGGTCCTAGAAAAATTAAAGCCTTCTTCTGTCCCATTTGTACAATGATCAGCCCTTTCAATCTAGCATTTTTTTTTCAGAAGACAGTTATTGGTACAGAAAGGTGTATACCACATTATGAGGCAATTTTCAAAGTTATATGGATTGTTGCAAAGTCAGGTAAAGGGCTATCAGAAAATTCCCTACCCTATATGCACTAAAAGTATATGTGAGGATCAATAACACCCAAATTTTTACCTGCAGGAAAAAATTGGGTTGGGTTAAGAGAGGCAACAACTTGCATAGGTTTGGATTTTCAAAATTATCACATTATCTTTCAGAGAAACTGTGTCTGCTACCTTATCATTCAACATAGTGCTTGGTGCTCAGCCCCTTCCCTCAGATCCACAGGTTGAGGTAAAGATTACTATCAATCATTCCCTTCCTACAATACTCTGAGTGTTCCACAAAAATTAAAATACTTGTTAGACTGGAATTGATTAATGCAGGCTCTCCAGATCCTGTTATCTCACCTGGTGTCTCATCTAACAACTAGCTCTGCCAGCTCCCTCAGGGATATTACATAGCTTCTGTCATGCTGCAGTTTATGCAGAAAATGCAGAGTTGCTAGCCAGTTCCATTTCTGTTGCTCAGGTTGATCACAGTTCTGTTTTTTCTTCTATATCATGCATGGACATGTAGTTCTGATTGCCTTAAGAAAAATCAGGACAACAAGTCCATAAGTCAATAGGATAAAACCAGGACTCGATCATCCTGACCAGCAGAAATGGATCCAGTTGACAACCCTAAAAATACAGGATGTTCTTTTTATACTGCAGCTCCAACTAATGAAAGGAAAACATTCAGTCTTGTGGGAGCAGTAGAAAGCATGGGATTTGTAGGTTGCCTTTTTTTTAATTTTGAGAAGCATATCTTGTTATTGTATTTGCTGCTATCAGATCAGAGTGCTTAAAAAGACTACATATATTCTTACTTCTATGTAATCTTAAAACTCTGATATTTTTATGGAAAGCAAGGCTTTGGTAAAATTATAGTTATGGGCTTTCTGAAAAGAAGAGCAAAAGTTAGGACCCATAGTAGCCCTTGTCGGCAGAAGTATTACAACTTAAAATGAAAAACATGACTTTTTTCATCTGTAAAGACTGGTTTAGTACATCTATAGTGTTTGAAAGCTTAACTATGCAGCACAGCTACATCCTTGAATTCAGAACTTGGAAATGCTGTGTTGGGGAAATTCAAACTGACAAGTTTTGATGTGCTCTCTTAACACCTCTTTATGGGTCAAGTCTCATTTAGAATAAGTGGAAGGCCTGGACTCCATTTTATTGACACCTTGTCCTTGTAGTTCTTGGCCCTTGTAAATTACTCAAAATGTATTCTCATTTATCCACATGCTAGGCAATAACATCACAGCTTGTCAGTAAAGGTTGGTGATGCTGTTTCCTTTCATCTACTATATTCTGGCACCTCAGGGAAATCCAGATTGGGAAGAAGGAAAGTGAATCTCATGGTCAATTAAGACACTAATCCAGCTCACATCACAGTGATAGCCCTGGTCCATAGGTGGTTTTGCTTTCTGCATGGATCATCTATTATCTTTGATGTAGTTCTGATAAGGTTATTATGTTCAGCTATGCATGCGTACATATGTTTATTTACTATCCAATAGGGAAATAATGGGAGGTTAACTACCCCAAATCCATTATTTAGCTGGTAAACATTTAGCTATCACATTTGCCCTTCAGAAAAACTACTTTATTGATCAGCGTGCATGAGAACTGTTGTTATCTTTGTTTATAGATTTCATGCTGCCACAAGTTTTAGCCTCAGTTAGGATAGGAAGAGAGGCTTATCACACCATATCAATATCTGTGTGTATTGCAGTTTGTGTGTGTGTGTGTTTCTCACACCCACCCCCACACACATACCTTTATAACTTTTAAATGGCTTGACCTAGCTCAAGAAATCTTGGTGTGTAGCTAGAGCATTTGGAAGATATTAGATCATTTCAGTTTTGAATTTGCCAAGTGCTATCAGGGAGATGTAGGAGGGAAGCAATGTTAGCTCTTTAGACTTACAGTACAAAATGCATTGGGACTTGAATCGAGGCTATATAGAATCTTGCTCCTTCTTACTTTGAATATGAGTTTGAAAGATGTGCAATTTGATTAACCTATAAAAAGTTAATTTTTTCAAATCTGCTGTTAGAAATTTGAAAAATCCAACGTAATTTTCATCAACTTGGTGAGTCCACTTCGATATTTTTTTTAAAACCTGAAACATTTTTGTGGGGATTATTCAGATTTTCCCCAAATCTGCTGGTAGATAACTGACAAATGTTCTTAGCTGATCTAGAGAGAATCAACAAATTCTGTTGCACTTAAATTAGTCTAAAATTCTTTTGATTTGAGTTAGACCTTGATTATTTGCATATCTCTGTTGTGTTTGGTGGTCCATGGGCTGCTCCAGCAAACTACCATACTAAGCTCTCCTGGCTGGGTTGGGCCTGCTACCTTTCAATGCAGCGAAACGCCACCAGCTAGCCAAGTGGCAGTATGCTGCTCCCCAAAGTGGTGAGATGCCACCAGCTAGATGCTGCTGACAGCACATGCCTCGCCTCCCTTTAGTCATGTGCAAGCACCACTTCCCGGCATTTAAAGGGACTGCAGCGGAAGGTGCCCACTTCCCCTAGAGTTGACATCGTTGGTACTGTCCTTTAAAAGGTCAGCTTCCCAGAAGCAACTTGACTCAGCAACAGTTCCAGCTACCATGAGTAGTGTGTGTTGTTTCTCAGCTTGTTCCATTCTTTATCTTCAGTCTGTTCCAGTCTTTACCTACAGCCTGTTCCAGTTTTCATCTTCAGCTTGCCCTAGCCCTCATCTGCTGGCCTGCTCCTACCATGCCTGTCTACCTCAGCCCTATCTGACTCCATTACTCTTCCTTCTCCTTAAACAGATTGCTGGTTTGACCTCTGCTTGGACTCTGAATACACCTGACTGCTGCCTGGCTGTCTCTAACCCTTGCCTGGACCTGAACATGTCTACTCACCACCTGCCTATGACCTTTGCCTGGCCCCCTGACCATGCCTCTAGTCAACAGCAGATACCCTCGCCTAACTCCTGCTGGCCCCAGCATCCAGAGGCTCAGCCTAAGGGGAACATGGGCTGGTATAGGTGAAGATCCTGTTCTGTCTCTGCTACACCTGGGTCTTCCTGCTGATGGCGAGAACCTGAAGGACTCCTCCCTGACGATAGAGCCAATCTCACCTCAGTCTAAGGGTCCATAGACACAGCAATCTCTACCCTGGATCAGAGGTTATTTTTCTCACAACATGCAAAAATGCAATTGTTATAAGCTCATCCAGACTACAAAATCAAAGTCATAGCTTGCTTAGAAACATTCTGGATAAAATCACTGAAGGAAAACACAAATGGCTGTTGTGTACTTATTATAGTTTAAAATAAAACCTCATAGATTTGTGAGCAAGTGTATGATATTTTTGACTTATGGAACAAGTTTTTCTCTACTCCTCACCAGATAATATTGTATCTTCCTCCCCTCCCCCATATCCTCACCACTATCTCTAGTCTTATTTTTGCCAGTTGGAATCTATCTAGACCAATCTGTCCTTTTATGAATATCTTATTCTTCTCTGTTCTTTATGCAGGTACCTACCTCACTATATTCTGTCTATCATTTCTAACCTGTGGCATCCTCTTCCACTCACCTAGAGAAATCTATTTTACTTCTCCACAACAGCTCCTGGTTGGTCTTATGCTGTAGTATCTGTTTTTGTATCTGCTAGCCGTTTCACTGACAAATAAATACCTTAATAAGAAACATTAGTAGAGAAATCTTGACACAGGCTTGTAAGAGCAGTTATTGCCTAGTAGCAAGCACCATGGGCATCCCAGAACTGCAAGAAGCCCTAAAAAGGAGATGAGAATAACCATATTTGTGTCCAGGAATGATCCATTAGCCTAGCATTAGGGATATGCATTTATTTTAAAATAAATGGTAATCAAAACCTAACTGGGCATGTTTGTTTTGGTTTGTTTCACCTTAATTAATAGCAGGTAATGGACTTCTCCTCCAAGAACTTATCCAATCCTTTTTTAAACACAGCTATACTAACTGCACTAACCACATCCTCTGGCAACAAATTCCAGAGCTTAATTGTGCATTGAGTAAAAAAGAACTTTCTCTGATTAGTTTTAAATGTGCCACATGCTAACTTCATGGAGTGCCCCCTAGTCTTTCTATTATCCGAAAGAGCAAATAACCGATTCACATCTACTCATTCTAGACCTCTCATGATTTTAAACACCTCTGTCATATCCCCCCTCAGCCGTCTCTTCTCCAAGCTGAAAAGTCCTAACCTCTTTAGTCTTTCCTCAGAGGGGAGCTGTTCCATTCCCCTTATCATTTTGGTAGCCCTTCTCTGTACCTTCTCCATCGCAATTATATCTTTTTTAAGATGTGGCGACCAGAATTGTACACAGTATTCAAGGTGCGGTCTCACCATGGAGCGATACAGAGGCATTATGACATTTTCCATTTTATTCACCATTCCCTTTCTAATAATTCCCAACATTCTGTTTGCTTTTTTGACTGCCGCAGCACACTGAACCAACAATTTCAATGTGTTATCCATTATGACGCCTAGATCTCTTTCTTGGGTTGTAGCACCAAATATGGAACCCAACATTGTGTAATTATAGCATGGGTTATTTTTCCCTATATGCATCACCTTGCACATTAAATTTCATCTGCCGTTTCGATGCCCAATTTTCCAGTCTTACAAGGTCTTCCTGCAGTTTATCACAATATGCTTGCGATTTAACTACTCTAAAAATTTTGTATCATCTGCAAATTTGATTATCTCACTCGTCGTATTTCTTTCCAGATCATTTATAAATATATTGAAAAGTAAGGGTCCCAATACGAATCCCTGAGGCACTCCACTGCCCACTCCCTTCCACTGAGAAAATTGTCGGAGTGAAGTACAAGTTCAAATTAGTGAATCATTATGAATGAATTTAAATATTGTTATAAATGTTTTGTATTGAATACAAAATGGTATTAGGAGCCAGTGAAGGGAAGCCAGGGTGGGAGTTATATGTCCACGGTGACTAACATTTGTTAAGATGCAGGCAGCTGAATTTTGAACCTACCTGCAGTGGAAGGATTGCATATGCAGGTAATCTCAGGTATAGGGCATTGCAGAAATCAAGTTTGGTTAAAATTAGAGCTTGAAGAACCATTCAAAAATCACAGGTGTTTAATAATGGCTTTAAACATTTGAGCAATTGTAGTTTATAAAATTAGGATTTTACTTTAGCAGATATGTGAAGATGCATTAATAGGTTGGTATGCAAAATTACTCCTAAATTTTGAGATTTTTTTTTAATTGTAATACTATGGCCATTAAGGCTGGTGCTAGCTTCTGTGCTGCCCTGTGTATAAAGTCCCCTTCATGGCCTTCTGTTTCTTTGGCCGCTGGAAGAGGATATAAGCTCATATCCTCTTCCCGGAGCCGAAGAAGGAGAGAGTGCCGCCATCGGAAGAGGGTATGAGCCTCCCCGCCACCACCGACCTGCCGACCTGCTGGCCCGCTGCCTCTGTGGGTGTGCTGCTCCATGGAATTGCACGGTTTGCACACCCGGTCACGCCGGGCCTGATGGCCATCTATTGTTAGTGAATTTGGCAGTGTGCAAGACAGTTTATTGTTGATAAGATCAAAAGCTCATTTTTTCCATGTTTAATTTTAGTCTGTTGTGTGGTAGCCATGTTTTCATTGTATTTATATAGAGAGTTAGAAGAGCTAATGCATCATTCCAAAATGTGTTATAAGGGATAAAATCAACTGGTTGTCATCTGTGAAATTTTGAAGTTTATGCCAAGACCAGATAGAAGATGACATAGCGAAATGAGCTATATATATTAAAAAGTATTGCCAATAGGGCCGATCCCTGTGGGACTCCTGAAGGGATTTCATACTATTTAGAGCTAAATAGCCCAATTCTGATTCATTCTGAAAAAAATAAAAATTTCAATAAAAAGCCCATGAAATGAAAAAATACATAAAAATTATCCATAAACAAATAACATGAACCAAAATAAAAAAACAAATTCCACGCACATCCCTAGCTGGTATTGTTACTAAGGACAGTGTGGTACGTTCTTCAATAAAGACCTACTTGGAAATAGTCTACCTTCTGCTGTTATTTCTGAGTCTTAATTCTATGGCATCATCATGCTTTCCTGCAGATTACTGATGAGTCAATATTCTCCTCTCATGCTTTTATTATATTAAAATCACAATGTGTTAGTCTCTCACTCTGCCTCTACTTGTTCCAGTTTCTCTCCTCTTGTTATTTATTTATTTTATTTAAAATATTTATAACCCACAGGTCCTAAATACTTACTCCCTGTGGGGTACATTACATCCTTAATTTTAACATAATTACAGAACATAAAACAATATTTAGCACATTAATCATTATTTTAAAACAAGACAATTGAAATGTTATCATTAAAAATGTGTACCATAAACTTAGGTTTCATTACAATAAAATCCTATTCCTTTCAAGTATAAATTAGTCTTAGACCATTAAAACGTCAAGTTTAAAGAGCTACCAAAGCATGTGAAAAAAGATAAGCCCTGATCTTTTTCCTAAAAGAATAGAAAGTCATTTTCAAGATGCAGCCTTACTGGGAGAGCATTCCAGAAGATCAGTCCTGCGACTGAAAATGTGTAGGATCTTGTGGCATTTAAATGAGCATAGCTTACAGGCAGAATCAGCAGTTTTAACATGTTTTCTGAATGAAAAGTTCTAGGGAGCATGTAAAGCTTAATTTGATCTATCAAGGAGACAGACCCTTGTTTTTGGATGGCTCAAAAGCAAATGTCAACAATTTAAATTGTATCCACTAAGCTACTGGCAGCCAATGAAGACTATAAAGTACCAGAGAAATGTGATCACTGTAAGGGACTTGTGTAATTAACCTAGCTGCAGCATTCTGAATAATCTGAAGTACTCATAATTGGGTGCTGAGAATTCCATTGTACAGAGAGTTACAATAATTTCTACCATGCATTACCAGAGCTTGCACTACAGCGCAAAAATCATGCTAGAAAACTAAAGCTCAAATTGGTGTTTTCATGGAGTTGTTGGTCATCAAGATTTTGCACCTCTTTTCGTAAAGGAAGAACTATGGGCCTCATTTACCAATATCGCATTGGTAATGCATTAAGGGGCGTTTCCCATGCAAATGAGGCTTTTTTCGTGCAGCGGGGAAACTTCGCATGACGCGATGTTTTCACGAAAACATCACAGCACACGACGTTTCCCCACTGCGCGATAAAACACCCAAAGCATCATCGCAGTGCACGAAAGTGTCCAGACAGCCTCTTTCAGGAGAGAGAGAGAGAGAGAGAGAGAGAGCCTTGCTATAGTGTCTCTTCCCTAGACAGGTATTTGTATCCCTATGAGAGGATTAGGTATTAGTGTAGGGGGTTGGGGGCCACTTTCACATTCAACATGAGACGTACAAACAGAACAGTGGTCTCTTGTGAAGATTTGATGGCCTTCAGAGTGAGGAAACTCACTCCAAGATGAGATTTGGACAATGTTCTCTCTTTTTCTTAAAGTGGAGGCAAATGTTTTTGGCTTTATGCCCACAAATTGTGGTGCCAGCGGTGGAACATGATCTGGAAAGATGGTCTATCCTGTTATCAGATGTGCATGATGTCACTAGGAGGATACATTTCTTATAGAGACTAATTTTCAATGCCATCTGTGTGGGTAAAGTAGTGCTTTTATCATCAGAAAAGGTCTTTTTTTAAATTGCCTTCTCTGTGTGCAGGTAAATGACTGTGCATAGTGCCACTGCACGCAAACTTTATCTTCACTGAGAAGAGGCATTCCCTAGGGAAGGGGCTGAGGTGAGGCATGCATGCAATTTTTCTTGGATAACTTGCCTGCATAAATTAGCAGGTGTCAATTGGTATGGGTAGCTTTCTGAGGACAATTTTCAAAGGGAAAGTGCACGCATGCTTGCCCTTTGGAATTCTGATGTACCTGCAAACTTTGCACCAATACAAAAGGATTTGCCCCCATAAAGTATCATTTTTCTGTATCCTGCCTATCTAAAATTTTAGGTGGGTTACAACCTACCTTCATAAAAATTAAACATTCGTGAATTAACATGTTAACTTACATAATATCAGACATAAAATAACAAAAGCATAAACAGTGCATAAAAACAACAGATGGAACTTGAACGAAAACTTAAAGCCCATCAAATAAGAACCATCACAAAAACAGTAGGCTCATCATTAGCTACATCTATATGCCTGTGCAAACAAGAAACCTTTAAGCTTCTTATGAAAAGATTTCAGGGAGGACTCAGAGAAGAAAAGGCATTTTATTGAGGGAGATAATGTTTAATGTAGTCTAAGGTTGGGACATGGCTTGGAAGCCTCATGAATCTGTGATACAGTATGTGAAAGCATCCAAATACCCAGCATACCTGCTAACTTTAATCTACAGGAACCCTGACTACCTTACTGCATAATTTTTGGCACACACCTCTATATTTAGAGCCTCTGACACTGAACAAAGCAAGCTCTGCAACAGCCAATAGGAATTTTTGCAAGAAAGTAACTGCTGCATCTTGGCAAAGAATAATTCAAAGTTAGGTTTCAGCCCATAACACAAATCTGCCAGACTTTCAGAAGTGGTTTAACTAAACTTTGATGAAATGATCCAAGCAGGGTTCCTAGAATTCTTTACAAGTTATATTTAAAAGATAATCTATATATATACAACCTCTCTGCAAAGTTTTAGTTTAATTATGATTGGCATCTACGTTTAATTAGAGCACACAGGAACTAAATTATAAGGTTTGTCTTTCTTGGGTTTGCCTTTTTTTTTTTTTTTAACATACAAGGATTTGTTTTTGTTTCTGCATTTAACCACCCCAAAATTAATTTTAGAAGAACTACATGCAAGTTATTTCTTACATACAGTTTTCTTTTATCGAGCTAAAGCCATATAACAAAAGCAGTAGGTGCGCTGCCTCTTTAAATGTAAATCCAGTGCAATGCAACTTTCTTCACATTTAAAGGAGTCGATTTTCCAAGAGCTACATGGGGTGTGCATGAATATAAGTGACCTCGGTGTCCAATAAGTAAATTTTTCAGAAGGGTGAGACTATGCATGCCCTGTGCCTGACATATAGGGGCGGATTTTAAAAGCCCTGCACGGATTTACGTCTCCCTCCGGGAGGCGTAAATCCATGGAGAAAGGTAGGGGGGGGGGTTTAGATAGGGCCGGGGGGGGGTGGGTTAGGTAGAGGAAGGGAGGTGAAGGTGAGGGGAGGGCGAAAGCGAGTTCCCTCCGAGGCCGCTCCGATTTCGGAGCGGCCTCGGAGGGAACGGAGGCAGGCTGCGCGGCTTGGCGCGCGCCGGCTGCCCAAAATCGGCAGCCTTGCGCGCGCCTATCCTGGATTTTAGCAGATACGCGCGGATACGCGCGTATCTACTACAATCCAGCGTACTTTTGTTTGCGACTGGTGCGCCAACAAAAGTAAGCGAACGCGCATTGTTTTAAAATCTACCCCATAGTGAGTATTCACATACAAAGAGAGTAATTGGAGGGCGTTCCAAGGTGGGGTTTGGAAGTTTTCACATATTAATATGTTTTAAAAAACAAAGTGCATGCATAAATCATCAACATGCATTTATGCTTTTACACTTGCTAATCAAGGTGCAGAAATTAAATCTTATTTCACTTTTATTTTTTTTTTATAATTTTCCTTGTAATTAAGTTTTCAGTAGATGGCCAATCAAATAGAGATGAAACTCTAGACGATTCTCAACAATAATGGAGGTAACTTTTAAAGAATTATGTGGGGGCTGAGAGTAGCATGTACACGGATGTATGATATTTTATAAACTTCAAGAGCAGGCATGTACTTGTAATATCATGCATAAAAAATGAAAATAAAAGCAATTTAAGGCCGTTCCAGGGCAGGGTTCAGACGTATATGCACAGGTTGCCATTTTGTAAGCAGTGTACTTGCATATCTTAGCAAACTTGTGCGAACGCTTTTGAAATGGCTAATTGACTCACACAATTGACGTTGGACTTGTCTTTTGTCTTTAAATTTTGGGTTTGAGGTCTGGAAAAACTGGAGATGGGGTTTCAGGGTAAAGTGCTGGAAGGTCTAGATGAATTGGTGGAGGTATTGGCAAGTCTGCATGCAAGCAAATATTTACAGAAGTAGAGTCCGTGCACACAGTCTAAAATAACTCCCAATGAGTTTATTTCTGAATTATTACACGTGAATTTTAACATTTATTACGCACATAAAATATATACATGAATTTTTACAAAATGAGTAAAATATGCATTTTCTTGCATTGCAAATTTATGAGTGTAGTGAAACATGTGTGTACATTCGAGACAGAAATTCACAGTATTTTATAAATTGTATAACTCCCACTGCCCAGTTTATTAAATATGAATATACATTTCTGCAGGCCCACTTACAAGCGCATTTGGTGTACTACAGATAGATCTGAAAGTTCAGCTGAATGACAGTTTGGCACAAAATCATTAACATTATCTTTCATTTCCAGTTAGGATCTTTGTATGTACAGAAAGGATACAGAGGTTAAATATTACTTCTTGTACTACTAATAATATAATTATTACTTTGGGCAAGATGTAACATGGGCCTGGCTGAACCATTCAGTACTCATGCAGACTGTATATAAATTTTATGATAAAACACCATGAGTGATTACATTTTAGTTTCCATTTTATTTACTTTTTATTTGACATATTTATAAACTACCTCCTCAGCTTTCACTCAAAGCAGTGTCCAGCAAAAAGAAAACCCACTCTAAATAGTGTACAGTTAAAAATGTTTAAACCAACTAAGTAGCTAATCTCCAAACCTTAATGCAAAAGGCCAGAAATCCAGCCTAAACCCGACTTCACTAGAGTGAATCATAGCTACCAGGAAAATAAATGCACCTTAAGATGCTGTCTGAAAGATAGAAGAGAAAGCTCTTGCCTCAAATCTTCTGGAAGCTTATTCCAGAGAGAGGAGAGGGACCAATTATTGAAAATAAATGGGCTCGAAAATGAACTCTGCCAACCTCTGTAAACTGCAAAAGTGCACTTTAGAAAGATCTTAAGTATCGTGAAGGAGTATGCTTCTCCCATTTATCTCTTAGGTACACTGGGTCAGAGAATCTCATTGAACGTAGGATCAAACATAAGATCTTAAACTGAGTTCATAAGTTATTGGGTAACCGGCAAAGAGAATGTAACAAAGGGGATGCAGCTATACATCTTGAGCAGCTGAAAATTAATCTGCCTGCTGAATTTTGTACTACCTGAAGTCTGATAAGTTACTATTTACTTAGGGGCCAATGTACTAAACTGCACGAATGATAAAGCAAGTATATTAGTAAGCAATTATTAGTTTCCATTACCATTAATCCAAAATCCATGCCAATGAGATAATGAATTGCAAAAGTATGCTAAATAACTTGTTACCTATTAACGCAGCAAAAATAATGTACATTAAAAAAAAATAATGTACATTAAAACAATGTTCTTCAAACTACACACACTGAAGAAATTAAACCCTTACTCCACCCCCCAGACTTTCGCACAGTGCTGCAAACTGCAATATTCTCGAAAATGGATTACTGTAACTCGCTCCTTCTAGGCCTACCCAAAAATTCCATTCACCCTCTACAAATCCTTCAAAACTCAGTTGCACAGATACTCACTAACACACGCAGAAATGATTACATCACACCTGTACTTAAGGAATTACACTGGTTCCCTATCGCATACAGAATCCAATACAAAACGCTTTCTATCATACATAAGGCTCTCCAGAACCCCAAAATGAACTGGTTCAATGACTCACTAGTATTCCACAAACCCTGTAAACCAACCAGGAACCAATACCTCGCTACCATACTTATACCTTCCCCCAAAAACATCAACCTGGCATCTACCAGAGCACACGCACTCTCCTTAGCCGGCCCCGTCTTATGGATCAAAATACCCGTAGACCTACGCCAGGAGGACTGCCTAAAAATCTTAAAAAAAAAAACTAAAGACGTGGCTGTTCATGCAAGCATACACCTAAACCACCCTCATAAAAAAATCTCCGGCCTCTTGAAACCCTCCCTTGGTTACACCCTCCCCCATCTCATTTCCTGCCCCCTCACCAACCCCTTTCCAGTCCCACCCACCATGTTCTCCACTTCATCACCTTTACTTCATTTGGGAATCCTCTCAATGCAGTAACTCTGTAAGGTATCTCTGTAAGTTATTATAATAATGTCTCTGTAAGTTATTATAAAAAACAACTCAACCGCTCTGTACATAATTACCCAATAGCCTATGTACATAATTTACCCATAAGACAATTTCTTCGTTCTCTTTCATATCTACGTTATAGGCAAAGAGACATTTATTATCTTAGCAGTTTTATATGCACCAGTTTTATTAAGTTACTTGTCAACTGCAGGGTATCGTTATTCTGTTAATTGTTAATTGTCAAGCACACCTTCTGGCGCAGTTTCTCGTTTGTTGTGAACCGATGTGCTATCCCTGATGAACGTCGGTATATAAAAGCACTAAATAAATAACTAAATAAATAAATAAAACTCACATGTAACAGATCTATTAACTCAAAAATCTTTAATACACCTCAAAGAGGTATAGTTAGCATTTTGTATTAAAGTCACATTAAGATACATATTTTAACACACAAATTTTAATATCCACGTTAATGTGTACTTCATTTGCATCTCATTAACATCAGCAATTAATACACCACATCAGTAATTGATGATAATGCAGTTTAACACACTGGATCCTTAAATGTAAATATTGCTCTGTTACTTGCATATATAAGTTCAAGCCGGCAATTGGATTCCTTGCCACTGATGAAGAATTCCCTTCAAAATGTTATGGTGGTATCAAGACAGGACATGTAAAGACCACTGGACTGATGAAAACTAATTTTCATTCAAGGAGACTGACTTCTTGATTCACATCTTAAGTTCAGGACTTCAAAAGAGATCATTTCAGCATTGAGACATCTACAGCTCTTTTCAGATAAGTGCACTTTTGAGGATTAACATTTGTATGTAGCACATTTAAAAATTATTTTAAAAAGTAACAGTAATCAATAGAAATCAATGATTATATTAATAGCTGTGATTCTGTGTTTTTATTTATTTATTTATTTATTTATTTAAGTTTTTTTATATACCAACATTCAAGACGGTAGTCCCATCATGCTGGTTCACAAGAAACAGGGGTGCAATAAACTTTACAATTTGAACAATGGTGCAGAAAAGCAGATACATGTAACAGGGAATCAATAACTAGGAGTAAGAAGGAAAATGAAGATCAGATAATTATATATATATATATAATAACATTATAATAACATTATAATAACATTATAATAACATTATAATCTTCAGTTTATCTTTATGTCAGTTTTCATATTGTTTAAGTGTTGTATATACTTTGATGTAGGAGGATCTTTTTGTGTTTAGATTTTAATTTTCTACCTATTTAGGTTTTTTTTTTTTTTATATATTTTTTGAGTGCTGTCACATAAATGCAGTAATGTATCCATAAACATACATGTACACTATGAATAAAGCTTTCCATTTTCAGTTTGTAGCTAGTAGCTAACAATCCTATGTTTCTTCTTCATATTATAACTGCAAAAAAACATTATGGGAAAAGTAATTTGTTTCTTATATTTTCATAAAGTATGTATTGGTTTGTTTTGGCTACAAATATTTTCAAATTTTTCTGAAAACATCTTGGGTAGAGTTGCACACTTTGGTGGCATATTTTTGGGTAGATCGATATGTTGACTTTGTAAGAAAAATGTCAAGCCTGATTCTTCAACCAAGTCTGGATTTACTTTAAGAACATGAGCAATTGGATCAGAATACTCAGTCAGACTGAAGGTCCATCAAGCCCAGCATCCTGTTTCAAAGTGGCCAATCCAGGTTACAAGTACCTAGCAAGTACCCAAACATTAAATACATCCCATGTTACTAATGCCAGTAATAGCAGTGGTTATTCCCTCAGTCAAATTGATTAATAGCAGTTTATGGACTTCTCCTCCAGGAACTTATCCAAACTCTTTTTAAACCCAGCTACACTAACTTCCATAACCACATCCTCTGGCAACAAAATTCAGAGTTTAATTATACGTTGAGTAAAAATAAATTTCTCTAATTTGTTTTAAATGTGCTACTTGCTAACTTCATGGAGTGCTCCCTAGTCCTTCTATTATCTGAAAGACTAAATAATCGATTCACATTTACTGTTCTAGACCTCTCATGATTTTATAGACCTCTATCATATCCCCTTCAGCCGTCTCTTCTCCAAGGTGAACAGCCCTAACCTCTTTAGCCTTTCCTCATAGGGGAGCCATTCTATCCCCTTTATAATTTTGGTTGCTCTTCTCTGTACCTTCTCCAGTGTAACTATTAGAGATGTGAATCGTGTGATCCATCGTCTTAACGATCAATTTTGGCTGCGGGGGGGAGGGAATCTGATCGTCGCGGTTTTGTTTTTTTAAAAATCGTTTAAATCGTAAATTGGGGGAGGGCGGGAAAACCGGCACACTAAAACAACCCTAAAACCCACCCCGACTCTTTAAAATAAATCCCCCACCCTCCCGAAGCCTCCCAAAATGTTTTAAATTACCTGGGGTCCAGAGGGGGGGTCCCGGTGTGATCTTCCACTCTCGGGCCACGGTTGCATTAATAGAAATGGCGCCGGCGCCATTTTGGTTCCTGTCCCCCAAAATCACGAGCACAGGAGATCGCTCCCGGACCCCCGCTGGACCCCCAGGGACTTTTGGCCAGCTTGGGGGGGCCTCCTGACCCCCACAAGACTTGCCAAAAGTCCAGCGGGGGTCCGGGAGCGAGCTCCTGCACTCGTTGCCGTATTGCAAAATGGCGCCGGCCGTATGGCCATATTTCCGTATTGCAAAATGGCGCCGGCCATATGGTCATACGGCCGGCGCCATTTTGCATTACGGCCATATGGCCGGCGCCATTTTGCAATACGGCAACGAGTGCAGGAGGATTCCGGTTCCGATTCATATCTCTAATCTTCGCACACTTTCAAAAAAGGCATCAAGACATGGCTTTTCAGGCAGGCCTACCCTGATGCCAATCAAACCTAGACCTCCTCCCCCTACCACTCAGAAATCGTCCACCCCCCCATTTTTTATGCTCTATGATTATTAGAGATGTGAATCGGGTGCCCGATCGTCTTAACGATCGGGTTCGGCTAGAGGGGGGGAAAAATCTGATCGTGGGTGATGTGGGTGATGTGAATCGGAATTGGTTCCGATTCACATCGTTATTTTTTTTGTAGTGATGCCTGACCCTTTAAAATTAACCCCTTACCTTCCCCCACCCTCCCGAACCCCCCCAAAACTTTTTTTTATGATTACCTGGTGGTCCAGTGGGGGCGCGGGGACTGATCTCCTGCTCTTGGGCCATTGGCGCTATTTTGGCTGCCACTCAAAAATGGCGCCGATGGCCCGATAAAAAAAAAACCCAACCGACCCTTTAAAAACGACCCCTTAGCTTCCCCCATCCTCTCGAGCCCCCCAAAACATACCTGGTGGTCTAGTGGTGGTCCCGGGAGCGATCTCCCGTTCTCAGGCCGTCGGCTGCCACTCATAAAGATGGCGCCGATGGCCCTTTGCCCTTACCATATCAGAGGGTATCCGTGCCATTGGCCGGCTCCTGTCACATGGTAGGAGCACTGGATGGCCGGCACCATCTTTAAAGATGGCGGTGGCCATCTTTACGACGGTGGCGGCCATCTTTAAATACGGCGCCGGCCATCTTTAAAGACAGCGGCGGCCATCTTTACGAAGGCGGCGGCCATCCTTAAATATGGCACCAGCCAGCCAGTGCTCCTACCATGTGACAGGAGCCGGCCAATGGCACGGATACCCTCTGATATGGTAAGGGCAAAGGGCCATCGGCACCATCTTTATGAGTGGCAGCCAACGGCCTGAGAACGGGAGATCGCTCCCGGGACCACCACTAGACCACCAGGTATGTTTTGGGGGGCTCGGGAGGGTGGGGGAAGGTAAGGGATTCGTTTTATAGGGTCGGGGTGGGTTTAGGGGTTTTTTTGGTGTGCCAGTTTTCCCCGCCCTCCCCCTCCCCCGATTTACGATTTTTCACGATAAATCGGGGGAATTTCTATTGTATCGCGACTCTTAACGATTTTTGATGATTTAAAATATATCTGACAATTGTTTTAAATCATCAAAAAATGATTCACATCCCTAATGATTATGATGTTTATTTTTCCTTTAACCACTCATGTATCATACCTTACCCTTTGTACGCTGCCCCCCATTGATGTAATTTAAAGAAATGATGTAAATAAGTTCCCTATGCTATTGTTATGGTTGTTCCTTTTTTTCTCCTACTTCTGCCCTTTCTCCTTCTCTCTTTCTCTTTCCCCTTCCCGCTCCCTCTCCCCCTTTCTCGCCTGCTCCCACTCCCTGTTCCTTGTTCATTGTAATTCCTCATTTCCTGAGTTAATTGTAAACCGGTGTGATGTGTCTCACGAACATCGGTATATTAAAAGTTCTTAAATAAATAAATGTGTGTATGCAACTCTGCTCTATTAGACCACATATACCCATGTGATTTCTCAATAATCAATTTCACAACTTTGATTCTCACAGCTATTTTCTAGTGTTATTCTTAAGGATGCTTACATAAAACTGTGAAAAAGGTATATATGTCCTTTACTGTAACCAGCATAATAACCTAGTAAAAGAGGGTCTCTTAAGTAACTGGCTTAGAAATCTGTGCCACAGTTTGTGAGAAAGAAGGTGGCAGTGTACCTAGATTAAATGGGGTAACAGAAATGCTCATATGCAGTAAGATAAATGTGATTTGCTCAGGGGCTCCCTAGTGTTTGGCAATAAAACATTCTGAACTGTGAGAAATCGCTGCACATAAATACCGTATAGTTTATCATCATTCAATGGTGCCAACTTTTCTTGCATAAGACAACCAAGGAATCTGTATAAGCCAAAGATGGGCTAAAAATGGAAAGCCATTTAACTCACTGAGAACTGCAACTTGTGAAGTAGGGAGAACATATATAGGTTTTTAAGTTAATTTGAAGATTGTGCCATAGGGTGTTAACTTCCTTGATCATAGACAGAGTCAATACAGAATGTATAAAGTCTTCTAACATCCTCAGTGCATGTGATATTTCTGGCACAATTAAGTATGTCTGGACTTTTGTTGAGGTTTAGATGTTTCATTTGATAATGAATAAACAGAAGACCATGAGCAAACATTAAACACACATTTATATTCTTTTGGCTTAGCGGGTACCAATCACAATCATTTCCCTGCGCTAAGGCCTATTTATTTATTTATTTAGAATCTTTTATATACTGAGGTATAGCAAGCTGCCTTCACTCCGGTTTACAGTTTAACAACATATTACAGATGATAAACAATTTAACCGGGAACTAAGTAAACTTATTAAGAGAACGCAATAAATCATTCTATATACAGGCAAATTGAACAGGGATTACAGTATACAAAACAACTAAGGACAGGTATTACAGAGGACAAGCATTGTACAAACAGAGTCTAATCAGGTCTTACGGTCTACAGACATTGTCTAAACAGAGACCAAACAAGTGCGGGTGCACAAGTTGCGTATAAACTCGCTTAAGTCGTCGAGTCTCTGTTGAGTAGGCGGTCAGTTTAGCCAACACCATCTTTGAATGTTTGTCTGAATATCCAGGTTTTGAGTTCCTTTTTGAATGATTTGCTTTCGCTGAGTGTGCTTAAGTAGTCTGGTAAAGAGTTCCATGCTTAGCTAAAGGAAGAGTGGGTATGGCAAGGTGCAGTTTGCTGGCTGTTCTTGTTGTGCGATGTGGTTTGTGTATCTGGATCATGTTGTCGAGGGTGTTGTTCTCTGTTCTGTAGATTGCACTGTGTAAGATTGTTAAAGTCTTGAACTTGATTCTTTGCTCGACTGGTAGCCAGTGCAGATTTCTCAGAACAGGGGAGATGTGGTCAGATTTTGGTTGCCGGTTAGGACTCTGGCTGCGCCATTCTGTAACAGTTGGAGAGGTTTTAAGGCAGATTTGGGAAGGCCAGTCAGGAGCGAGTTGCAGTAATCGATGCTGGTGAAAATAAGTGATTGCAGGACAGTTCTGAATTCTTGTTGGTGTAGAAGCAGTTTAAGATGTTTAAGTATGTGAAGTTTATAAAAACCTTCTTTAGTTTTCGTTGCGAAAACTAAAGAATTTTGACCTGTAAATTCTGGAGTTCTTTAGTTTGCTCCTGCTGGTATAAGTTTTGGGTGATATGAGAGCTGCATGCCTTTAACTTCCAGAGTACATGACTTTTCCAGAAGTAAGGAACTGACCACAATATATAGGTATATTCATTCATTTGAAACAAATGCATAAAATACAATGAATGAGGCCAGTTTTGGTTTTTCTAAATAGAACAAAAAAATGGCCTCCTAATAAAATATCCAATGTTAATTTTTTTTTTTTAAAGGGCTTCCCACGACACTGGAAGCACCCTCCTCCCTACACAATTGAATCTGGGTCCCGAGTCTGCCCAACTGGGCTTCCCAGGTTCATCCAGGGCTCCCTGGCTTTTCAACCTTCCACTCTGGCCACAGTTGTCACCCAGCCAGGTCCCAAGGACTCTCTTATGCCATGCTAAAATCTGCTGGGGCTGAAATACCCCTTTCCTGGCACCCACTTATCCCTTTCTACTGTCCTTGCAAAATCCTTAAGGGCAGGATTGAAGCCCGCTTACGCCCACAATGGCTCCAGGACTTTAAAAATAGTGTCTTCTCCCATGGACTTTAATGACACTGAACTGAAAAAGATTTGAGGTTTTTCAGGTGCCTTATTATTTCAGTTTGGTTGGAATGAACTGAACCAAAAAATCAACTCATTTCTCATGTTTTCCCATTTAGATTCTAATTCCAAGTTGCCAGTTATTGAGAAAGTAGAAGACTTTCAAGGAATGGAGCAAACTGTACAGAAGTGATGGACTGGGGCAATCTGGCTAGCTCAAGCTTGCCCTTGATTTTCTTTATTTTTCTACTTCCTTGTTGTCGTGGAGATTAAGATAGCTACTCACATTACATGACCACAGCAACAAAACAGATGATTTGGCCCAGATTCAAAGCACTGAAGGTGGCATGTGGATGGGAAATCTGTTTTAAACTGCTTTCACTATTTATACCCCACAATACTCCTGTTCATACCGAGCACGTTTCAGAATGGATGCCATTAGCATGCCATAGATTCACAAAGTGCTGACTGGTGTACCTTGTTGTATTGAACTTGAGTCCATAATCTCTTTATACAACTCAAAGACTATTAGCAAACTCTTATGGCAAAGGAAAATAAAAATATAGACAAAGATATGTTGCTTCTTAAACTAAATATCACAGCCAAACAGAGAGCAAAACAGTATCCCCAAAACAATTAAAGAGGGAAGCAAAGAAAACATATACAAAAAAGCAACAGCAATGTCGAATTAATGGCATCAATCCCTAAAATGTGAAAAATGAGTATCAGAACCAGTGAGGGCTTGGCACAGAACATAACCCATGATTCCTTAACTTATCAATCATTAACCCCTATAAAATGGGAAAAGCTTTTTTTGTTATATGTTTTCACAGTTTACAGTACACATCAGAATAAATCAGAATAAATTCATTGTAAAACAATCCAAAGTGTCAGAAACATACAGCAAGAATCTGACACCACTCGATGTTTTGGCAATGCCTTCTTTGGGGAAATCAACGTAGACCAAAAACATTTAGACTGATGCTGTGAAAGTTTGGGGTCTTCAGGTCACAAGATAAAAGACTTCAAAGTCCAAAGCGAGGAGTCCAATGGTCAGCTCAACAGAAGCCGCCAAATTAATACACCGCAGTGGGTAATGTCACTGCCAAGAAAAAAATTCCTTTCAATCTGCTAAGCACACAAACAGTCCAGATGAAATCTGCCATGGCACTGGGAGAGAATATGCAAATAGATTAACTTGGAATCATCGGAGCTATAAAAACGCAAAATCTTTTATCAGTATTAAGTCTGAAAGACACCAATAACCTGAGTCAATGTATCCAAAGTTGCTCCAGATGTAACTGTTGATTGGGTAAATGCTCCCCATGCCAATGTGACCAGACTTGGACTTCAGCACAAAAACGTAGCTCTGGAAACAAATGATGTCATTTTTGGTAATGTGCCACCAGTGGGGCAGTCACCCACATCTCTTATCTTCCACCAGTCTAATTCACAAGGGCCAAAGCATTTTTCCTCTGTATAGTTTCCTCCACAGACATTGAATGACATATATATCACCAAATGACTGACAATAAAACTAACCTAAAATGAGCTGCAGAGATATGGAATTAGAAATACAGCAAACCCTTTGACAAAAAGCCTTGCTTATTAAGAAATATGTCTTACTTTATGAAATAAACTTTGTCCATTATTTATCAGGTTTTGCAATAGCAAATATCTTTATAGTAAACACATTTCTTGACTTTTTGCCCTTCTATTAAATTAGGATCACTGCAACTACAATAGCATAACGTTGTAGGTAGAGATACCCTAGATAAAAAAAAAAAGTAAATATTATGAAGCTGATTTTCAAATGGTTTAGTAGCCTAACTGTAGGAGTTAGGCACCTAAACTGGCCATTTTGAAAATGTACTAGTGTTCAGTGCCTAAAATTAGCATCCTAGTTTCTCCTAAAAAGTAGTTGACTATAGGGGTAGAGTTAGGGTGGGAAAAAGGTTGGGTGTTTGGCACTGATTTTCAGCAAAGAAACTAAATTTAAGGTGCTAAATATAGACAAATGCATAACAGGCCTAAATTTAGGGGCCTAAATTTTAGGTTCCTAAATTTAGTTGAATTTTCAGCTGAAAGATGTTAATATTAAGCAGGCTGGTGAGTGGAAAAGTTATCCAGGTGAAGTTACCTGGATATGTTTTCCCAGATACGTAGTGGAACATACCAGGATAAGTATTCTGCTGAATATAGCCAGATAAAGATATCTGGGTAGCTTTAGGGCACACATTTTTCCAATCAAACTTACCCACTTTCTTTGGGTAGTGCTAAATATCAGCACTGTACTGCCTAGACAAAGTGAAACTGCTCCCTGCACAGCCTCTTTGAGCTAGATAAATTTTGTGTGGGTAACAAGTTACCCAGATAAAATTTAGCCATGCAGTGTGTGTGTGTATTTTTAAATGTAAGTTTTTTCTTCAGTAACTCCAAAAGTTACCTGGACAAAACCTTTTAATATCAATCTTTTAGGATCCTAAGTTTAGCTGGAAATAGATGCCTAACTAGGTTCCTACTTTAACAGAGGTTTTATGATCAATCTTTTACTGATATGGAGTAGTGGTATAGCTCATAAAGGATGTTTTATTTTATATTTATGATTTTATTTTATTGTTATATTATTTTATTTTATTGCTGTGATTATTTGTTGCTGATTGTATTTTTTAAAGTTATTCTTATGTACATCACTTTTGGCAATTTTATTGTAAAATCAGGAAATTGATTCATAAATATTATTAAATACAAATTTTCACAAAAAGAAACAAACAATTAAACAACCCAGACTGGTGTTATTTAGTTCACTGATTCCTGGCTCTTTCTTAATAGAACAGTACTAACCACAGTTTGTTTTGGATATTTTTATCAAGAAATTTGTTAGAAGGAAAAATCCATATTTTTAGCAAATGCACTCTGTTACTGACAGTAAAATTCAGTAATGCAGGAATTAAATTAAACAGTGCTAGTTCTGCAAATCAGTGCTTTGTTTTCTTAGGGCATATTGACGCTGGGGTAGATTTTATAAATGTACGCGCGCGCGTACTTTTGTTCGTGCACCAGGCGCGAACAAAAGTGCGCTGGATTTTAAAAGATACGCGCGTAGCCGCACCTATCTTATAAAATCCAGGGTCGGTGCGCGCAAGGGGGTGCACATTTGTGCAACCTGCACGTGCCGAGCTCGGCGCGCGCTGCCTGTTCCCTCCGAGGCGGCTCCGAAATTGCTGATTGTATTTTTTAAAGTTATTCTTATGTACATCACTTTTGGCAATTTTTGTTGTAAAATCAGGAAATTGATTCATAAATATTATTAAATAAAAATTTTCACAAAAAGAAACAAACAAGTAAACAATCCCAGATTGGTGTTATTTAGTTCACTGATTCCTGGCTCTTTCTTAAAAGAACAGTACTAATCACAGTTTTGTTTTGGAGCGGCCTCGGAAGGAACTTTCCTTCCACCTCCCCTCACCTTCCCCTCCCTTCCCCAGCCCTATCTAACCCCCCCCAACCTTTGTTGGCAGATTTACGCCTGCCGAAAGCAGGTGTAAATCTGCACGCGCCAGCGGGCTGCTGGCGCGCCATCACCCGACCCGGGGGCTGGTCCGGAGGCCTCAACCATGCCCTTGGGCCAGCGTCACACCCCCAACACGCCTCCCGCCCCGCCCCAAAATTTGTGCCGCCCACCTGACATGCCCCCGACACGCCCCCTTTACAAAGCCCCTGGACTTACCCGCGTCCCGGGGCTTGCGCGCGCCTCCGAGCCTAATCAAAATAGGCTCGGTGCGCGCAGGGGGGAGGGGGTAGGTTTTCGGGGGGTACACACGTATCTTACACGCGTACCCCTTTGAAAATCTACCCCCATATTGGGTAGGTTCAGTGCTTCAATATTATAAGAAATTCTCTGTTTTTAGTCTCAAAGGGCAAATCACTCATAAAAAGCAGAAAACTCTTAGTTGCATAACTTTGGTGGATTTGGCAGGATTGATAATAAATGTATATGACAGGATGTAAACCCATGTGATTGTGTAAAATTAGCGGTATATCTTTTATAGGGGAATAACTCAGAAATTTCAACTCTTAATTAAAGGACAGGACTACAGCTACTGGTGATCTTTATTTGTTTGTTCTTTTTTTATTAGTGTATATGCCACCTTTATTTAGCAAGTGGAAAGATATTTGCATAATTAGTCTTAGGGTCCAATAAGTTAAATATATTCATTTTGGGGGCCCCATGAATGCACAGGAAGTAGATGCAGTGGTATGCTTTATAATAAGATCAGGACTGTGGTTTAACACTGGCTTGTCCTTCAGTTTTTCTTCTCATTTCCTCACAGCAGTCTTTGCAACCTGTCTGCACATGAAGGGGGCAGTTTTCAAATGTCCAGGCCTAGTTGTTACGTGTGCCATCCGGCCGACGTAACACTAGTTGCAAGGTCCATGATACGTCCTTTTCCCTACAAATTTTATACTGATCCTGGAAAGGAAAGTGTGCATGTACTTACCCTTTGGAAAATTGCTGAGAGGAAAAAAATGGACATAGATATTTGTCTTTCCTTTTTTGTGAGTACTTTTATTTTCCTGGAAAACAACATAACTAGTTTGAAATGTAAAACTATAAGTGTTGTTTATTGTTCTGAACTAACCCTGTCTGAACTCTAGGGATGTGCAGAAGGGACGGATTCGTCCAATTCGGTATTCGTATTCGTCGGGACCCAATTACGTTGCATTTGTTCAATGGGTAACCCGATCCATTGATAAGTTTTATTCTTTTTCCGATTCCCATTAAAGTCAATGGGGGAAGTATTTGCAGCCTATTTTTGGCTGCAGAATTGGGGTTTTATTATCAATTCTGATGAAACTTCTGGGGAGCAATCATCAGAACAAGAAAAGAGCTCCATGGTACTTAGACTGTGGCAAAGTGGCACCAAAGTGGCATGAATAGCCTAAGGCACTGTAAAGGGGCAAAGGGTACCAGGAGTGGCAAGAGTGCTTTAACAGAGACACAAAGCAGCAGCGAGACTGTCAAAAACACACCACAGCTTCAAAAGAGAGCACCGATAACAGATGCATGAACCTTCAAAGGCAGCACAACAGGCAAAGCGGCAAGACAAGTGGCATTAACATCCTACAGCACAATGAAGGGGGATCATAGCAAGCAGAAAGACTAGCACCAACACACTGAGGAACCATGAGAGTGGCAAGAACACCACAAGGAGTTGAGTGAATCATCTGGTATATGGCAGCAAGGCAGAGTGGCAGAAATCTGATAGGGGCAAGACAGGCTGGCAGAGCCAAGGTAATCAGGTCCCTGTGGTTTTGATAGGGGCAAGACAGGCTGGCCCAGGGAGAGTTCCCTTTCCTTTGAACAGGAAAGGGCTATAGGGATGTGCAGGCAAAACGTTTTCGTTGTGTACGCGATCCGTATTCGTGGGGGGTCAATTCCGTTTCATGCGGAAGTATGGAGAATTCAATAAGTTGTCGATCTGTAAATACGTTACTACTAAATTAACTACAACCCCCACCCTCCTGACCCCCCCAAGACTTACCAAAACTCCCTGGTGGTCCAGCGGTGGGGTCCGGGAACTCACTCAGGCCCTCGGTGCTAGTTTCATCATGGCGCCGATAGCCTTTGTCACAGGGGCTACCGGTGCCATTGGTCAGCCCCTGTCACATGGCCATCGGCGCCATCTTGTGCTCCTACCATGTGACGGGCTGACCAATGCCACCGGTAGCCCCTGTGACATAGTATGGGCAAAGGCTATCGGCGCCATTTTGAGTCCTGGCGTCGGACGGCAGGTCGCTCCGGGACCCCAGTTGGACCCACAGGGACTTTTGGCCAGCTTGGGGGGGGCCTCCTGACCCCCACAAGACTTGCCAAAAGTCCAGCAGGGGTCCGGGAGCGACCTCCTTTCACGCCGGCCGCCCGATCCCAGTACTCAAAATGGCGCCAATTGCCGCCATTTTGAGACTCAAAATCACCGTCCCGCCAATACTCAAAATGGCGCCGATCACCGTCATAGTGAGGGCAAAGGCGATCGGCGCCATTTTGAGACTCAAAATCGCCGTCCCGCCAATACTCAAAATGGCAAGAGTGGTAAAGCCTAGGATCATCTCCCCACTGGCTCCTAGGCTTGCTAGTTTCCCGGCTTCTGATGGCAGTGTGCCAACTGGTGTCTAGTCCTGGCACAGTAGAAGCAGAGCCCCAAAGTATGGCAGCAAAGCCTTTTTTCTGGGGAGAAGCAACTTTGTTCTAGCTGCATTGTCTCCTCGGACTGTGCAGTGGTAGGGGCCATTGCTGGCACTGCAGATAGGGAGCACGAAAAGGATGGGGCCAGCATCACTTGCCTTCATGGGGGTTGCAGCTCCTGAATCTGTTGCTGGAGGTGGCAATTGATTCTTCCGCCAGATCAATGAGCGTGTCCAGGAATTTGAGAAGTTCCTACGCGGCTAGCTCATCCTTTATCCAAGAAGATTCTCTGGAGACTATTCTCTCTTCAGTTCAGTTCAGTTCAGTGGACAAGGTTCAGAACTCAATGGCGTAGTCCATCAATGGCCAATTGCCCTGCCGGAGATTTAGGAGGTCCGATCCTACTGTGGCCAGCCGACTGGGTTTGTCAAAGACCAGCTTGAATGCCTTGACAAATTGTTGTAAGTCCTGTAGTAATGCATTCCCATGCTCCTACAAGGAAGAGGCCCAGGCCAAGGCCTTCCTATCTAGAAGGGAGAGTATAAAGGTAGTCTTGACAGTGTCACTGGGAAATTGCACTGGCTGAAATGAAAAATGTATAAAGCACTGATTCAAGAATCCATAGCAATGCTTCAGATCTCCTGCATACCAGGGAAGAACTGGAAGGCATACCATGGGCGCAGCCACTGTAGCTGCTGGTACTGCAGGAGGCGGAGATTCTGTGGAGGCTGCAGTGGCATTGAGGCAGATGCTAAGGCATTCCATGGATCTTGCCAAGTGCTTGAAGAATTGCTGCTGCTGGATCTTCTGTGCCAGGCCAGGAATGGCCTGGAGGCCTGAGAGATCTGCTGGGTCCATGGCCTTGGCAATCTGTTGCGGAAGTAGACCCTTGAACCGAGGTGAATTGGTGGTACCCCACAGGTAAGAGCCCTGCAGATACTCACCATCAGCAGGTGGCACTGGCAGGAGCAGAGGCCCAACAGGAACCTCACCAATACCAGCCCTTGTTCCCCTTAGGTTGAGTCCTTGGGTGCCAGGGCTGGCTAGACATAGATGCTGGCCTCTGTGGAGAGAAGAATGTATTGCTGAAGAGTTCAAAGGCCAGAGAATAGAAGACAAGGTCAGTTCACACAGAGGTTGGGACAGGCAACAGACAGCAGAGATGAAAGCAGGCCGAGGTCGGGGCAGGAAGCAAACAACATGGTCAAGGGTCAGTCCGAGGTCAAACTAGGAATCCAGATGAAGAAAAGCCGAGGGTCCAAGCTAAGGTCAAGCCAGGGAGACAATCCAGGAACAGGAGGCAAGGCAGAACAGCAGGAAGATACAGAAGATGGACGAAGACCACAGGACAAGAATGCAGGAATTCCAAAGATGTGGGGGAGGAAGCAGGAACATGAAGACAAGGCAGAGGAACACAGTCAGGAACAGGAACCAGGACAATGTGGCAAATAGCTACTCCGAAGAGTTCAACCTATTGCGGGCTCTTTAAATAAGGCCGAGTTGCGCGCACCCACGCCCAAGGATGCCTCACTCAGATGAGCAGCATCCCTAGCGCAGTGTTGTCCGGCCTATGCGGCAGCCTGCCGCAACTTCACTTGAGGGTACGTCGTGGTGTCGGCGGTCCACCTCTGGCCCAGGGACAAAGGTGAGAGTGGCTGGCCGCAGACCTGACCCGCAATCGGTCAAATGCAACAAGTCGGGCTAGTCCAATCTCCCTCCAGACTTATTTTAGGTTGGACATGGAAGAAGGTGGATTCCTCTTTTGGTAAGTGTAGGGGATATTTGATTTCCCTATGTTGCTTCGCTTTCCATTGTCTGTTTAGATTTCTTATTCTTATGGAAGTTTCAGTACAAAAAAATATAAAAAGAGGCATTAATGAAGACTACTTCTGGTTTTGAAGATGTCCACAGTTTAGCTTATGCAGAATTTACTGGCAGGGTGATTGTCAGTACAGAGGTATATGAAGGGTGATATCAGCGAGCTCTTGATCTCTGTCTCCATCTACTGGTTGGCATGTATAACCCAATTGTGTGGACTAGCCTGGCTGTTTTAGAGGAAAGAAAATGATCAGATAAGTAATAATTTCACCACATTGTTGATCCCCCAGGCATGCTTTTATCCATGGAAAGGGTGACTATTTTTAAGTCAGTCAATTACCCAGTTAAATGGCTTTTGAAAATTGTGTACCCAAAGGCTCTGTTATTACAATCTGCCAGACCACTGGTAGAGCACTTGTCTTTATGTAGATGACATAGCAAACGTTTGAGAACTATAAGTTACCAAGAAATTGGGAAGCATACTTTTAATATTGAATATTTCACAGGGTTGGATAATGGGAATTACCCACGTGAATTTTTGAAGCTTTGCCTAGTGCACATAAGTAGATTTTTCTTAATGTAAAAAGAACACCAGGGATAATTTTAATGAGCAGTCTCTCATCTAGCTGTTCTTTTCATACCATTTATAGCCTCTAAAAGACTGTAGACAGATTCACATGTGCCTCCATGGAGCACATTTTGCACACAGAGATGCTTATAACCATAAAAGGTCAGTTCGAACTAGGCCTAACCTATATGTATAAAACAAATTTGAAATGAACCAAGTTTAAATGATATTGTAGTCATTCTCTGTGTTTTTTTTTTACCATACTGCTAAATATCTTTCTTTATAGGAATACTACTATCTTACTCTTTAATTTGCTTAAGAATTTAAAAACACATTCTTTAAAGTTTGTGCTAACAGATTCCTCTCCCATAGGAATCTTGGTCTCAGATCTCAGATGTCAGATTTCTGAGGTTTTTAGCTCTATTGTTGTTATAACAATTGGACATCATTAAATCCAAATTCACATATATTAGTCCTGGCAGGGATGACTAACAAGTAACAAATCCCAATGAAGTGGAATTTGGGTTGATCAGTGTTTTTATCTTAGTTGGAATGATTTTTAGCCTGAGGCAGCACATGACTCATTTTGTTCCAAAAAGAATAAAACAAAAATATTCAGATTTTATGGGTTATTTATCTGAGTTTCAATTGTGTTAACTTTCCTTGTTCTCTCAGGATATTTATTGCACAATGCACATGAATGTCCCCTGCTGTTCGTCAATCAAGATAGCCTTCAAATGCTTCTTTTTTCCTTTTGATGATACTGCGACTTTGTGACTGCCATCTATAGATTTCCAAGCAGCTCAAAACTTGTGTTTGCTGAAAGCAGACTTTAGCCTTTCGCTAAGGAAGAGAAGACACCCTGATAATTGTGGTGGGGTTTTATGCAGACTGAATTCCTCCTTGGAGTATTGAATAATCTTTTACTGTTTGCTTTGTCTAGTATAACCTTGATATAGCTTTGCATTTCTTTTGTAGCCATGAGGCAGTAGGCTGGGATTTGGTTAAATTATATGTAACGAACCCTCCAGTCTCATTACCAGTATAGCCCCGGTTCAGACAGTGCAGTATAGGTTAGTGAGCGAGGGAAGGCACCATTCAGTGCATCCCTTCCCTTTGAGGGTGCTGGAATGGCCATCCCCTTTGTGAAGTTTTATAAGCCGCTGTCCCCTGAGAGCTCTGGGGGCAGTGTGAGTTACTTTGGGGAGTTATTGGAGGTGCTTGGAGCTTTTACCTGAGTTACATTTTTGTGCCTTCTCTGTGGACTCAAGAATTAAAACCTGCTTGGAGCTTGTGAGACAGACCAGGGATCCTCCCTGCTTATTCACCCCCTGGTAGAAAGGATCTGCATCCCAGGTTGATTTTGGGGCTTAAAAAGATTGGATACTGCTTGGGGAGAGGGCCCGGGGAACCCTCTCTCTGGCTAGAGAAAACCTGCCCTTTAGCACCTTCTAAGAGGACAGAAGAAAGGTGGTGACCTGCTGCCAGGACCTTCTGGGGTTCCACATCAGTTTGGGGAAGAAGACATTGCTTAGGAAGAGGAGGACGTGTTTGGATACCCCTGTTCATGCCAATCAAAAGGAACAACTGAAGCTGCTTGTTCCAGACTGGATACCTCCCGTCAGAGGTGCCCACTATCTGAGAAAGATTAGCTGTGAGTAAAGAACCAGCGGAGATAAATGAAGACACCCATCAGGAGTCTTCAGCCCTGGGAAGAGAGAGGTTTGGGACTTTCTGTGCAAAGACTGGATTTTATCATTTCTCCCAGTTTTCGGAAGGGGTTTTCCTGCCTACTTGGGAACTCCACTTAGACAAGCCCTGGAGGGTGGATATTTCCCTTGTCCAAGAACTGAGACACAAAATCCAATAGAGGGAAAGAACTGTAATACAAGAGAAAATTTATAGTGCTGAGATCCAAGTTTTGTGCCATATATCATCTGATTTTTGCAACGAAAGACTAATTTTGGACACTAATCCAGTGGCTCAGAATTTTATTTGGCATTCATGGCATACATAATTAGCTGTACAATGCCATACATCAAAATGGTGCCGTGTCCCCTGGGTGAATACGCCAGAGTAATTAACCCTAGCGCAACCCCATTAGATGGTGTTAGTTAAGAACATAAGAACGTGCCTTACTGGGTCACACCAAGGGTCCATCAAGCCCAGCATCCTGTTTCTAACAGTGGCCAATCCAGGCCATAAGAACCTGGCAAGTACCCAAAATCTAAGTCAATCCCATGTTTCTGTTGCTAGTAATAGCAGTGGCTATTTTCTAAGTCAACTTAATTAATAGCAGGTAATGGACTTCTCCTCCTAGAACTTATCCAATCCTTTTCAAACCAGCTACACTAACTGCACTAAACACATCCCCTGGCAAGAAATAACAGAGTTTAATTGTGTGTTGAGTGAAAAAGAACTTTCTCTGATTAGTCTTAAATGTGCCACATGCTAACTACATGGAGTGCCCCCTAATCCTTCTATTATCCGAAAGACGGGCCGATACAGTAAAGTCCACGGGAGAGTGGGCGAATGCCCACTCTCCCAGAGCACGCACAGGCCACTCTCCTGTGCGCGTGATTCAGTATTCAAATTAGGGCCAGCGGTAAAAAGAGGTACAAAAAGGCGCTAGGGACACTAGCGCGTCCCTAGCACCTCTTTTGGACAGAAGCGGTGGATTGATATCAGTGGGTTTGACAGCCGATGCTCAATTTTGCCGGCGTCGGTTCTCAAACCTGCTGATATCCACGGGTTCGGAAACCAGAAGCCGGCAAAATTGAGCGTCCGGATTTCAACCTGTAAGCCGTCGGCCGACTTCAAATTTTTTTTTTTTTTAAAACGTTTTGTAACTTTCAGGACCTCTGACTTAATATTGCCATGATATTAAGTTGGAGGGTGCACAGAAAAGCAGTCTTTACTGCTTTTCTGTGCACTTTCCCGGTGCCTGGAGAAATTAGCGCCTACCTTTGAAAGTAAAATGTGCGGCTTGGCTGCACATTTGCCTTTCTGAATCGCGTGGGAATAACTAATAGGGCCATCAACATGGCGCTATTAGGTTCGGGGGGGGGGGGGGGGGGGGGGGGGGGGGGGGGGGGGGGGGGGGTTTGGACGTGCGTTTTCGACCCCTTACTGAATAAGGGATAATGCTAGTATGTCGAAAACGTGCGTGCAATTGCCGGTTAACCGTGCACTCCACCGGAGTGCACTGTACTGTATCGTCCTGAGAGTAATAACCAATTCACATTTACCCATTCTAGATCTCTCATGATTTTAAAGACCTCTATCATATCCCCCCTCAGCCATCTCTTCTCCAAGCTGAACAATCCTAACCTCTTTCGTCTTTCCTCATAGGAGAGCTGTTCCATCCCCTTTATCATTTTGGTTGCCTTTCTCTGTACCTTCTCCATTGCAACTATATCTTTTTGAAATGCGGCGACCAGAATTGCACACAGTATTCAAGGTGCGGGCTCACCATGGAGCAATACAGAGGCATTATGACATTTTCCGTTTTATTTACCATTCCCTTTCTAATAATTCCCAACATCCTGTTTGCTTTTTTGACTGCTGCAGTACATTGAACCGACGCTTTCAATGTGCTATCCACTATGACGCCTAGATCTCTTTCTTGGGTGGTAGCACCTAATATGGAACCTAACATTGTGTAACTATAGCATGGGTTATTTTTCCCTATATGCCTCACCTTGCACTTATCCACATTAAATTGTATCTGCCATTTGGATGTCCAATTTTCCAGTCTCACAAGGTCTTCCTGGAATTTATCACAATCTTCTTGTGATTTAACTACTCTGAATAATTTTGTATCATCTGCTCTGAGGCCTAGGCTCTGGGCCTGATCCTAAACTGAGGCTCAGGTGTTGGGATCCGTCCTCCAATCCAGGCCCTGGCATTGTGCCTGGGTCTAGGCTGCAGCCCTGGCATCGAGACCTGGCCTCCGGGACAGGCCACAGCTTTGGGCCTGTGCCCAGGCATCAGGATCCAGCCTCCAAGCCTGGACCCAGGCCCTGGTCTAGGCAAAGTCACATGTGTCAGGACCCGGACTATGGGCTTGGCCCCAGTGTCATGCCTGGGTCCAGCTCAAGGCCTCAGTGTTTGGACCCATCTTCTGGCCATGCCACAGTGTTGGGCCTGGACTCAGGCTCCAGCCTAGGCTGAGGCCCAGGCATTGGGACCCAGCCTTTCCGTTTCCACAGATAACCAATGGATTGGGTAAGTGATTGTTCATGGGAGAAGCTCGGGGTCTTGGCTGAGACTCCTGAATCATCCTAGGCCTAGACCCTGATGTTGTGCTCAAGCCTAGGTCTTGGCCCCTGCTTTGGGCCTTGGCCTATGCCCTAGGTGAGGTCCTGGGCTAGGCCAAAAGCATTCTTTTAAAAAATTCTATGAATAAGTTTCATTTCATTCGGGGAACCCTTGATTCATTTCAGGGCCCCCAAATGAAACCAATTGCCCTTATTCATTGAGTTTTGCACATTCATTTTAAATTAATGTACATCCTTAATATTTATTATTGTGGTCATCTTTGTCCAGTATTGTTCTCAACAAGGTTTTCTTGGATGTACAATTAAAAATCAATAAAGTATTTAAAAAACCCTCTAAATTCTAATTGATCTATGATTTTTTCATAGTACTGTTTTAGGGGCAGCCAACTCTGGCTCTCCAGAGCTACAAACAGGTCTGGTTTTCTGGGATCCACAATGAATATGCTTGATCTAGATTTGCATGCACTTCATCCTTTGTATGTAAATCTTGATCATACATATTTATTGTGGATATCCTGAAAACATGGTCTGTCTGTGGTTCCTGAGGCCCGGAGTTGGCTACCTCTCTCCTATTTAATAAGATATATCATAAAATTGTTTTATTTTTTTTTCTGATATATAGTACCATATATAAGTACATAAATATACTTTTGAGTGTTGCTGTCTGATGTTGCATAGTTAGGTAATGTACCAGAACCTGAACTGCAAATTATTGTGGAAGATCCAAGGAGCTGGACTTGTGCTGATAAGATGTCAAAGGAAATTTTCTTCCAGATCTTTTGGACTGAAAATGTCATCCTCATGAAAAATATCACTTTGAGAAAAAGAGAGCAACTCAGGGAAGAAACTGTAAACGATCTATCCCTTGGAGCAGGATTATCAGGCTGATGAAATGAAATAATTAATAAATTGACATTAAGTCCATGTACGCAAGCAGGGAAAGGAAGCATGTAGAATTGTAAGTATTTATAAAACCTTGAGCTTCTTACTGTAGTTTTTGAACTTTTTTTTGCCATTCAATATTCTTTATAATGATTGGTGCTAAGATTGTACCCCATACTTCAAACATGGAGGTCAATGTACGGAAGTGTGGCAAAATAGAATTCATGAAGTAACATTGCCATTAGCATGTATTCAATGGAAGAACATGCTCTATTGGTTCATTTAGCATGTAAAATTGATTCTTTTTTTGCAAATAGCTATTTTAGCATGCATAGATTTCTCTTAAGAGTTTTATTGCAATTTCAATGCTAATGAGTGACTGTGATATGAAATTAGCTATAAACACATAGTTAAACTATATGTGCTAAACACTTTGCAAACACTATTTTGCAAATTTTTTAACTAAACCTTAATGAAATATAGTTAAAGTTTTTGTGATAAAGTCTGAAGAAAAAGTACATGTTCTGTTTTGCTAATGGGCTGGTTTGCATATAATCTCTAATTCCAAAATACCACTTTATAAAAACTAATAGCAGCAAGTGCAATTCATTACACATCAGTACATTGGCCTTATGCAGTGGAAGAATGATATCCTTTCTTGCTTCCACTTCCTATTTAAAAGAAACAAAAATTTGTGTAGCTTGTTATTGCTTGGTTTTGTGCACTTATTCCCTGTTTATTATGACTAATGAGTCCAAATATTTTTTTACCTCTATATATTGGATAATATTGGTCTTGGAATGCACAAAAACATTATAATATTTGTTGCCTTAAAGTGAAAGTAGATTTTCCTTGTACTTTTCCCAGTGGTAATTATTTATAAATATTTTCATGCATGCATATCTCTCTCTCTCTCTCTATATATATATATATACATACGGGATTTGATAAGTAGTGTTTTAAAAGCAATATAAATTTTCTCCTAACAGTTCCTTAGTTTTATTAGTACATCTAAACAGTCTTTTCTGGTTCTTCTAGTAAGCCATATGCTGCCTTCAGGGACTTTGATTGGTTGTAACAGCTGGTGCAGAATATTGGCTGGTAAGCCCCAGAGAAAGACAAGATTCTCTGAACCTTTCAGCTTTCAAGTTGAGCGGCCCTCAATCTTAAATATGAATATAGTTAATGTTTGGTTAATTAAGTCTCCAGGATGCTATTAACTTGCAATTAGCAGTATCATAATTTATGTCTGTTTAGAATTTTAGCAGTTTTTGTTTATTATCTCCAGGGTAAATTGACTTAAAGTACTTCTATTGTATACAGACTATATACATTTCAAGGGTAATTTTCAAAGCCTTTTCCATGCCTAAAACTCAGTTTTAAGCACGTAAATGGCTATTATAATATAGCCCGGGGCTCAGTGTGAGTAAAAGTGTGAATGTAACCTAGTTAAACACGCAGAGGGGTGTTGCAGGGGGCAGAGTTGGAACTTACGCACATACTTTTTGATTTTAGAACATATGAGTTCCATAGTTAGACACAGCCCAGATACCAAAGTTAGCCAGCTAAACTTATCCAGCTAACTTTTAGGGATGTGCATCGTTTTTATGACAAAAGGAAATATCATACGATATTTCCTATTTCGTCATGTGTCAGGAGTCTCGAAAATGATAGGAAAACCCCATGAAATTTCTGTGGTTTTCTTATCGTTTTAGGGGGTGGGGGAGAAAGGGCACACAGAAAAAAACCCCAAACCCACCCCAACCCTTCAGATCTAATTATTTACAATCCCCCACACTCCCGACCCCCCCCAAAAAAACTTGCCTAAAGTCCCTGGTGGTCCAGCGGGTGTCCCGAGAGCAATGTCCCCCTCTTGGGCCGTCAGCTGCCACAAATCAAAATGGTGCCAATGGCCCTTTGCCCTTATCATGTGACAGGGGCTATTGGTGCCATTGGCCAGCCCCTGTCACATGGTAGGAGCAATAGATGGCCTGCGCCATTTTTTAAGATGGTACCGGCCGTCCATTGCTCCTACCATGTAATAGGGACCGGCCTATGGCAGCAATAGCCCCTGTCACATGGTAAGGGCAAAGGACCACCGGCGCCATTTTGTTTACTGGCAGCCGACGGCCCGAGAGCGGGAGATCGCTCCCAGGACCCCCACTGGACCACCAGGGACTTTAGGCAAGTTTTGGGGGGTTGGGAGGGGGGATTGTAAATAATTAAATGTGAAGGATAGGGGTGCATGCTAATGGGTTTGTGTTAGCGCGCACTAGCTCCCGTTAGTGCATGCTAGCTCCCGTTAGTGCGCGCTAAACTGAAAACTATTCTATATGGGAAAAAAATGCCGATCTGCGGGAATACGAACTTTTCCCACGGCTATACGAAACCAAAAGCGGAAACGATCGGGCACCCGATGCACATCTCTACTAACTTTGGATGTATATTCAATAGTGAAGCCGCACTATTTAATATAACTGGTTATCTTAAAGTTAGCCGGCTAACTATAGCTAACTAACTTTAGCAAAGGTATTTGGCCTGACTAGACTTAGCCAGCTAAATTATCTGGCTAATTCTAAATATCAGAGTCAGCAGGCTAACTTACCTGGTTAATTCAACTCCTCCAAGTTACACCCCTAACTTAGACCTTGATTCATCATTTTGCTATAAATTTCGCATGAATAGTGCCTGTGATAAAAACAGGGGCATGGTTAGGGAAATTTTTGAGATGAGAGAGAGAGAGAGAGAGAGAACATCTCTTTATAAGGCTCTCCTATTAGTCAACTATTTATACCACTGTAAGAGAGTCAACTAGTAACGCAAGGTGAGGTTTTGGTGGTGATCTAGAAAGAAATGAGCTCCTACACATTTAGGACCCATGGCTGGTGTTTCTTGTTGCTGTGAGATACTGAAACCAGGGTTGAGGTCTGGTATGGATCTGAGCATCAGTCACTGATGTCCTTTCCATGGCACACCTGATCAGATCTGAAAGCACTCTGAGAAACACTGGGAGTTATGCCAGCCAAAACTGAGAGGTAGCTTTGCACATGTTAATCTATTCGCATACAAGGCCAATTTCCCAAGGCCTTTTAAAGCAAACTTATGTGCCCAAGTTTGCTTTGAAAATGCTGGCTAAAGTTTGCATGTGCAAGTTACACATAGACTTTAGCCTTATCATGTCCTATTTGGGCCTGATTTACTAAGCTTTTCTCCATTAGACACTAGGGATATGCAAGGGACAAAAATTAGTTTTTATTTTCTGCTTCTTTTCAGGAGGTTTGTTTCCCATGAATTTTTGTTCCTGGATTGCTTGACTTGTTTTCATTCATGTGAAAAAAATGAATCAAACAATAACCCCCCCCCCCCCCCCCCTAAAATGGCCAAAAAACGAAAATGAGGCCTCCCTCCCACCTTCCTGGAAAAAAGTCGGGGCCAGGATCTCCCCAGGCCCCCATGTAGCTGGTGTGATGGGGATCAGCCGGCTAGGCTGAAGATTCAGACTTGAGTAGGCGAGGCCATGGTAGATCACTACGGCCTCAGCCTACTCAAAGCCTAAGCCAAAGCTCGGACACAGGCCAGACGCCACGGTCCCGAAGCCAGAACCTCAGCCCAGACCCAAGCCCGATGCCATGACCCAACCTGGAGGCTAAGTTCCAATGCTGGGGCCTCTGCCTAGGCCAGAGCCTGAGCCCAGGCCCATCACTGTGACTCAACCCAATGGCTGGGTCCCAATGCCTGGCTCTCTGCCAATGCCAGAGCCTTGGCCCAGATCCAGGCCCGATGCCATGACCTCAGCCAGGAGGCTGGATCCCAATGCCTGGGCTTCAGCCAAGGGTCAGGCCCAGGCCTGGAAGCACTTCTTTTTTTGGTCCTCTTCTTTCTTCGGCGCTTGAAAGCCAATTGACGCAATCTGTTGAGATCGCACCGGAATTAATTAACTCTGGCAGATTCGCCCTAGCAGACAGCACTATTTTGATGTATGGCAATGCCATACAATGCTGTACACCAAAATGGCACTGTCCGCTGAGGTGAATACACCAGAGTAATTAACTTTGGCATGATCCCAGCAGACAGCATCATTTGGCTTTCAAGCATTGAAGAAAAAAGAGGACTCAAAAAGAGGAGCTCCCAGGCCTGGGATCTGAGTCCTGGACCTGACCCTGGCTGAGGTCCAGGTGTTGGGATCCAGCCTTCTAGCCAAGCTCCCGGCTTCAGGACCTGGCTTCCAAGTCAGGTTGTGGTGTTGGTCCTGGGCTGAGGCTGAGGCCCCAGCATCGGGTCCTGGCCTCTAGGTTGGGTTTCAGCATTGGATCTGGGCTCAGGTTCTGGTTTAGGATGACGCCCTGGCATCAGGTCCCAGCATTCAGTTTGAGTTGCGGTGTCAGGCCAGGATCTGGGCTGCGGACCTGGCATTGAAACCCAGCCTTCGGGTCAGGTTGCAGCATTGGGCCTGGGTTCAGGATAAGGCTCTGGCATCAGGACCTGGCCTTCGGGTTGGGTTGTGATATCTAATCTGGATGCAGGATGAGGTTCCAGCATCAGGACCCAGCTTCTGGATCGGGTTGCAGCATCGAGCCTGGGTCCGGGCCAAGGCTCCAGCATCAGGACCTGGCCTTTGGATTGGGTTATGGTAGCCAGCCATTGTGAGATGTTTAAGTGTGTTTAAGTGTGATTCTTGTCCTTTGAATATTAGGGATGTGCAGGAAAAAAAATTAATTTTTGTTTTCGGGAAGTTTTTGGGGAAGTTTCTTTTCCATGAATTTCATTTCATTTCATGGATTGGGTTATGGTATCCAGCCATTGTGAGAAAAAAACAAATCAAACAATATAAAAAAAAAAGGGCCAAAAAATGAAAACAAGGCCTCCTGCTTGCCCACCTGAAAAAATGCTAAGACTGGGATCCCTCGCTGGTTCCCACTTACCCAGTCTGGTGGGGATCAGCCAGCTTTGGCCTAGAGCCAGGCTGAAGCCTTGGCCTTGCATAGGCCAAAACGCAGTAGGTCACTGCGACATCAGCCTACTCAAGGCCAAAGATTTGGCCTGACCTGGAGACTGGATCTCGATGCCTGGACCTTGGCCTAGGGTCAGGCCCATACCTCGGAGCCTCTTATTCCTACTCTTCTTTCTTCGTCACTTGCAAGCCAAATATCGCCATCTGCTGGAGTCACGCTGGAATTAATTAACTCTGGTGCATTCACTGCCTGCTGGTGTGAATGCACCAGAGTTAATTAACTCTGGCGGGATCCCAGCAGATAGTGTCATTTGGCTTGCGTTGCCGAAGAAAGAAGAGGACAAAGTAGAGGCTAGGATTTGGGACCTGGCATCCTGGCCAAGGTCCCTGCGTTGGGCCATCCTGGCCTAAGCCCTGGCATCGGGACCCTGCTAGGTCGTGACATCAGGCCTGGGTATGGGACCCAGCCTAGGTCCAGGCCCGGCATCAGGACACTGCTTCCGGGTTGGGTCACTGCATCAGACCTGACATCAGCACCCGGCTTCCAGGTCGGGTCCTGGGATCGGGTCTGGGTCCAGGCCGAGGTTCCGGCAACATGATCCGACCTCTGAGTCAGATCGTGGCATTGGGCCTGGGACTTGGCTGAGGCTCTGATGTTGGGATCTGGCCTCTGGGCCAGGTTGCAATGTTGGGCCTGGGTCTTGGCCCCAGCATCGGGACCCAGTCTTCATTAGATACCTGATGGATAAGGTTAGTTTTTTGTTGTTTAATTATTGGAGGTCTTGGCCAAGGCCCCGGCATTGTGCTCGGGCCTAGACGCTGGCCCTGATTTGGACCTCTTCCTATGCCCTAGGCGAGGCCCTGCCTTTGGGCCTAGGCTGAGGCACTGGTTCACACTTGGGCATAGGCCGTGGTCCCTGCTCTGGGCGTCGGCCTATGTCCTAAGTGAGGCCCCGGCTTTGGGCCTAGACCTAGGCCTGAATCAGTTTAAAACAAAATGAATAAATAAGATTCTTTTCATTCGTAGGGGCCCCTGATTTGTTTCGGTTCCCCCGAATGAAACAAATTAGCTTTATTTGTCGCATTTTGCAGTTTTGTTTTAAACAAATGCACATCCCTATTGAAAATCTTAAATAATGTAGTAGAGAGGGAAAAGAAAAGGTTAAAGTTTGGCTATAGAGATGAGACTGTAAACACTATAAATTGTTATGTAAGGATAATCTAATCTACTATATGTGTAACAGATCCCTGTGTCTGTTAACATTATTTGCCTGGGTGAATCCTTAATTTAGCAAAGATAGTATAGATTAGTGAATGGGGGGAGGATCCATTCAAATGCAGTCCCTCCTTTTGAGGGGTCTGGAATGTCCATCTCTGTAGCAGCTTTCTACAGAGAACAAGGGAAGCAGTCCCTTATGGTTTGTTCAGAGTTAGGAGGTAGGAGGAGCTTTGCTTCAGCTATTTTTCAGGCTCATTTACGGTCAGGAAGGGTTCCCATATCCAGTCCATTCTCTGGCTGCGTAGGATTTTCCCTCTGGGTATATATTTTGGGTTTAAGATTTTAAGTGGTAGAAGCCTTGAGAGAGCCTGCGCACCACCTGGGCTCAGGGCACAAGGACTCCTCTGTCTGGGGCTGTGCAGGTTAGGAAAGACCTGCCCTCGAAACCTTCAAAGAGGAAGGAAGTGTCAGTGACCTGCTGCAAGGAGGAACTCAAGTGTAAGTTTCTGTTGAAGGGGGAAAAAGTTTTGAGAACAAGATCCAGGAGGAAGTTTTGGCTTCCCTTCCTTCCTGTTTGAAGCAAGGAGAGCTGCTTGCTTTAAAGGGATGCCTCTCATCAGGGATCTAGAAAGAAGAGATAAAGAGTCTGTGTAAGAACCAAAGGGATCCAGAAGATCAACTAACTGTGAGTAAGAGAAACTTACTCACCGAGGACACCCATCCAGTGTTTTCACCCTCTGGGGAGAGAGGGAGAAGATTTACTCTCTGGGCCATAGACTATTTACCATTTTTGCAGATTGGAAGAGGTTTTTGACCAGTTTAAGGAGACCCTGCCCACCTAGGAACGCCCTGGAAGGTAGATGTTTCCCTGGCCATGCTATGCAGGGGCAGATTTCAGGAAAATATCAGCGTGGGGAATTTTTTTCAAAAGCAGCCCATATGGTATCTGAATCCCTTGTGTGCCCTGCAGCATGTGTTTCAACATTTCCCAAAAGCTTGCCAAACTAACAGGCCGATACAGTTCAGTGCACTCCGGTGGAGCGCACTGTTAACCTGCGATTGGACATGCATTTTTGACACACTAGCGTTACCCCTTATTCAGTAAGGGGTCGAAAACGCGCGTCTAACCCCCCCGAACCAAATAGCACCCGCAACATGCAAATGCATGTTGATGGCCCTATTAGGTATTCCCACGTGATTCAGAAAGGAAAATGTGCAGCCAAGCCACACATTTTACTTTCAGAAATTAGCACCTACCCAAAGGTAGGTGCTAATTTCTTCTGGCACCGGGAAAGTGCACAGAAAAGCAGTAAAAACTGCTTTTCTCTGCACCCTCTGACTTAATATCATGGCGATATTAAGTCAGAGGTCCCGAAAGTTACAAAAAGTAAAAAAAAAAAAAAAATTTAAGTCGGCCCGCGGCTCGCGGGTTGAAAACTGGATGCTCAATTTTGCCGGCATCCGGTTTCTGAACCCGTGGCTGTCAGCGGGTTTGAGAACTGACACCGGCAAAATTGAGCGTCGGCTGTCAAACCCGCTGACAGCCGCCGCTCCTGTCCAAAAAGAGGCGCTAGGGATGCGCTAGGGTTCCTAGCACCTCTTTTTACCGCTGACCCTAATATGAATATGAATTTTGCGCACAGGAGAGTGGCCTGTGCACGCGCCGGGAGAGTGGGCGTTTGCCCGCTCTCCCGCGAACTTTACTGTATCGGCCCGTAACCCTTTAGAGGTATATCATGTAATCTGGTGCCTGGCAAAACTCAGCCAAAAAATCTCCAACATAAATTTCATATTTTTCTAAATAATTAAGTAGTAGAGTATACCCTAGACTAGGAGTGAGAAAACACAGCTGTAGGCCCCCTTCCTTCCAAACAATCAGTTGCTGCCCTTCCTCCCTCCAGTTTGGTTACATATCAAATATTATATATAAACACTGTGTATATCCTGGATTCCTGATCTAGTATTAAAATGTTTTGCCAACCAATCAGCTCTTGAAGTAGTTGTCAAGTAATGAGACAACCATACTGCCAGCCAGTGTCAGGTACACTCACATATACTCTTTCAGACACCCACTTTGTATCTGAAAGTGTGTGTATGGGTGTCTTTTTCTCTGACATAGAAAGACACTCACTCATACACAAACACTCTCTCTGTGAAACAAGAAAGACACATCTATACACTAATGGCCTGATTTTAAATGGCCGGCATGCATAACAAATGGCGGTAATGTGCATGGCCGGGCCTTACACGCACTGTGCACATTTTAGAAGGGGCCCGGCCGCATGCATAACTCCCATTACGTGCAAAGGTGCTGGGCCAAAGAAAAGAGGCAGTCAGGGGTGCGGGGAGGGGTGGTCCTGGGGACGGGGAGGGGCGGGGCTGGAGGCGGCCAGTACAGCGGCTATTTGCCGCCGCATCGGGGAAGGGAATGAGGGTGCTCGCAAGTTGCTACTGCTCTGTTGGAGCAGTAAGCAACAAAATAAGAAAAAATAAAGGTAAGGGAAATAGTTTAGAAGGTGGGGAGGACAGGGGAAGGGGAAGGGAGGTTAGGGTAGGGGTGAGGAAATTCCCTCCCAGTCCGCTCCTTAATTGGAGTGGACTGGGAGGGAACTGGGGAAGGCTGCGATGCGTCACCGCACAAAAGTTACAGAAAACTACCCACGCTTGCGAGCACAGGGGCGGATTTTCAGAGCCCTGCTCGCCTAAATCCGCCCAAAACTGGGCGGATTTAGGCGAGCAGGGCCCTGCGCGCCGGGAAGCCTATTTTACATAGGCCTACCGGCGCGCGCAGAGCCCCGGGACTCGCGTAAGTCCCGGGGTTCTCCGAGGGGGGCGTGTTGGGGGCGTGTCGGGGGCAGGCCCGGTCGTCGCGGGCGTTTCGGGGGCGTGTCGGCAGCGTTTTGGGGGCGGGTACGGGGGCGTGGCTACGGCCCGGGGCGGTCCGGGAGCGTGGCCGCGCTCTCCGTACCCGCCCCCAGGTCGCGGCCCAGCGCGCAGGAGGCCCGCTGGCGCGCAGGGATTTACGCCTCCCAGAGGGAGGCGTAAATCCCCCGACAAAGGTAAGGGGGGGTTTAGACAGGGCCGGGCGGGTGGGTTAGGTAGGGGAAAGGGAGGGGAAGGTGAGGGGGAGGGCAAAGGAAAGTTCCCTCCGAGGCCGCTCCGATTTCGGAGCGGCCTTGGAGGGAACGGGGGTAGGCTGCGCGGCTCGGCGCGCGCCGGCTATACAAAATCCATAGCCTTGCGCGCGCCGATCCAGGTTTTTAGCAGATACGCGTGGCTCCGCGCGTATCTGCTAAAATCCAGCGTACTTTTGTTTGCGCCTGGAGCGCAAACAAAAGTAGGCTATTCGCGCTCCTTTTAAAATCCGCCCCACTGCGCACACAGGTTACAAAATCCAGCACACATGTGCGTATGGTGCGTCCATGTGAGTGCACCAGGTAGTGTGCAACTATTAAAATCTACTCCTAAGAGTGTAGGGTGTCTTTGTGTCAGAAAGACACCCACCCACACATTCTCTCAGACACACACATTCCATCATTGTGTGTGTCTGCTGCTCAGGCTCACACAGTGAGTGTCCCCACTCCAGAACTGCCTGCCACATCATTATGCAGTTTTTTGCTTGTTGCCAGCTCTTCCCAAGCCTGTAGCAGCCCGCTCCCTTTCCAATTCCTATCCCACCTTGGCAAACCCACTCTCCAGGAGACCTACTGGTTCCACAGCCAGCTGCCAGAAGCCTCCCCAAAACTGCACAGGCATTTCCGCTTGGTTCACCCCATCCCTTTCTGTGACTGTTGCTTGACTCCGCTTCATCATATTCTCATTGACTGTGCGGTACAGAGGCTGCTGCTGCTTTTATAGTTTCATAGGATCTGCGCTTCTCACCTACTATTGGGGAGGAGGAACCAGAAGTGAATCATGTCGTTCCTCCAGAGCTTAGAAAAGAAGAAAAAAAATAAGTCCTGGGCCAGCACTGGGAATAACCACAGAGCCCAAAGCAGTAGAGCTCCAGAACTCTGCTTTCCCACATGGAGCCAGTGCAGCTAGGGCTGATGCAAGGGTATTAGGTGCCATAGATGAACCTTACAGACTTGTACCTCACAGCCCCTCCCTCCCCACACACACTATTTAATATGCATTTATGTCAGATTTTACATCAAAAAGAATATTCAAAGTTCAGTTTTATGAGGTAAAAATATCACTTATAACATATACATTATATTTACTTGCACTGCTAAAATGCCTACCAGAAAACCCTACAAAAAAAATAAAAACTTGCATTAGGCCTGTTGCAACATGTTGGGTGCAAGCTTGGCTTTCACACACTCTTGGGTAAACTGAATTACAGCTACAATATAGTAAACCTCCTATACCAAAACAGCACTAAATGCCAGAATTCAAACAGCGACAACCCTATCTTTGTGAAGGCAACACTGCAAATAGTATACCAGGCCCTAAAACACTAAGGGGTAGATTTTCAAAGCAGCGCACACATGTATGCCCGATTTTATAACTTGGGCTCTTCCAAAATGAACCCCTGCTCAGGGCAGGCATTAATTTTGACAAGTAAAAATGTGCATGTTGGTTGCACTTTTTTTTTCCATCGAGGGGAATAGGTAATAGTGCTCATCACATGTAAATGCATGTTGATGAGGCTATTACCTACGAGCTCGATTGGATGCGCATTTTGGACGCACTAACCCCTGTTTTGCATCATACAAAATGCACATCCAATTATGTGTTGAGCAGTGCGATGCGACCAGCACACAGTTTTGCATTGGCCTGAAAGTGAGGTATTCTGCTTAGCATGGCATTTCTATATAGGGATTTATAATAGCCTGGCTTGTTCTCTTTTCCAAATAAGAGGTGTATTAGTGTTTTAGGACCTGGTATAATATTTGCCACGTTGCTTTTACAAAGATAGGGTGTGCAATTTCCCCATGTGCCTCCTTTTTACTGCGGCACCTGATTAAATTGGGCACCTGGGAAAGGTGGATTGGGGCTCGTTAAGGGAGCGAGCGCGCAATCATGAGCCCCTGTTTAACGTGCGCCGATATTGCATTGGCCTGTTTGATCACACATGCAAAACACAGATAGACCCTCACCAAATATAGAAAAAAAAGACCAGAAAATATAAACAGAAATATGCAGACAAAAACTGAACTGGAAACCTCAACAAGTCAGACCCTGTATGCAGTGCAACAATGGAAAAACAAAAACATCACCATTCCTTATAAAACATGAAACAGTGAAATCAATAAATATAAATTATCAGTAACAGTGAAACAATAATAATAAAAATAAATGTCAAAACAGTTGATGAATAGAGCATCCTATAATTAAAAACAAATATAATACTTTTTAAAATTTCACCAAACACCAATAAAATATTTTAAACAGCAGAGACATCAAGTAACGTCCAATAATTAAAACTAAAAACAATTCAAACTCCGCTGCTTTAGATACTTGGGAACTTTTAATTTCCAGTCATTCTCAGATTGTTGTGGATTAGTGGAGGTAGGGGTGCACAAACTTTCTTCATCCTCACATACATTCTCTGTCATTTGCATGTTCCCTCACGGTCTCTGACATGCATGCTCTGGCACACACATGCTGCTTCAGGTTCTGTTACACACACATGTTCCTTCACGCACTCTGACACACATACCCATCTGAGATACAAGCACATGCATGCTTCCTTCACACGTGCTGCTAGCTGAAACACACAAGCACCCTCTCCCATCACACATACTGACACACTCACTCTTTTGCACATACTGATATAGACACACAATCCCTCACACATGCTGGTGCACGCACACCACACATGCTTCCTCACACTCACTGATGCTGACACACATGCTCCCTTATACTGTAGAATAGTGCACTGCATATATCCTGCACATATGTAGTTATAGCACTATGAAGCACTGATTACTGAACTTGCCAGAGAATTATCCAGCACAGATGACATCATTCCTGGAAGGATGGAACTAAGTTTGTTATTCTAACTGATAAGAAGAGGCCTGTGGCCTATAGTGAGAGCAAGCTAAAGTACACATGTTAAAATATATATCGATTGGCTATTAAAGGTAAAGGGTGTGGATTATGCAGATGACTGATAATGGCAGACCCCAGACCCTTTATAAGCTGATGCACACGTTAAGAACACTGAGCAGATTTTAAACAGACCTTGTACACCTTTGCTTGTACTAAATTCTTTCTGTATTTTTCTGCTCCTAGAGGAATTATCCGCCTTCCTCTATATAATTACCTGTATTAATAAACCCCTTTCTTTATTACCGTCTGAAGCTGGTATTTATTCTGTAATTAGACACAGGGGACGCTCCTCTTTTAACATCTGGAGGCACCGCTGGGATTCATAGGAAAGGATTTGCGCCCCTTTCCTGTGACTTACCGGCTACAGCAGTTTGCGGACCTGCTTAAAGCTTTTGACTAATTAACCAGTTCCACTTAGGGTGACCTGGGGTCATTAGCGTACTTTAGTACTGGCAAGATCGTGAAGTGAGTCCGGTGGCTGCCACGGAGGTCACCATTAAACTCTTCTCACCTTTGGATTCAAGACGTTGATCCATAGGGAGAAGTCCTTCAGTTCATGATTGGGTACGTATGGGATTTAATTTTAATTTTTTTTAAGAAAAAGTGATTGATTTGATTAATGTTTCAGTTATCTGTGTCTTCTCTTTTATTTTTTACTATAGTTTGTTAGTCTGCCAGACCTAGTTTAACTTGTAGTTCGTGCTTCTTTTGAATGACATTCCTTACTGTCTGTGGAATCTGCTTTCGAGTACTTTTTTTTTTTTTTTTCCCAGCTATGTGTGTGTATACCAACGAGCTAATTTAGCAGGTTTTGTTCTGTATTATTTCAACCTTTCAGACTTTCACTTCAGTTTGGTGTTCTCGTGCAGATTTTCTGCTCCCCCTCTCCCCCTCCCTTTTTTTCTCTCTGCTGTTCCGTTTATTGTAGTTGTAAACCTTCTGCATTCTTTTCTCCTTTGCCTTCACTTTCTTCTCTCTCTCTCTGACTGTTTAATTTGCTCTGTTTAAATGCTGTATGTTTTTCTACTTTCTCCCTTGCATTTCCTTGCTTCTGCTTGCACTTTCTTTGTTTCTTGAGGCGGGAGACGCCTTCCCCCCCCCCCCCTTGCATTCCTTTGCATTCCTGTGCCAAGTGGCGACCGGTTTCTTTGTCTGGTGTTCATCCTTCTATCTGCCACCGTCGCTTTCCCTCCTCGCCCCCTCCCAACTCGCCCCTCCCTTGTCTCTTCTCCGTGCATGTTGGGTAATTGAGTTTTGCTTCCCCCCCCTTTAGTTTTGTCCTTTTTTGGTGCTGTGCGTTGTCACGCCCCATCCCCCTGCACATTCCTTCCTGCTTACGTCAGAGCCTGCTCGTGTCTGGCTTTCTTTGTTTCTCTCGGCACTTTGGGCGTTGGCCCTCCACCTCCCTCCACCTCCCCCCCCCCTCCCTGCCCTGCTTCGTCCTCTGTAAACGCATTGCATTCTGGTTTGTTAGTTTTTTTTTTCTCTCTGTGTCTCTTTCTCTGCCTGTTTGTCTTCTCCTATTTTTTGCTGTATTGATTTTCTTTCACTTTCGTTTTCTTTGTGTGACTGGCTTCCCTTGTTAGTTTAACTGCAGCTATTAAAGTTTTCTGGCTTCATTGCTCATGGTCTGTTCTTTTCTTGCCTGCTCCCTTCCCCCTCTCTGTTCCGCGCTCACGGAGCGATAGGCGTGCGTGAAAGAGTTGGTGGTAGCCCCCACCGCAGTGTATCCCCTGTGACCGCATTGAATTCTGGTCTTCTTAGTTTTTTCTCTCTCTGTTTTTTTTGTGCCTGTCTATCGCCTTTACTGCTGGCTGATTCCAGGTTTCTGGTTTCCCCGTGAGGCTGAGAGATCGCCTGCTGTGTTAATTGCTGTTCGCTTTGCATTTCCAAAGGGCTTTTCTTCCGCCCACTGCTCTGTTCTTCTTTTACTTGTGCTGTCTTTCCATCACTGGACTGCCCCTACTAACTCTGACCTTAAAAGAAAAAACTGGGAGAAGTTACAGCATCAGAGATTATTTTAACTGATCTTAAATATGTTTTCCACGTACATCCAATGCTCAGCTTAGTTCTGACGCTGTTTCTACTGTTCTCTGTGATTCCCCTTCCGTAGTTTACGCTCCGCATTTCTTGCTGCTGAGTTAAGTGCCTGGGTTATTTGGACGTTAGTGCTCGTGCCCCACCCTTTGGAATTTCTTTCTTTGCTCAGAGAACGGAGGTGATCCCCCCTCCTTTTTTTCTGCCTGCTGTCATGTTACAATTTGTGGCTTGTTAGCACACAGATACAGAACGCAGGGGGAGCTTCAGCCCCCCCCTTCTCCTGCCACTGAATTGCTTACTTTCCTTTATATAACAGTTTTTATGCTTTCCTGCCTGCAAATGTTCTGTTCCTTTTTTTTAGCTCCCGTTAGTTTCTGAACCACTTTTGTGATTTACAGTTACTTTCCTTTAATTATCTGTTTGATTTCCTACCTTTGTGCTCCTCTGGGATTTTTTTTGGTGCATGATGGGAATTGCAGTTTTTGCATGGAAGTTGACTTGCCTACTTTTAGCATAGTTACTGAGCCCTGAATTTTGGACATCTACACTGCTGTCCTTCTTTCTAGTTAACCGTTCTGGTTTTTTTTCATTGTTCTTTGTTTCAGATGAGAGGCGCAGGGCAAAACTCGCCTTTCCCATCCCCCCAGCCCCTCCCTCGCAAATTCCTGTATCAGGGGGAGGGCGGACCCCATCAGTCTGCTTCGCCCCTATTCGCCCCCCCTCTCTTCCTGTAGTGTTAAGTTGTGAATTGAGAGCCTCAGGTACTGGCCTTGCCTCCTGGGATTGGTAGTCATTTTCTTGTGTCTCCTCCCACTCCCTTGTCCCCTTCCATGGTGCTTGGTGGGAAGTGAAGTTTTGTTTCAAGCTCCTTATCTTAGTGCCTCTCCGTGCCTGTCTGTCCTGGCTCATGCTGAGTCCTCTGGCGGCTGACGTCATGACACCCCCCTCCCTCTGCCATTCCCTTTATTCCTGTGTTCACTGCTTATTCTTTTCTGTCTGCATTGCTCTGGCCCGTGCTCTGTCTTTACTTGAACATACAAATACACCAATAAATAACTCTTGAACCTTGTGAGCTCTCTCTCTCTCTTTTTCTGTTTATTCTTGTCCTCTGTCCTGTGCTATCCTTTCCATTGCTCCCAGCTCTGCCTGCACGGCTGACTTTTATGGCATCATCTGCTAGGACATATTTTCAGGATACTACACGCAGGTTATTTCTTGGTTTTAGGTATTATATAGTTCTTACATTTTGTTTGCAACAGCTATATTTTCTAAGTTCCGCCCCCGCAGGGCTTTGGCCAGTGCTGAGGCCATCCCTAGTCTCCCTCTCTGGTGGGACAATTTACAGGGTGCCGCAGTTTGCATCTTTTCCTTTCATCCTCCTTGCTCTATACATCCTGGACTTTTACTGTTTTAGGTTTCATTAAATTCTTTCCTTTCATTTGCCTATGGCCACACCAACATACACATACACACAATAACAAGAGACTCCCTTTTCATACTTTGATCAGTTTAGTTTACTGGCAAGCGTACCCTCCCCTGCACTTTTAGTTTTTTCCTTTCTCTATTTATTCCTGACCAATGTTTGTATAGTACTCTTTCCTACAGGAGTCCGTGATCAGTTGGCTTTGAGGGCATTATCTGCTGCAGTTTGCAGGGATCTGCCTTCATGTTTCAAGCTCACCGCTTGTCTCGCTGTGCGGTGACGGAGATAGGGTTTCTCACAGGAAGGTGATAAAGGCTGTACGTGTGTTTAGTTTAACCATGGATTAGCAAGGAATTGAATGTTACTAAGATAATTCATTGTTCTTGGGACATTGAGTACAACTTGAATTCTTTAGCAGTCAGGATTCTGTCTCTTTCACGGTATACAGTGCTTTGGTCATTGCGCTGGCATACTTACAGTACAGTCCTAAGTCTTTTCTTGCACACTGGAAAATTGCCCTTATGTATCAGTTATATGTTCTAATTAATGATGTTTCCTCCTTTCACAGAGGTGAAGGTTTTCCCCAGCAGCGCAAGAGTTATCCCGGTAACAATGATTTTGTCATAGGTCTGTCTTTCAGGAAAAAAAAAAAAAAGAGTGAAAGCTGAATATTAATGAGCACAGCGCCTCCTAGTGGCGCAGCTATATTAAAGAACCAACAGTAGCTTTATGACTGTAGTTTGCTGAATTCATATCAGGATATTTAGTTTCAAATGAGTTGTAATTCCTCTAACCTTTATCTGTTCTCAGATTTTATGTTTCCCCAGGTCAATAGTCGTTGGACCATTTGAAGATTACATTTTCTTCTTTTTCTCAGTTTTTCATTGTTTTTCATTTTTCAACTGATTGTTTTTTGCTTTTTCTTTTGTTTTTATTCTAGATCGATCTAGACATTTTCTCAGTACTTTTTCATGCTTTTTTTTTGGCCTACCTTTATTTTTGATTAGGGGTTTGAGCTCATCAGCAGTAAACCATGTGTTTCTTGTTTGTCTTCTGTGTCCTGATGAATGAGTGCCGTTGTGTGTCAAAGTTTAATGTTTTTTGTGATGTGATGTCTGTGGTGAACTCTTCTCCCTAATTAATCTGAATTTGTTTTGCTCTTATGGTAGCTTCTGATCAAGTAACTTACCTACTGTCGAACTGCACGGCTCTGTTTCCTGTCCCTGACGCGCACTAAGCTGAATGACCTGTTTTCCCCCATCTGCATCATTGAATTCAAAGATTATCCTGACTTGGACTGTGAACTGTTTTCAAAGACTGCCATCATACATCGTATTCATTGTTTTTGTCTTGCTCAGATGCTGTTTGGTCCTATTTGCAAATTGCCATTATTTGGACAGAATTAATGCTGGTTTTTCTAAATTTTGTAGTATCTTCCCTGTCTAACTCCAACCTCTTATATCCGTATATGATTATGTAATATGCTTTTCTTCACCCATTATCCGTGTCTATGAAAGCTGCCTTGATTACATTACCCACATACTATATCCCACTGATTGCTCTCTTAGAACGAGATATGCCCCAGTATGGTCAAATGTTTTCTTGAATCCCTTATCCCTGGACAATGTTTTATCCACTATTGGGCCTACAGATGCTTTGTCACATGACTGCACTTGCCTAATGTTTCAACAGCCCTTTTTCTTTGCCTTCTTTTCTTTGTTACTATCAGTTTGCTTTTGTATTTCCAGTTTGGTATTCACTTTTTGCATTAACATGTTTATCCTTCTTTGTGCATTATACTTTTGGAATGGCATACTCCCTGTATGCACCACTGACCCGAATTGTAATGCTTGCATCACAGTAACTATAGATGGTACGACTAAAACTTCTACTCTGCTATACAAATTCCCTTATGATTGTGAAGGGACAGTTACATACCGTTCTCATAATTCCACACAATACAGTGTATGTGCATACAACCATTACCTGTTTTGACCCTACTGAAGTCCCTGCCCAACAATGGATACAAGTCCATAAATGAGACACTCCTCAAGATTTAGTTATGACATTTGCCCTTTGACTCCCTACCGAAAGGTCGGTTTCCCTCATTTTTAAGTATATTCCCTACCCGCATTCTGGGATTTGACCTATAGATGTGGTAATGATTTGGCTTGGCCATACACGCTCTTATCCTTTAACTATCAGGTTTTTCTCTGGATCTCCCCTTTTCTTATGTGCATATATATTTCTGCTACCTCAGAGTACGTTACATTCATGCTGTCCTATTTGCTGTAAGCTATTTCTAGCATTTTCCCACTCGTCTTACTGGTGGTACCTCTGCATCTCTTTGACTTATTCTTTCTTCTGCAGCCTGTACCTATAGTAATTACTTTGCTGGCTTTTTATATTCCAATATCCTATTCCCTTTATACTCTGATTTCTCTGTAACCTTTTTGAACATTTCTTCCTGTAACACTTCCTTTCAGATTTTACCTGGAGTTTGTTTATACCCTCTCACAAATATTTCCTGGTAGTTTTATGGCCTTTGTGCTTATTCTGAGATTGATCTCCTTGTAGAAATTTACCCATTCTGAGGCTTCCTCTCACAAGGATATGCAACTGTACCTACTCCTACCTATGACCAGAACATGCCTTATGTTTTTGTTGTTTTTCCTTCTCCTCCTTGTCCATTTCAATGGATTACCTCTTCATGTTTTCTCTGTACCTTTTAAGAAGGATGTCCAACTGCTCTGCTAGGTTATCCCTCTTGATTGTTATATTTGTGACCCCCATGTGTAAAAGCACCGATCCTATCTCATGTAAAGCGCAGTGGATATTGGCCCACTCCATCGTTGCAACAAAGTGCATTCATAGCCCTTACACAGTATTACACACTATAGCTATAGGCAATTCTTCTTGTTTATCTCAATCTTTTCTCAACTATACCATGCAAGCTCAAATGGTAAATTCTTATTGGCTCAATATTGTAACCTATTAGAAAGGCTCTTGGGGTTATGGAACTCCAATTTATATGTTGAATCGTATTATAAGATTGCAAGCTGTTGTTGAAATAATTACTAATGAAACTGTTAAAGCACTGAGAATATTAGCCACTCAGCAAAAGGGTTTTTGGAATGTTATTTATCAGAATCATCTAGCATTAGATTATATACTAGCTGTAGAAAGAGGATTATCTGGTAAATTTAACCTCAGTAACTGTTGTCTTCAAATAGACGACAAGGGTGAAGTGATTGAGGAAATCACTCGGAACATGATGTCTATAGCACATGTACCGGTGCAAACCTGGAAAGGACTTGATGTCAGTGATCCATTTGGATCCCTTGGCTCATGGTTTTCTAGTTTAGGTTCAGGATTCCAAATTCTAATTGGCTCCATGTGTACAGTTGCCTTACTTGGGCTAGTTGTTTGTCTCTGCTTACCATGTCTCTGTATCTGCCTACGAAGATGCCGTGATCAAGTTTCTGCAATGTTGGTAACACAGACTAGCACTCGGATCATGCTTAATCAAGCTGAAACCTTGAACCTGATGCTTCTGGATTCTCATGCTGACACTGCATCATTCCCCACCACCTGTAATGACTATCTGTGAAAAATGAGCATATCGGTACGAAGACGGGTAATGCCTCTCGCCAGTAAGGAGTAGCCTTAACTAGGCTGGGCAGCCTAAGACATGGCGATATGTGACTCAGATAGGTATGAAGGGTTCTTAGCCAATCACCCTTCACAGGGGGATATGTAGAATAGTGCACTGCATATATCCTGCACATATGTAGTTATAGCACTATGAAGCACTGATTACTGAACTTGCCAGAGAATTATCCAGCACAGATGACATCATTCCTGGAAGGATGGAACTAAGTTTGTTATTCTAACTGATAAGAAGAGGCCTGTGGCCTATAGTGAGAGCAAGCTAAAGTACACATGTTAAAATATATATCGATTGGCTATTAAAGGTAAAGGGTGTGGATTATGCAGATGACTGATAATGGCAGACCCCAGACCCTTTATAAGCTGATGCACACGTTAAGAACACTGAGCAGATTTTAAACAGACCTTGTACACCTTTGCTTGTACTAAATTCTTTCTGTATTTTTCTGCTCCTAGAGGAATTATCCGCCTTCCTCTATATAATTACCTGTATTAATAAACCCCTTTCTTTATTACCGTCTGAAGCTGGTATTTATTCTGTAATTAGACACAGGGGACGCTCCTCTTTTAACAATACTCATACACATGCTCCCATGCACACATGGCTCTCACTCACACATGCAATGTGCTCACACACACACACACACACACACACACAAATACACACTCACATACTTTTTTACTTACATTGGTGCTCAGCAGGAATCTAGGCAGGGAAACATGTTGATGGTCCTGGTATGGGAAGAGGTGGACGGGAAGGCCCCAATGCATGGATGGAGTTGAGGAAATATTGTTTTGCCAAGGCCCCAGCGTAAGAGAGGTCAGCCCAGCCAATGGCAGAGATCAAGGAGAGGCATCCCGCAGCTGATGTGTAGGGAGGCTGCTTTGGTGATGAGGAGATCAGTTGCATAATACAGTAGGGATGTACATTCGTCCTGGTTTGGAGGATCTGAAAAACGATTGTACTTTTTCTGAAATTTTGAAAAAATGTGTTTTTCGGGTTAGCGCTCACTAACGGGAGTTAGTTCACGCTAACTTTAAAATGTTAATGCGCACTAACTCTGTGCTAACCTGAAAATCAGGGTCCCCCGAAAAAAAAAAGCCCGAACCGCAGGAAAAACGAAATTTCCTGCGGCGGGCCGAAAATGAAGCCTGAACTGAATGTTCTTACCACCGCACATCTCTATAATACAGCAATGCCAAGGAATTCTAAAATGGCAGGCACATGAATCCATGGCCACGGGTGGGGGGGGGGAGAAACAGAGGTACAGACTTGTGCAGAGATGGCTCCAGCCACACAAAAAACTAAAGTAAAGAACTGAGTGGAGAGCCTCAGAGGAGGCTCCTATACTACCAAATGAACTGTGGAGCTTGATATTGATTACAGCAGCTCTGCAAGCATGGGTCTGCTATAATCAACACCAGTTATGTGATGAGCCTGACTAACCCACCGAGGCATACCCAAAGCCCTGATAGGACAATCGGCCCCTGCTTGTATGTGAGGCCTGCACAGATAAAGGAAAAAAGGCAGTAAGAGAAAAAACTTGAGAATTCTCTGGTGCTGTAGTTTGTTATTGTGCCATTTATCATTAGCATTTGAACAGTAAAGACCTTAATTCTGGATACTATCAAAGTGGATTCCAGAGTAGTTATTTGAAGACACAGCACACAGTAAATACATGTATCCCTCTTCCAGAGGACTCAGACTGAGAACCAGAGGAAGTGACAACACAAAGAGAGAAAGTCATCCCTAATATTTGGACCCTGAAAATGAACTCTTTCCTCCCATAAAAAGGATCCACACCCTGGGGAAGGAGTCTGAGAAAAGAGGTAGTCAGGTGTACTTAGCATTCAAAGCATGTCCAGCCCGATGCAAATCGCATTTCATACACCTTCCTCAGGGGCAAGGTGAATGTCACAGAATGCAGTTTGTCAAGTGAAACTTATTTTGAGATAAGTCACCCTTATTATTATATGCACTACACTTGAATTGTGTGTTTTGCACTTTCATGAAAAATATTTCTTTAAAAAAATGGACATGTGACATGTCATAGCCCATGAGCATTCACAGTGACTTTTAAATTAAAGTTACAATGCCATTCTGAATTTGTTTGGCTATGGCTCTATCAAGTTCTCTTTAATTTCTTCAGTTTATTATTAGCATTTGGTGGTTAATTTTTTATATAATTGATTTACCTCCATTTTGGGGCATTTTTTGCCTTTTTAAATTCAAAATTCTGCCATGGAATCTCTGACCTCAACAACAAAACATGTGTTTTAATATCTAATGAGCTGATTAGCATACAATTTTCTACTAATTGGATCATTTTATGCATGTTACATTACTGTATTTTATAGTTAACACATATTAAAATAATATGCATTGCATGTGGACATTAGATAACACCCATGTTAACATGCATTATTGACCATTAATGCATGTATATAACTGTTAACACAGGTTAAATACAGGCATTAACATTAACACCCTTTGGTATAGGCCACCTATTTAGCAAGTCACTGTTTTGCTACAGTATTTTTAAATTGCAGTCCTCATGGAAAATTCAAACCCTCTACAGAGCTTCTTGAATGTCACTATTAATGTGGAGTAACATAGAAACATAGAAATGACGGCAGAAGAAGACCAAACGGCCCATCCAGTCTGCCCAGCAAGCTTCACACATTTTTTCTCTCATACTTATCTGTTTCTCTTAGCTCTTGGTTCTATTTCCCTTCCACCCCCACACCTTGGTGTGCCCATTACTATAAACCAATCAGAATTTCCAAGGCAAAATTTTGCCATTATAAACTACCTTAATACCATCATTCTTTTTCTCTTCTTGATAAAAAAAAATATTTCTAATAGCTTTATTATGTTATGAATGGGCATCTTATTGAGTTAGAGTAAGATCAGTGGACTCTTGCTGCTGTGGCAAAATTGTCTTAACCTATGGGGAAGACCCCGTAGGCTCTCACAGACAGTTGGTGGAGTTATACAGAGAAGAGACTGAAAAGGAGCTTCACCTATACCAACCACTTTCCTATTGGATTAAGCCTTTGGATTCCAGGGGGCTGGCAGGTCTTAGACAAGAGTTTCTGTGGTTATGGCACAGGCATCTATCCAGGGCTAGACTAAGGTCAAAGGCAGGTGGCAAACAAGAAAGGTCAGTGTCCAGGCAAGGGTCAGATGAAGGCAGCAGGTAAGAGTGGTCAGAGTCCGGGCAAGGGTAAGATCCAGAAGTCAGTCCAAGAAGAGGCGAGGATATGAGGAAAGGAAGGCTGAGGAGTTGAGGTAAAATTGGGCTGAAGAGATGAGTCAAGGCTAGGCTGGAATGCGGGAACAGGAGCAGCAACACTTGACAACCCATTGCTGAGGCAATGCTAGGCAATATAAAACTTCAGCTTGTTGAATCTCTCCCTAAGACCTAGATTCATCAAAATGCAATAAATATAGTGGAAACAGCGTCCGTGATAAAAAAAAAAAAAAAAGGGGGGGGGGGGGTGTTGTTAGCCTAATTTCCCAGCTCCCGCATCACATAGGTAATTTTCATAATGCACGATACATTTCTGCTAGGTAGAGAGTGCATCAAGCTAGTTAGAGAGTACAGTAGACCCTTGACTTACGAACTCAATTGGTTCTAGAGGGCTGGTTGTAACTCAGGTTGGTTGTAAGTGAAGACAATTGTTTCTATAAGAAATAATGGAAAAACCCATAATGTGTTCCAAACCTCCCAAAAGTACCCCTTACCTAACCATTTCTATAATAAAAAATGGTTGTATAAGGTCTGTAATTACCAGAAACACCAATATTTCCCTAGTGTATTCACCAAAAAGTTATAAAATGTGCTTAGCCTACTAGAAACAATTCAAGTTTATTCTTTATTTATTTATTTATGTATTTATTATTTAAAAGACATCTTTGGTTTGCAGGAAGGGAGGAGGGGGAGGACAAAATGGAAGGTGGTTATTGTTCAGAAGGAGAATCCCATTTCATAAGAACATCTGGAATCTGGCTGTCTGGTGTCCTTTCTCTCCTTGGGGGAGTCTGTAGCCCACTAGAACCTGCTTCTGGCTCACTTGGTCTCAACCTTTTCGCAACTAAAAACCAGTCTAAGGTTGTCTGTTTCTGTCTTTTCTTTAACACTGTTCTGTAGTATGACATGACATTATTATTAAGCAAGTGAATGCAATGATTGGCTTTTGCTCTGTCTAGGTGGGTCTTCTCTACAAATGTTTGTAGCTCTGTCCATTTTTTCAGGATTTCCTTAATTTCAGAAGAGGATATTTGCTGCACTGATTGTGATTCTCCTCCTCCTCTTAAGAAAGATCCTCAGCTGCCATTCTCTGTTGCTCAGCCAGAAGTTGCTGAAGTTCCTCTGTAGACAATTCCTCTGAGTGTTCCTCCACCAGTTCCTCAACATCAGCACTGTCTACCTGCAAGCCTATGGACTCGGCTATAGTGACAATGTCATTAACCACAGGGTCAGTTGCAGGCTCAGGCTCCTCTCCTTCAAAGTCTCGCTCTTCCATAATTTTAGTCCACACTTTCTTCCAGGCAGATCTCAATGTCCTTTGAGAGACATTGGCCCAGGATTTCTCTATTAACCCCACACATGAAAGGATGCTGTAATGTTCCTTCCAGAATTCTTTAAAGGTTAAATCCATATCTGAAACCATCTGGAAGCACTTCTGGAACAATTCCTTGGTGTATAGCTTCTTAAAGTTAGCTATGACCTGCTGGTCCATAGGCTACAGTAGAGGAGTTGTATTAGGTGGGAGGAACTCTACTGTGAGCCATGGGAATTCTTCAGCCAACTCATTTATTTATTTATTTATTTAACAGTTTTTTATACCGACCTTCATAGTAAATTAAACCATATCGGATCGGTTTACATAAAACAAGGGTATAACAGAAGCAATAAATAAAAGTAATTAACAAGAGAAGAGAATAAGATAAAGTTACATTTAACAAGGAGTAAAAACTCATCTTCCAAGTCTCGTGGATGAGCAGGATTATTGTCCATGATGAGGAGAGCCTTGAATGGTAAGCCTTTGTCCTCAAGATATTTCTGTTCAGTAGGACAGAAAACCTCCCTGATCCACTCAAGAAAAAGGACTCTTGTCACCCAGGATTTTCTGTTAGATTTCCACATGACCCCTAACCTATTCTTCATGACATTCTGTTTTCTGAACATTCTAGGGGTCTCACAGTGATAAACCAAGAGAGGCTTTATCTTGAGGTCACCACTGGCATTGGCACTTAGCAATAAGGTTAGCTTATCCTTCATTGGCTTCTGGCCTGGCATTTCCTTCTCTTCCTGGGTAATATATGTTCTCTTGGGCATTTTCTTTCAAAAAAGTCCAGTTTCATCACAGTTGAAAACTTGCTGACAGGAAAATCCATTTCTCTGTGTCATTATTTCGAAGTGGGGTATGTAATTTTCAGCATACCCCCATATCAGAACTGGCAGCTTCACCATGACTAGCTATGCTATGAACCCAAGTTCTCACTTTAAAATTGTGAAACTACCCCTTACTGGCACAAAATATTTCACCATGTTCACTTGTTGATGGCTTATCCTTTACGATATCTGCATTTATAGCCCTAGCTTTTTCACAAATTAGACACTCAGATAGGCAATCACCTGCCATCTGCCTTTCGTTTATCCACACTAGCAATAGGCTTTCTACCCAATCTATCACTGTTGATCGTGACTTACTAATTTGAGTGACACCTCTAGCCACACTAACTTCCTTGTACAAATCTTTTCTTTGTAAGATTGTCGAAATGGTGGATTTTGACATGCTGTATATGAGAGCGAGATCGGTCACTCGAACGCCACTCTCAGATTTCTGCACAATTTCCTTCTTCTTTTCAATTGTGATTGCTTTCTTTATCTTTGGGGCCATTTTGAACACTTCTTTGATAAAAGTGGTGTTCTGCAGGGAGAAGAAATAAAAAAAGAAATCTAAAAAGGTGTACAACCAAAAAAAAACATTAACCCCAGATACTGTTTTCCCCCTCCCCACCACTTCTGAGCACATCTCTGGCCCTCCAGAAACTCATTTCTCCCTCCTCACCACTTCTGAGCACATCTACTCTACCTTGCCAGCTGAATGCTGTCCCCCAATGCCATGCCGGGTCTGCCCACATGCGCCTGAGATTGACAGGTCCCATTGGTAGCAGCAGCAACACTAATCAGCCAATCTTTGTAGAAATCCCACCTTCCAAGACCAAAAAAATGTGATAGGCAGTAATAGAGGGCCAATTACAACCAATCCACAAAAAAACAAAACAAATGCATGCACGTGGCATGGGTCGTAACTCGAAATTTGGTTGTAACTCAAAACCGGAAAAGTTGGTCATAACCCGAATTGTTCGTAACTCGAGGCAGTTGTAATTCAAGGGCCTACTGTACTTTGTACAAATCAACTTCTCTTATACCTTTCATCACTCCAGATGACAGAAAATCTTCAGTGATGTCAACTTTGCTGTTCGAACCTTTGACTGAGTATGTAAAACTGCCCTCCCAAACCTACCCCAACCCCCAAAACCTCACCCCTAATTAAAAGTGCCCCCTCTTACAGTAGTACAAATAGTAAATTTACATATTGCCTCTACAGATTTTCTCTCTCTCTTTCTTGTTAGGGCTTTAATGTGAAATGATAAATGACCCAGCTAGTTAGGTGAAAACTATAAGAAGATAATTTTCCAAGGAATTTATGTACATAAAATAGCATATATCATAGCAATGTTCAAAAGTCCATTTATGTGCATAAAACCAAGATTGACGTGTGTAAATCCTTTTGAAAATTACCTCCTAAGGTGTTTGTTATGGATTGAATGAAGAGAAGAGATTAGGGTGGAAAGAAAAGATTGGCAAATATGTTTAGTACAGTAGGGGCTTCAGGCCTTAGATTGTGAACTCCCCTATTGCTGAAAGTTGGTCTCCTCATTGGAATATTGTCTTCTAAGGATAGTGTGTAGAATACTATCTTGCTGCTGTTTCTTAGTGCGAGGGAATGTACCAACTTCACTATTGATTACCTGTGTATGTGGAATTTGTAAATATCTCTGCTTCTGTATATAAGGTAGAAAGCTTTAGAACAACCAACACTTTTAATATAATTTATTTAATTTATTTCACATCTGATTTAAATTAAGACTTCAGGTGTGGTACAATGTAAATGTTTCTTTCTGGGCATCACAAAAAAATAAAACAATTATTAATAGACAAATAAAATATACATTGTGCAATATGGCCAAAGTGTCTACTAAGTTGTTATTGGGGTCATAGATAGTAAAACAAACTATATACATGCTGAAGATCTGATTCAACAGAGAAGATCCAAGAACAATTAACATAATATATTCACATAAAATAATAACCTAATTAAATGACACAGCAAAATTATGCAAATAAATCTGTAGAAGACCAAAACTTTAAAAAAAAAGGTCTGAGTGACGAGCCTAGCCTTTAATTCTCCTTCTAGGTAAGAATCTAGACTCATCAACTCCAGAGGGAGCTCATTCCAGAGTGAAGGACAGGCTATATTAAAGGCTCTGCCATGCATAATAACTAGTTTCACATCTTTAATTGGTGGTTCCAATAAAATAATTCCCTCTGAGGATTTTAATGGTTGCATTGGAATGTATGACTATAGCCGTTGTTTTGTATACAAAGATCTCTATCCTAGAAAAGTTTTATAGCCAAAGTTCAGAAGTTTAAATCACACCCTATGTCCCATAGGGATCCAATGCAGGTTCTTCAAGCCCAGAGCTATATGATCCTTTAAGGAACAACCTGTTATGTTTCATGCACTTTTGTCATTCTAAATTGCTTTCCTGGGACTGGAACGTTGAATCCACAACATTGGTTTCCTCAGCTGTGTCTTACGTCTGTGCCTGTGAAGGAATGTCCCTGGAAACTGTCCTTAACCAGTGCTGGACCAGGCATCTAGCCCAGTCCACTTTAAAACCTAGAGACACAGGGTAGCTCGTTGGGCAGATCCTCAGAGGAGGAATAAGAGTTTAGACCCCCATCTGGGAACAGACAGGCCCTGGGTCTCCAGAAGAAGGCAGCTCCTGTAAGAAGGTGAATACTGAATGTAAAGAATGAATGTGAATACTGATAGTAAATGCTGAGAAGTGAATACTGGAGACAAATTCTGGGTGTGAATGAGGCCAAAGGTAAGCCACTTTTGTAAATAAGTGTGCGTCTGTCCTCTGGGGATCTAGTCAGCCCTATGCAGTGAGGTTTACACTGGGCTGGTCCGCTATACCATCTGCTAGACCACAATTAAAACCAAAACCAAGTTACCCAGGAGGTGATTTAATCCCATCTAACCAACCCGAGGTTACACAATAATCAAATCAAAACTATGCATGTAGCTTTGCTTTGATGCTTTCCCCCTGGAAAATGTAACCACAAAGATGTGTGCCTGTTTTAATGCAGGTACTTTTTCACACCAAACAACACATACAAAAACCCATGAAAATGACTGATTATTGTCCTCTGTATAAATCAGATTACCATGTGTTGCTGCTATAAATTAAATGTTTGACCAACCAACCATGTAAAACCTTGAAAAGTATTTGTCTATCTAATACCAAATCCTTTAATACAGGAATCACTTTTCTATTTATATTTTTCTGCCAATGACATTTTATCTATGAGACTTAGTTGTTCCACTAGTCGACTTTAAAGTTCACTCTTGCAGCTACTAAGCAGTAGGCAGTTCACTTACATTGGAAATTAGCCTAGGAGCCAAATCACACAGCTCGTTTAGCACATGATCACCATGAGCATTAATGACTTATTGAAAGCCATTAAATAGGAAAAATAATGTTGAAAATGCATGTGACAGAAAAAAAAACCAGTACTCACTGCTTGAGTTTATACCGTACATGTGAGGCTATAATAAATTACTGTAAAGGGGTTTTGTTCTAACCTTCGTATTGAACAAAGACAAATTTGAATTAGTTATCGTAGCAGGCTGGGGAACACATTTCACTTTGATTGCCCCATTAGATGATTGCCTAATTTAATTTATTTTATCAACTTCAGATCTTTCTTGCCTGAGAACTATGATTGCTAGATTACACTTACGATGAATTTGTGAACAAAGTGATTTTTTTTTTAAAGTTAGAAACATGATTTTTACAAAGGAAAACATATTTAATGAGAAGGAAAAGCAGCTGGTGGTTTGGCTGATAATACCAACTGGATGACTTGCTAAAAGCAGAATTGTTCTGATAGCCCTATTTATATATCTCCTGCACCAAATGCAATTATTTTTCCCATCCATCACAAAACTGGCACAATTCAGACTTTTCTTTTCTTATAAAGGAGCTGCCCCCCCCCATCCCCAGATAAAGGGGGGGGGGGGCGGGTTCTGCCTCCGGATCAGGGAGAGGGGTGGAGGCTGGTGGGCGGACCAGTGAACGCAATTTGAGCCTAGACTGGTCCGCCCACCAGCCTCTTCTTTCAGCAATTTTGTTTTTGGTAAAGATTCTGTTTCCTCTTTGCTCCCTACCTTTTTCCTTCTCTTTGAGGACTACCTTGAGTCTATCACTTGCAGGGCCTTTCTTTCTCCAGGTGGCTGAGGTGTGCATCAGTCTGCCTTAGGTTTGATTCAGGAAGGTGGATCCTGCCATGGGAGGGCGTGGCCAGAACCTGGCATAGGCTGTGGCATTTTACATCGCACTTGCCTCTCTTCCTTCAGTGCCCTGGCTGAGGGGTTTTTCACTGCTGGGGCTTGCTCTAAAAAAAAATTGGCCACAAGGAGGCGCTGGGCCTTTGCTGCAGTGATGGCATGTTCCAGGGGGAGCGCTGGCATGCTGTGGCCTGGCTTCCCATGAGATGGACAGTAGGGGGAGAGGCCTTTCAGTCCAGGAGCCATGTGAGGAGAGGCATTCCAGACACGGACAGTTAGCCTGGTAAGCATCCCTGTGCGCAGCAGCCCCAACATTGCTTCTTTGTGGTGCACACGGTGAGACTATGTAGCAGGCCTGGTGGGACAGAGTATGGTGCGGCTCCAGATTCAGTGTCGAGGACCGGTCCTCTGAGGCATGGTCGCCTCCTCCTTCAGGCAATGCCAGCAACAAAGGGTTTTGTTCTAGTTGGGAAAGGCTGGATCATGGCATGGGATTTTGGCTTTTTTTTGGTGGCAGGGATCAAGGTTTAGGAGAATGGATCGCAGTGAGATGAGAGAGGCTGCTGCTGCAGCACCTCTCAAATTATGCTGTAGCAGAGGGAGAGTGAATTGTGGCTTTGGATCAAATGGACTGTCGGTTTCAGACCAGGAGCTGTCATTTTCATGACATGTTTCTTTTGTTGCTGTTTTTATTTTGTGCTGGGCTTTTCCTGGCCCTGACATGATCTCAGGATGAGGTTAAGGGCTAGGAAGGCTGGAACCGTCTCACTGGCCCTTGGACCATGGGGAAAGATATAGGAGGACCTATCCCACTGGATTAGCAGATACTTTGCTCAGACAAATAGGCGGGGGATGTTTGGGGCTGTGAACAAGGTAAAATCTGTGGCTAAACATGCTCTTCCCCTTGGAATTGGACGCATGGAGGCTTCTCAGTTTATGCAGGTCATGTGGGCATTGGCACAGCAGTGGGGCTGGATGCATCAGTCCCTTTTGGATACTCTTATGGGGTGCAGCAAGATGGTTGAGTGGTGGTATCTGGGGGCAAGGCTTTAGTGTAAGTGGCTGCGAGGCAACTGGACACATTTAAGTAAAAAAAAAAAAGGGAGAAGTCAAGTGGCAGCATGGGGTTTTTCTCTTGGTTAGGGCTTATCCTTCTGGTGTCAGATGGAGATTAGAGGTTGAGAATGGGTGTTGAGGCATTGACTGGGGCTCAATATTCATTAAAAAAAAAAAAACCCCACTCATGTTTCCTAGTCATGCTGACCCATGGCTGGTGGACATCTTGATTTGGCCAGGGCAGGATGCCATCCAGCGGTGGCTGGATCAGAGATTCCCTGTGGGGTGAAGTTGGGGCCAGGCAATTGTGCCATGAAGGACTTGGTTGACCAGAAATCTGAAAAGGTAGGGTAGACTAGGTGACACAACTTCTGTGTTGGTGTGTAAAGGGCTTTGATCATCCTCAATTTTATCATTTTTCTAGTGGACATTTCAGGCAGCAGATTAAGAGGCATTTATGTCACATAGGATGGTAGCCATGATTGTGATGGACATCCAGACTGCAGTAACAGCAGTCTTCAGAAAGACAGCCAAATTGGGTGGCTTTCGATAATAAGTGACTCTCATGCTCAATAGGGCAGTGACCATCAATTTACATGCTGGATGGTAAATTGAACCAGATGATATACATCCCAGAGTGATGAAAGAACTGAAAAATGAAATTGCAGACCTGCTATTAGTAATTTGTAAACTACCATTAAAATTGCCTATGGTACCTGAAGATTGGAGGATTGCCAATATAAAGCCGATTTTGAAATAGGAATTAAGGAGTGATCTAGGAAATTATAGACCAGTAAATCTGATGTTTGTGCTATGCAAAATGGTAGAAACTATCATAAAGAACAAAATTGCTAAACATATAGATAGGCATGGTTTAATGAGGACAAAGCCAACAAGAATTTAGCGAAGGGAAGTCTTGCCTCAACAATCTGCTACATTTTTTTGAGGATGTAAATAAACATGTGGATAAAGATGACCCAGTTGATATAATGTATCTAGATTTCTAGAATGCATTAGACAAAGTCCCTCATGGGAGATTTCTTAGGAAATTAAAAAGTCATGGGATAGGGGGCAGCTTCCTACTGTGGATTGTAAACTGGTTAAAAGCTAGAAAACAGAGAATAGGGCTAAATGGTAAATTTTCACAATGGAGAAAAGTGAATAGTGGAGGGCCCCAGGGATCTGATGAAATGGACTCTGTCCTTGAAAGCTCTTGCCTCAATAAATTGGTTAGTCTATAAGGTGCCACCCGCCTCTTGTCATTTTAGCTGCTTATAGGGGATTCTTTGTAACTCCCCATGCGTTTGTCCTCCTCCTAGTTCTACTTGTATTCTTATGGAAGGACACTACAACTCTTTCTTCCTAAATCTCACTCTGCAGTCAGCTGAAAAAGTATGCTACTCTGACACAGGATGTTTTTTCCTACGTAAAAGATTCTGCCTCCGTACTCTCAACTAATGTCTAATTACTAACTTCGATGTTCAAGTGCATCGGGCGCTCTACCTGGAACACCCTCCATGGAACAAATACAGGGGATCTCTGAAAAAGTGACAGAAATCATAAAGCTCACTTCATTGTTGGACAGTTTAGATAGGCCATTCGATCTCCTTGCTGCTGGCATGCTTCTATGTTTCAATGACTGTTGCTTGATACTGTTCAGATGGTGGTTTGCTGACCAGTAGACCAGATGAACAGGAGAATTATCAGCTCAGCATACCGGTGCAGGGTATATTCTAATTAATGGATACTTACAGACCTCATAGCAAAGGGTATAGTGCTATAAAGGTTCATGGATCCAATTTCAAAAGATTCAATAATCAGACTTGAAGTCAACACATTCTTTCCCCATCTCCCCCATTCTTTTCCTCTCCTTTTTTCCTCCTTTTTCCTTATGATTCACCACTAAATTAAAATTTTATTGGTTGTGTTATGTTCATTTACTTATGATTTAATCATTATTATTTACTTATGTTAGTCACCCATTTTTCATGTTGCCATCTACATTTATATGTATGTCTTATGTCGTCAATCAATTATTTGTACTGTTGGTGTCCTTGATATTTCTATGGTTCCTGATTAGAGCATTGTTTTAATTATTTCCTTCTAGCTTTACCATTGGGCTCTGTCCCTCCCGACGCAGCCCTTGTGGCAAAACATGTTCAGGGGGACCTAAAGACCTCTCTGAAAAAGTATTACTTAATAAATGAAGAATGTGTTGACTTCAAGTCTGATTATTGTATCTTTTGAAATTGGATCCATGAACCTCTATAGCGCTATACCCTTTGCTATGGTATTTACCTAACTGTATACCGCTCCTCTCCTCCACTCTTCATTTACCTGCAGACCTCTCCATACAGGGTAGACCAGCACTGGGTAGAAGGTCCAGCCTTCCAGATGACCTATGGCTGCTGATTGTCCAGTGCCCCTGGGCAAATGTATAATATTGTGTTTGGTACCCCCCTGCAGCTCTGTTTACCTTCCTCCTGATTCTAAGCAGTCTTCAGTGATGTCTGCTGAATGGGGTCAGAAGGGTTTGTGTTCTCTTTTTCAATAAAATAAATTGAAAACACATTTTTACAGCTTGCTCTGGGAAGATTCAGCTGAAGAAATCACAAAGGTTGGTTGTTGATAGTAAAGCAGTGTTGTATAGACTTGAATATCAATCTTCTTGACTAAAATGTAATTTACAGTAAATCTGAGTATATGGAAATCAAGAACAGGATGGACAAGTTTCACAACCATTTACTAAAGTCATTGATGTAGTGATCTGGTCCTAAAAATGTTCCTCTGGAGTAACTTTACCCTCCTTTGTCTCAGGTACAAAATTAGATTGTAAGCCCTTGGGGGATAGGAAATACCTATAGTACTTGAATGTAATCTGCTTTGAAGTACCAAAAACAGGAATATAAATAAATACATAAAATACATACATAAAATATATAAATTAAATAAATAAAGCGATACCTCCATGGGGAAACAATTTTTGGTTTCAGGCCAATGCATCACTGACCTTATGATGCAGATACTCAAAAGTTAATTCAGAATGATCCAAGAATGTAAGGCATTCAAAATTAAAGTGATAAGACATTTCAATACAAACAGATACATGTGCTTTCTAATTCATTCAAATCAAACAAACGAATGTGCAGAAAAATTCAATGTCCACACATGATTTGAAATGAGAAAAATTATTTTAAAACAGCAAACTCCACAGTGTTGTACAATGCAAAGGTTCAAGCCCTTTACTTCATCCTCAGATCATGTCAGGGACAGGAAAAGCCCAGCACAAAATAAAAACAGCAACAAAAGAAACGTCATGAAAATGACAGCTCCTGGTCTGAAACCGACAGTCCATTTGATCCAAAGCCACACTTCACTCTCCCTCTGCTGCAGCATAATTTGAGAGGTGCTGCAGCAGCAGCCTCTCTCATCTCACTGTGATCCATTCTTCTAAACCTTGATCCCTGCCACCAAAAAAAGCCAAAATCCCAGCCTGAGCCATGCTGTTATCCAGCCTTTCCCAACTAGAACAAAACCCTTTGTTGCTGGCATTGCCTGAAGGAGGAGGCGACCATGCCTCAGAGAACCAGTCCTCGACACTGAATCTGGAGCAGTACGTATCTGTTAAAATCCGGGGTCGGCACGCGCTGAGCCACGCAGCTGGCCTCCGTTCCCTCTGAGGTCGCTCTGAATTCAGAGCGACCTCGGAGGGAACTTTCCTTCCACCCCCACACCTTCCCTTCCCTTCCCCTACCTAACCCACCTCCCCAGCCCTATCTAACTCCCCTACCTTTGTTGCACAAGTTACGCCTGCCCGAGGCAGGCGTAACTTGCGCGCGCCGGGCCTGCCGCCGGTGCGCCATGCCGGGGGATGCCAAAGCGTAACTTGCACAACAAAGGTAGGGGGGGATTTAGGTAGGGCTGGGGGGTGGGTTAAATAGGGGAAGGGAGGGGAAGGTGGGGGGACACGGAAGGAAAGTTCCCTCCAAGGCCGCTCCGATTTTGCCTTGCGTGTGCCGACCCCGGATTTTATAAAATCCGGCGTAATTTTTTAAGATCTACCTCTATGTGTACTAAATTTCTGCCCTGGATTCCATCTAGAATTTCCCCCAAAAGATGTGATGGGCAGACAGACAGACAGACAGACCATGATTTGAGAATTATATTATTTTGTTTCCTAAGGTCACTCTGGATGATCAGACATCTCTGTGTTTTGGAACTACACATCTGTTACATTTCAGTACTTTAACGGAGGTCTACAAGCACATAGAAAATGTTCTTTTAACTTGATGGCAGCAGGTTACCATAACTTTCAGAAGTTAAAGGAACATAAACAAAGACAATTTCCTAAGCATCTAATCAAACTTGTGACGGTACTGAGTGTTTTATTCCATTAAAACATTGCAAAAGTCAACACTGCTTTGATATGGAACTAACTACTGTCTCTCTCATGATATTTTCTATTATGCCAACAAATTGTTTTATTGCATAACCCATAGGAAGGGTAATTTTCAAGGGGACTTCAGAGTGTAAAGTAGTACTTTACCACAGAAATGGACCCTTAGAAAACTGCATGACTGATACACATGCAAAATCACACATATACACATATACACTTTTATGCACATAGGAGACAGGTGTTCCAAGGGGTTAGAGAAGCTGGAACTCACACACATATGTTTTGATTTTAAAAAGAATGTGCATACATTCTCTCTGCAAAACTGATGCACCAAATATTTGGTACAACTGTGTGTGCATAGTTCTGCTAAATTTAGGCACAGGGCTTGATTTACTAAGCCTTTTCACCCATTCTGTGTGTATGGGAAAAATGCTTAATAAATGACCTCCTTAGGTAGGAAATTGAAATTCAGAACTTCAAGGATCACATTCTCAGAATTAATCCCCCTTCCACATGTAGGATCCCAAAGGCAGACTGAGCTCCAGAATGTAGATGCATGGATGAGATGATGCTACAAGGCAGAAGGTTTTATATTTGTTAGGACCAGCAGAACATTCTAGGGAAGGGAGAGCTTATTCTGACAAAATGGGTTTCAACTTAACCAAAGTGGAACCAGGCTGTTGGAGCTAATTTAAAAAGAAAAGATAGAGTGGCTTTAAAACTAGTCTTTAGACCTCCATAACCTCAGGCCTGATGTTTCTGTGTTTTTTTATCTTTTAATTTTAATCATGGTTTGGCCACAAAACAGGAAGTGACATCACTAAGAATTCCGGGCCTTATAGCCCCCCAGTTCCTACTAGCATCGGGGCTGGCCTGAGACCCCTTAATGTTGAAATGAGGCTCCTTTTGGGAACGGAAGCTTCCCCAAGGCTGCTGCCATAAAATGAAACCAACCGCAGCAAAGACAGCGTCCCATCTCCAGCACCACAGGAGTCAGCAACGCTCCCGTGGTTGTGCTGCAATCTGTCACTGGCTCCATCTGCACCATGGCTGCTCTGCCATACAGGCCCATCTACAGCAGCACAACATTGCTGCCAAGCTGCTCTCCACTCCCTTACGGACTACAACAGCGCCTATTTCAGCAGCAGCAACAGCAGCAGTAAAACAAAAACAACAGAGAAAACCACATGGAGCAGCTGAACACTGTACTGCTTTGCCATCCAATCATGCCAGCACCACAGCAGAGATAAAGTTGTGTCCCTCTTGTTAACAGGTAATTTTTGTAACTAGTTCCTCTTCTTTTTAAACCTGATCTTGTCCCCATTCTTACCCTTGTGTTGCATTACAACATGGGGAAAGCAGTGCATAGTTCAGAGGGAGTTATCTTCAAAGGATACTGGCAAACCATGTAAAGTAGAATGTCCTGATATAGAGGTGGTTGTAAAAGGTGAAAAAGACCAGATATATTTAAATACTGAGCATGCAGATAAAAATGACTTCAAACTGCCTGTATCATCTGCCTTCTCACATTTTGAAAAATCCAGGCCCACTGCAGGCCACTACCGAATCATCACTATAGAGGAACCTCATCGGTGTACCCCGCTCTGCAGACCATTGCTGGATCGCCACTACTGAGGTATCCCTTCTGGGTACACCCCACCGCACAGACTCAGTGTTCTGGGTGTATATATACAAATTGTTGTGGGTATATATATATACAAATAGAAATACAGATGAACCTACCGTAAAATGTCTGTATATGAATACTAGAAGTCTGGAAAATAAGACTGGAGAGTTAAAATGTGTAGTGCTAAAGGAAGATATAGACATAATAGGTAACTCAGAGACCTGATGGAAGGAAGGTACCAATGAGACACTGTGATATTTGTAAGGATTTGTAGGTATGTGGGCCCTGGGCCAAGGTGAGAGATGGTACCACCCACAGGGAGGAGCCCTGTGAGCCTCACAGTCAGAAGGCAAGGTCTCAGCAGGTCAGACACAGCTGTGGAATAGAGTCTTTATTAGAGAGAGAGAGAGGCACTGCCCGAGGAGCGGGGAGTGCAGGAGAAAGACACTGAGTCTGTGCGGTGGGGTATACCCAGAAGGGATACCTCAGTAGTGGAGATCCAGCAATGGTCTGCAGAACGGGGTACACCGATGAGGTTCCTCTATAGTGATGATTCGGTAGTGGCCTGCAGTGGGCCTGGATTTATCAAAATGTGATAAGTATTGCATGCGATAGCAAAAAGGGTGTATTTTATGCTAATACCTATGTGAAGAGCTAAGTTAGCACAAATTGCAATAACTTTTTCACAAGTACCAGACCTGTTATATTTCCTGCATCCAACCACTGGGGGACCATTTTTAATGAGAGAGAGAGAGAGAGAGAGAGAGAGAGAGAGAGAGAGAGAGAGAGAGAGAGACTGACTAGCCATAATGTACTTATTCCCTAGAGAGGTATTTATATCCCTATGGAAGGCCTCCCTAGTAACTCGAGGTGAGGTTTAGTTATTAGTGTAGGGATTAGGAGCCACTTTGTAGGGATGTGAATCGTTTTAGGACGATTAAAATTATCGTCCGATAATTTTAATATCGTCTTAAACCGTTATGGAACACAATACAATAGAGATTCTAACAATTTATCGTTATAAATCGTTAGAATCGTGAGCCGGCACACTAAAACCCCCTAAAACCCACCCCCGACCCTTTAAATTAAATCCCCCACCCTCCCGAACCCCCCCAAATGACTTAAATAACTTGCGGGTCCAGCGGCGGTCCGGAACGGCAGCGGTCCGGAACGGGCTCCTGCTCCTGAATCTTGTTGTCTTCAGCCGGCGCCATTTTCCAAAATGGCGCCGAAAAATGGCGGCGGCCATAGACGAACACGATTGGACGGCAGGAGGTCCTTCCGGACCCCCGCTGGACTTTTGGCAAGTCTCGTGGGGGTCAGGAGGCCCCCCACAAGCTGGCCAAAAGTTCCTGGAGGTCCAGCGGGGGTCAGGGAGCGATTTCCCGCCGCGAATCGTTTTCGTACGGAAAATGGCGCCGGCAGGAGATCGACTGCAGGAGGTTGTTCAGCGAGGCGCCGGAACCCTCGCTGAACGACCTCCTGCAGTCGATCTCCTGCCGGCGCCATTTTCTGTACGAAAACGATTTGCGGCGGGAAATCGCTCCCTGACCCCCGCTGGACCTCCAGGAACTTTTGGCCAGCTTGTGGGGGGCCTCCTGACCCCCACGAGACTTGCCAAAAGTCCAGCGGGGGTCCGGAAGGACCTCCTGCCGTCCAATCGTGTTCGTCTATGGCCGCCGCCATTTTTCGGCGCCATTTTGGAAAATGGCGCCGGCTGAAGACAACAAGATTCAGGAGCAGGAGCCCGTTCCGGACCGCTGCCGTTCCGGACCGCCGCTGGACCCGCAGGTTATTTAAGTCATTTGGGGGGGGTTCGGGAGGGTGGGGGATTTAATTTAAAGGGTCGGGGGTGGGTTTTAGGGGGTTTTAATGTGCCGGTTTTGCGATTTTTAGATTTTTAGATTTTTCACGATTTTTCACGATTTTTCACGATATTTTACCCCCCCAAACGGCAACAATACGATTCCCTCCCCCTCCCAGCCGAAATCGATCGTTAAGACGATCGAGGACACGATTCACATCCCTACCACTTTGACATTCAAAGTGAGACATACGAAAAGAACAATGTTCTCTTGTGAAGATTTGATGACCTTTTGAGTGAGGAAACTCACTCCAAGATAATATTTGTGCAAGGTTCTCTCAACTTAGCTTGATGGACCTTCTACCTGGGTAACATCAAGCTAGGTGGAGAGAACATTGCACAAATCTAATCTTTGAGTGAGTTTCCTCTCTTCAATGGTCATCAAATCTTCACAAGAGACCACTGTTCTGTTCGTACATCTCACTTTGAATGTCAAAGTGGCCCCTAAACCCCTACACTAATACTTAAACCTCACCTCGAGTTACTAGGTGGGCCTCCCATAGGGATATAAATATCAATCTAGGGAGAGGGTATCATGACTAGTCAGTCTCTTTCTCTCTCTCTCTCTCTCTCTCTCTCTCTCTCTCTCTCTCTCTCTCTCTCTCTCTAAAACAGGCCTTTGAGGAGATATCATGAAATGCACTAACACAGCTTAACACTACTGAAAACATTGTCGTTAAAGCCATGCAATAGGACTTTGCAAAATCCTTGACCCAACCCTAACTCCTGCTCTGTTTCAGATTTGCATCACAAAATACAATATGGTGCTATCACATGCATTAAAGGTGTTTTCACATGGGATAAGCCCTTAACACATGCAAAAACACCTTAGTGCATTTTGATAAATGAGGGAGTTAGAGATGGTACAGTAGTGGCCCACAGAAGAACCTGGAAATTACCCAAACACTAAGGAGATCCCATGCTACTGATGCAATTAATAGCAGTGGCTATTCCCTAAGTAAACTTGATTAATAGCAATTAATGGACTTCTCCTCCAAGAACTTATCCAAACCTTTTTTGAACCCAGCTACACTAACTGCACTAACCACATCCTCTGGCAATTCCAGAGCTTTATTGTGCGTTGAGTGAAAAATAATTTTCTCTGATTAGTCTTAAATGTGCTACTTGCTAACTTCATGGAATGCCCCCCTAGTCCTTCTATTATTTAAAAGTATAAATAACTGATTCACATCTACTCATTCAAGACCTCTCATGATCTTAAAGGCCACTATCATATCCCCCCTCAGCCGTCTCTTCTCCAACCTGAACAGCCCTAACCTCTTCAGCCTTTCCTCATAGGGGAGCTGTTCCATCCCCTTTATCATTTTGGTTGCCCTTCTCTGTACCTTCTCCATTGCACCAGAATTGTACACAGTATTCAAGGTGCGGTCTCACCATGGAGCAATATTGAGGCATTATGACATTTTCCGTTTTATTAACCATTCCCTTCCTAATAATTCCTAACATTCTGTTTGCTTTTTTGACTGCTGCAGCACACTGAGCCGACGATTTTAAAGTATTATCCACTATGATACCTAGATCTTTTTCCTGGGTAGTAGCTCCTAATATGGAGGTCTCCTATTAGAGATGGTATGGTAGTGGCCCGCAGCACAGGGTACACCGGAGAGGATTCCATGCTAGAGATGATATTTGGTAGTGGCCCGCAGCATTGGGTACACTGGAGAGGATTCCACACTAGAGATGGTATAGTTGAGTTCCATAGAGTCAAGGTTACTCACAGTGACATATGTTCCAGCAGAAGCCCTGGGAAATGGAAATAGGCAGCAGTCCAAGGCAAGAAGGCCCTCCAAGAAGTGGATAGCCAGAGATGAGGAAGGGCCCATGAGGAGCGGGTACTCAGTAGAGATGAGCTTCATTTTTTTCTACCAGGTCGTTTTTTGAGTCGGGCACTTCGGGGTAAAGTTTGTTTTTCCTTGGTTAGTTTTTTGGAAAAATGAACAAAAAACTAAATGGTGAAAAACGAAACGGGCACAAAAAACAATGCGGGAAAACGAAGCTCAAAAAAACCCACCCCAAGCATTAAAATTTACTATAATACATTAAACGCAACCCCCCCCCCCCCCACCATCCCAATCCCTCCCCAAGACTTACTAACATCCCTGGTGGTCCAGCGGGGTCCCGCGAGCAATTTCTCCCTTCGTGCCATCGGGCTGTCTGGCTTATCTCGCATCAAAATAGCACCAATAGCCTTTGACCTACTATGTCACAGGGGCTACCGGTGCCATAGATCAGCCCCTGTCACATGGTAGGAGCAATGGATGGCCAGCACCATCTTGTGCTCCTACCATGTGACAGGAGCTGACCAATGGCACCGGTAGCCCCTGTGACATAGTAAGAGCAAAAGCTATCGGTGCCATTTTGAATTCTGGCAGCCGACAGCGAGATTGCTCATGGATCCCCGCTGGACCACCAGGGACTTTTGGCAAGTCTTGTGGGGGACAGGATGGTCCCCTCAAGACCAATTTTGTTGAAATTGCCTAATTCATGATAAACGAATGCACATCTCTAGAACCCAGAGCGTCTTACACCAAATGTGCCGGAACTGGAACAGGAGGTCCATAGTGAGCGAAGCGGATTCAGCAAAGAGGGAACTCGTTGCCAAGTCATCAGTAGGCAGGGTCAGTTGGCTTAAGTATCGTAGAATGAAGACGTCATCTGGAGAGGACACCCCTGAGGTTCCCACCATGACGTGCTTAAGACTAGTCCGTGCACGTGCACATGCATGCCTAAATAATCCCAAAGGCAAGATGGTAGTCGGCAGCGCCCATGCCATCCTGGAGACACCAGGCAGGTTGGCGGCAACTGGCAGAGGCCGCCACTCTCCCCAACGGTGTCAATGCAACAAAGAAAGAGGTGAGCATTAGTGGTCACAGCCGTCTGTGACCAATGGGCGTAACAAAATTTATCTATCTATTTATTTATTTATTTGGTTTTATATACTGGTGTTCTGGATCAATCACATCGGTTTACATCAATAAATATTGCAGTTTAAAATACAATATAAACTAGGGATGTGAATCGTTTTAGGACGATTAAAATTATCGTCCGATAATTTTAATATCGTCTTAAACCGTTATGGAACACAATACAATACAGATTCTAACGATTTATCGTTATAAATCGTTAGAATCGTGAGCCGGCACACTAAAACCCCCTAAAACCCACCCCCGACCCTTTAAATTAAATCCCCCACCCTCCCGAACCCCCCAAATGACTTAAATAACCTGCGGGTCCAGCGGCGGTCCGGAACGGCAGCGGTCCGGAACGGGCTCCTGCTCCTGAATCTTGTTGTCTTCAGCCGGCGCCATTTTCCAAAATGGCGCCGAAAAATGGCGGCGGCCATAGACGAACACGATTGGACGGCAGGAGGTCCTTCCGGACCCCCGCTGGACTTTTGGCAAGTCTCGTGGGGGTCAGGAGGCCCCCCACAAGCTGGCCAAAAGTTCCTGGAGGTCCAGCGGGGGTCAGGGAGCGATTTCCCGCCGCGAATCGTTTTCGTACGGAAAATGGCGCCGGCAGGAGATCGACTGCAGGAGGTTGTTCAGCGAGGCGCCGGAACCCTCGTTCAGCGAGGGTTCCGGCGCCTCGCTGAACGACCTCCTGCAGTCGATCTCCTGCCGGCGCCATTTTCCGTACGAAAACGATTCGCGGCGGGAAATCGCTCCCTGACCCCCGCTGGATTTAATTTAAAGGGTCGGGGGTGGGTTTTAGGGGGTTTTAATGTGCCGGTTTTTCGATTTTTCGATTTTTCGATTTTTAACGATTTTTAACGATTTTTCACGATATTTTACCCCCCCAAACGGCAACAATACGATTCCCTCCCCCTCCCAGCCGAAATCGATCGTTAAGACGATCGAGGACACGATTCACATCCCTAATATAAACACAAAATAAAATACATCAACCTAAAATGCCTTATAAAATACAATATCAAAATAACCAAATATACAGTAAAATTACAAAATGATAACAGGGTACAAATTATATTGACTTGACAGGGCAGTTCAAATGAGTGGAGGAGTGGCACTATATGTTAAGGATGGCATAGAGTCAAGCAGGATAAAAGATTTGCAGGAAACAAACTGCACTCTGGAATCTTTATAGATAGACATTCCATGGGTAAAAGGGAAGTGTATAGTAGTGGGGATATTCTACCACCTCCCTGAACAGGATAAGGAAACAGACTGTAAAATGTTAATTGAGATTACACTGGCTAGTAAAATAGGAACACAATAATAATGGGAGATTTCAAATACCCAAATATTGATTGGGTAAATGTCGCATCAAGACATGCAAGGTAGGTAAAGTTTTGAAATGCCATCAATGACTGCTTCATGCAGTTGGTCATGGAACCTACCAGAGGGGGAACCATATTAGACCTAGTTATCTGTGGCACGCAGGATCTAGTGCAAGAGATAAAGGTGATGGATCTTCTTGGCAACAGTGATTATAATATAATTACATTTGCAGTAGCATTTAACTATAAAAAAGAAATCTGTAGTAAAATAAAGACATTTGTTAAAAAAAAACCTAAAAGAAGGAATTCACAAGTTTAAAACTCACAGGTGTGGACTTTTTTTTTTTTTATAGTTATCATCCTTGATGGCCAGACAAAATGAATTAGATACATTAAAAGTGATCAAAGAAAAGCCAATATGTCTGCCAATGTGGTTTAGTAGTTAGGTGAAAGAGGCAATTAAAGCCAAAAGTGAATCTTTCAAAAAATGGAAAGACCCAAATGAGGAAAATATGGAAGAGCAGAAGCATTGGCAAGTTAGATGTAAAAAAGTAATTAAACATACTGGTGTCAATGTTAGGAGTCACCATCCAGGAAAAGGACTGGAGACCTTGTAGACAATACCTTGAAATTTTGTACCAATGTCCGAAGATGGACAAAAAGGCAAATAGAATATTAGGAATTGTTTGGAAAGGAATACACTACAAAACTGAGAATATCATAATGTGTTTGTATAGATCCATGATGTGACTATACCTTGAGTATAGTGTGCAGTTCTGGTCTCCCCATCTAAAAAAAAAAAAAACACCTTGGTGGACATAGAAAAGGTATGGAGAATGGCACCAAAAATGATAAAGAAGATGGAAAATTACTTATGGAGAATGGATAAACGTAGGGCTCTTTAGCTTGGAGAAGAGATAACTGAGATGGAATCTGATTGAGATTTATAAACTCATGAGTGGGATGGAATGAGTAAATAGGGAATGGTTATTTACTCTTTCAAACAATTCTAGGATTAAGGGACATCCCATGAAACTAGCAACCCACAGATTTAAAACAAATCATAGGAAGTATTATTTCACTTAGCGCACAATCCAGCTTTGGAGTTTGTTGCCAGAGGATGTGGTCAAGGCAACCTACATAATGGGGTTCAAAAAAGGATTGGACAAATTCCTAAATGAAAAGTTCAACAACTGTTATTAGCCAAATAAGCTTGAGAAAGCAGTGCTTATCTCTGGGAGTGAGATACAAGAAATAGATCAACTATTGGGGATCAGACAGATACTTGAGACCTGGACTGCTGGAGACAGGATGCTGGTCTCAATGCACCTTGGTCTGACCCAGTATGGCATTCTTATGTTCTTAAAACTACCCCTAAAAGTATGAGAATCTACCTTGCATTGGGTTACATTTTGTTTTACATACAGTACTCAGGAATATCTTTCATGATATCCTGCCTGCTGTTTAAAACTTTGTTACAGATTTCTGGAAGGAAAGATAAACTTACATTACCTCGGCTGACTCTCGCTTGGAATGTGTTCCAAAATATTTGGCAATTCTTAGGTTATTTAATACAGCATGTCTGGAATCACAGGTTTTTGCTGAAATTATATTGGCTGAAAAACTCCCCAGACAAGTGCCTAGCAAAACTGTGTACTTTAACTAAAATTTTTCTAAGACGGCATAAAATGACTATTTGGCTCAACATGTTGGGAACTATCACTGTTCTGGGCATGGAAGAAGTTAATAATGAAAGATAATCAAGGTGCCCTAAGGTACCACCCACAAGTACTCAGTCTTCCCTGTGATGAGTGTTGGCATTTCTGAATGGAGATGTGGGTTCAAATCCCAATTCTTATCCCTTACTTCAGCAGGCTTTTACAAAGCACAGGGAGGAGACATTTTCCATTAAATAAAGAAATTAAAGGGCAAAGTTGGGTGGGTTATGTTCTATTACATTTTGTAAAGTCTTTTGATGTATGAATCATTTGGATAGGATTAAAACAATGGTACCATATCTGATGAAAGGTTTAAGCTAAATAAGTACAGAAACATTTTGTGAGATTAAAATTAGGAGCATAGAGGTCCATGAAAGGTTATGTATTAATAATACCTGTAGGACCGGATTCACTATGGCTTAGTAAATCAGGCCCCTAACTCATCTGCAGTTCATGTTATTACTGTTAGCTTGGAAGGTAGAGATTACAGAAGAAATGTTTGATGCCTTCTTGAATGATCTTAATATATTCATATTTTTCCTAGAATGCTCCTAGATTTAAAAAATATCAGGGACGGAGTTTCAGGAGTCAAGTCTTTTAACATAGTGTTGAGCTCCCAAATCACTCTTCCTTTCCTTTCTCTGGGTGGCAATTACCCCTCACCTTTGAGTTCCTCTCTGGGGTCAGCCACCTGGCAGGAATGAGTTGTGCCTATTTTGCGCTGTACCAGCCAATGAAGTGGCATTTCATCTTCTACCTCACTTGACCTCTTTCAGGCACCTTGTCCTTAGGGATGGCAAGGGAAACAGAGCTGAGTTTTATGGTGGTTTGTGGATCTATAATACCTGGAATGCAGTAGTGAGTCCCACGTTTTTTGAGACATCAGTTTTTGAGACATCAGTTCTTTGGGCTGACTACGTGAATCAAGTAACCTCAAAAGTTAGGTGACGAAACTCCTTGTGAATAAGAATAGATGTTATAATTATTTAAAGTACTGCAACACATAAAAATAGAAAAAATGACCGATGATTAAACGTTGTGGCAATGATCAGATGTGCATTGCACATTCAATGATGTGTACCCATAAACACATATTGCCCAAATATGATGGTCACTAAAAATTGTTGCTCATTAACTGTGGTATATTAGTTTCCTTTTTTTGAGTTTCAGAACTGCTACATGCTATGCCGTGCACTTACAGTAACATATAATGACTTGCACTTGTGCTAGCTCCTGTGGTCTTCCTATGGATGATTTAGCAGTCTGATTGAATTGCACCTTGCTGATTGCTGATTAAGCCACACATATATATACAAATGAAGATTGGAAGAGGAGAATTATTCTCACATAGACTGCCTTAATATTTTACATTAATAAGATACCTGTTAGGTATCTCAGATCTTAGACATGTGTACACAAGAAGGAATCATGTCTTACCAGAACTTCAGGTAATTGACTGGGCACAGTAATGGCTAATTGGGAGAAATTAGAATTAGCACTGCTAGATAGCAATTATTTGCTTATCTAGAAGAGCTCTGTCTCCTGCACAACTTTAAACAATGGGAGTGTGTAAGTATGGAAATGCCCTCTGTCCCCAGCTACACAGGAGCAGTAGAAGAACCTTGACCTTGACTTCAAGACAAAATGCATCTCATTTTTGCTCCCAAAAGAAAAGAACTAGTTTTGCATGTGACCTTCTGCTAAATTATGTCCAGTCATATCACATCACATGGCTCAACACAGCATAATAGAACTTGACATAGTCCACCCATCGATCACACCAAATCAAGAATAATAATATTCAATCTGTAAAAGATTTTTTTTAAATGTTGAAAATGCCATCCTGATTCCACACAATAAGGTCAGTGAAACAGGATTCTAAATGTAAAGTGAAAGTATATAGTTGCCATTTGACTATTTCTTTTTGTAGAGTAAAATAATACACTGTAAGCTCCAAGCTTTGGATGACCTTACAAAAGAGAATTTTTATTCCGTCACAGTTTTGGAAAAATCCCTACTTTTGGTCTAAAACTCCCCCCACCCCCAAAATAGGTTAGGCGCAATGGGAAAAAAATACAATAAATATGCAAAATTTGTGAAATAATAAGCATTAAAGCCAATGTGGCAACATGCGCATAATTTTCCATAATTTTTCTATCAGGACTTTCATGCAAATAAGTCCAGTAGAAAAATAGCATGTACTATTTTACTACAAGCTTTTTTGCAAAAAGTTTTAACTACAGGTCATTGTGGTATTGTTGAAGTTTTTGTGAAATCTGTTCTGAAGCTATTTTCACACTTCATTTTACAATGTGTTCATTGATAAGAACAAAAGAACAGAAGATTTGACATACTGGGTGAGACCAAATGCCCATCAAATCTAGTATCTTGTTTCCAACAGTGGTGATTCCAGATCACAAGTACCTGACAGGATCCCAACAGGATGACGGATTCCATGCTGCTTATTCAAAGGATAAGCAGTGGATTTCTCCAAGTCCATTTTAATAATGATTTATGGACTTTTCTTTCAAGAACTTGTCCACACCTTTTTTAAACCCAGCTAAACTAACAGCTTTTACCAGATCCTCCGGCAAAAAATACCAGAGTTTAATTATGCGTTGTGTAAAAAAATATGTCTTATTTGTCTTAAATGTATTACCTAGTAACTTCATTATGGGTCCCCTAGCCTTTGTACTTTTTGAAAGGGTAAACAACCAATTCCCTTTTACCCATTCCACTCCACTATTTTATAGATCTCTATCATATCTCCAAGCTGAAGAGCCCTAACCTCTTTAGCCTTTTCTCATAGAGGAATACTTCCATCCCTTTCTTCATTTTGGTCACCCTTCTCTGTGCTTTTTCTAATTCTGCTACAACTTTTTTGAGATGCGGTTAACAGAATTGCACACAATATATGGTCTCACCATGGAGTGATACAGAGGCACTATGAAATTCTCAGTTTTATTCTATTTCAGTTTCCTAATAATTCCTAGCATTCTATTGCTTTCTTGGCCACCACTGCACACTGAGCAGAAGTTTTTGACACAATATCCACAATGATGCCTAGATTCTTTTCCCAGGTAGTGATTCCTAATGTGGAAACTTGCATTGGGTAGATATCATTTGGGTTGCTTTTCCCTATGGGGTAGATTTTCAAAGGGTTGTGCATGTAAGATACGCGCGCAACCCTGGAAAACCTACCCCTGCCTCCCCCTGCGCGCGCCGAGCCTATATTGCATAGGCTCGGTGGCACGCACAAGCCCCAGGACGTGTGTATGTCCCGGGGTTTGCAAAAGGGGGCGGGGAGTGGGCAGTCCGGGGTGGTCCGGGGGGGCAGGGAGGGGTGTAGCCTGAGCCTCCAGGCACAGCGGTTATTTGCTGCTGTGCCCGGGATCACGGGCTGGCCGTCGGCCGGCATGCATAACTTCCTCAACAAAGGTAAGGGGGGTTCTAGGTAGGGCTGGGGGCGAGTTAGGGAGGGGAAGGTGTGGGGGGGGGGCAGAAGGAAAGTTCCCACCGAGGCCGCTCCGATTTCAGAGTGGCCTCGGAGGGAACGGAGGTAGGCTACGCGGCTCAGCGCGCACAAGTTGCACAATTGTGCACCCCCTTGCGTGCCAACCCTGGATTTTATAACATGCGCGCGGCTACACGCACATGTTATAAAATCGGGCGTAGATTTGTTCGCGCCGGGTTGTGCGAACAAATCTGTGCCCGCGCACAGGTTTTAAAATCTGCCCCTATGTGCATAACTTTGCACTTGTCCACATTAAATTTCATCTGCCATTTGGATGCCCAGTCTCCCAGTCTTACAAGGTCCTCTTGCAATTTCTCACAATCCTCTTGGGATTTGACAACTTTGAATCATTTTGTATCATCAGCAAATTTGATCACTTCACTTATTGTTCCCATTTAAAGGTCATTTATAAATATGTTAAAAAGCAGTGATCCCAGTACAGATTCCTAGGGCACTCCACTATTCACTTTTCTCCTTTGAGAAACTTGACCATTTAGCCCTATTCTCTGTTTGCTATCTTTTAATCAATTCTCGGCCCACAACAGAACATTGCCTCAAGAATCACTCATGAGGTACTTTGTCAAATGCTTTCTGAAAATCCAGATACAGCATATCAACTAGCTCACCTCTATCCACATGTTTATTCACGCCTACAAAAAAATGTACCAGATTGGTGAGGCAAGACTTCATTTGGCTAAATCCATGTTGGTTTTGTCTCATTACACTATGACTTTGCATATTACACTATGGGCCGAATTTTAAAAGGGCTACGCGTGTAAAACTGGTAGATTTATGCGCGTAACCAGCCTTAAGCGCACCGGGCCTATTTTTATTTATGTATTTATTTATTTATTTATTTATTATTTTTCTTATACTGAATTTCATGACAAGAATCACATCAACCCGGTTTACAATTAACAATGTGTGTAAAGCAGAGGGTAACATAGTAATCAATATTCCAACTTCAAACACAGTAAACAATAGGATGGAAGTGAGAAAGTTACAATAAAACGTGCATAAAGCCCTGGGATGCATGTAAGTCCCGGGGCTTGCAAAAAGGGGCGGGGAGGGGTCAGGCTCCCGGCACAGCGGCCATATTTGCCGCTGTGCCGGGGATTGCACGCCGGCAGTTGGCCAGCGCACGCAACTTGTACCTGCCCAGAGGCAGGCGCAAAGGGTAAAACAAAATTTTTGAGGGGGGGTTAGAGTAGGGCTGGGGGGGGGGAAGGTTAGGGGAAGGGGTGGGAAGGTTAGTTTAGGCGGAAGGGAACGGGGGAAGGCAGTGCGGCTTGGCGTGCACCCCCCTTGCACGCGCCGACCTCTGATTTTATAACTTGTGCATGCCTGCGCGCGCAAGTTATAAAATAGGGTGTACATGTACGCGCGCCGGGTAGCACGCGCACATGTAGGCCGCGCGCTCCTTTTAAAATATATCCCTAATGTTTTAACAGCTTCTCTAAAATTGGTAATTTCTCTATAATGCCTTGCATTCAGGGAACCTTATAATTTGTGTTGGGCCCTAAGTCCCTCCTTCATAATGTGCAGTCTGCTGTATGCGACTGTTTGCTGATTGGACCAGCAAAGAATTCTTATTCCCTATGGGGCGGATTTTCAGACTCCGCGAATAGGCCTACTTTTGTTTGCGCTCCAGGCGCAAACAAAAGTACGCTGGATTTTAGTAGATACGCGCGGAGCCGCGCGTATCTGCTAAAAACCTGGATCGGCGCGCGCAAGGCTATGGATTTTGTATAGCCGGCGCGCGCCGAACCGCACAGCCTACCCCCGTTCCCTCCGAGGCCGCTCCGAAATCGGAGCGGCCTCGGAGGGAACTTCCTTTTGCCCTCCCCTCACCTTCCCCTCCCTTCCCCTACCTAACCCACCCACCCGGCCCTGTCTAAGCCCCCACCTTACCTTTGTCGGGGGATTTACGCCTCCCGGAGGGAGGCGTAAATCCCTGCGCGCCAGCGGGCCTCCTGAGCGCCGGGCCGCGACCTGGGGGCGGGTACGGAGGGCGCGGCCACGCCCCCGGACCGCCCCGGGCCGTAGCCACGCCCCCGTACCCGCCCCAAAACGCTGCCGACACGCCCCCGAAACGCTGCGACGACCGGGCCCGCCCCCGACACGCCCCCGACACGCCCCCCTCGGAGAACCCCGGGACTTATGCGAGTCCCGGGGCTCTGCGCGCGCCGGTAGGCCTATGTAAAATAGGCTCACCGGCGTGCAGGGCCCTGCTCGCCTAAATCCGCCCGGTTTTGGGCGGATTTAGGCGAGCAGGGCTCTGAAAATCCGCCCCTATATTTTTTACACTACAAGTACTGTACAGCTGTTTTTGTCATTTTAATGTTCTGATGTGATCTCTAAAGTGAAAATTATTATTTAATGTAATGTTATGTGAAAAATGAGTATCACTAGAGAAGTCCCTCTTCCATTTTGTGCAGTCTGTATGCTGAGGGGGCTGATCTAACAACAAGGAACTGTTATTCCTTGTATTTGTTTCATTCTAAATAACACTGAATAAAATCCTTTAGAAATGCAGACTTGAGATCTAATTTTTAAAAGAACAAGAGGTAACTGGCTGAATGCTAGGAGAAAAGCAGCCCAGTCACAGTAATCTTTATGCAGATGGCAGGAGTGAATCTGTCTCTCAGAGAAAGACAGCAAAGTAAAGCCAGTTATATATACTTTCCTTTTCAAAATTGTCCTGGGAAAAAGTACCTGCAGAGATTTGTATCTGCTTTCTCTGTGGATGCTTTTTTTCCACACAAAATAATGCACATAGTTTTGAAAATGCAAACCTACATGTGTTATTGCATTCCATAGCCTAACCCCACCCTGGAATACCTCTGCACAATGCAAGTAAAAATACATGCTTCATGGAACCTATCATATAGGGATATGCAGCCAGAAAATGTTTGCTTTTTTCAGTTTGTTTTAGTCTTGTTATCCAGTTTGTTTTTGTTTTAATTTTAGTGTGCATTAATCAAGCTAGTGTATACTAAATCATGTTAGTGTGCACTAAAATAAATTAGTGTACAGTAAAAACTAAAACAAACAAACAAAAAAAACAAAACAAATGCATATCCCTCGAATAATGTGCATACTCCATGGAGGCAGTGGTAGATTTATATCCATGGCTGCCTTTAGGCATTTGGACAGTCAGCTGCACCTCTTCATCTTCACAAGATGATGCGGCACCACAGCTGATGACATAAAAAAGGTGTCTCATACTGCCATGAGCTGCCTACTCCACCTGTAGGTAAATCAGCCCCAGCATATAGAGTGGGTAATTCTCAAAAAATATTTTCACCCAGGTAAATTGCTATTTATCCAGGGAAATGACTTTGAAAATTACCTTGCCCATTAGTCCAATAAAAATGTGTCACCTACAGCCTATTTGTTGAATTGGAGCAAAGGTTTGATCAAATCACTGTATTGTGGTGCAGGTGCCAGCACATTGTACTTACCCTAGCTGCAAAAATCTGACACACTATAATTTATTTATTTATTTAAAAGCTTTTCTATACCGTCGTTAAGTTAAATCACCATCACAACGGTTTACAAAAAGGCACAAAAGGCTATTCAAGGTTAATTGGTATAGATTACAGGTTATACATGTGCCAACATGGAACGGTAACATATTTTTAATAATAGAGCTATGAGATAAATAAAGTTTAAATGTTGGTTGAAAAACTGCTAAAATGGTTCAGGTTTAGTGTTAATATGTATTTTGTGATGTTTGCTCTGGAAGCATTTTGTAGATATCTAGTTTTTTGCAGTGGTAGAAATCTACAGACTTTGTAGCTATTGACATAACCTGCTAACTAAAAAGCTGAAAAAATAGGTTTTATGATGCTCCATTGTTCAACTTCTGGGAGCCATTTGAAATATTATGCTTCTAAATTTGTATATTTCTTTTGTTACAAAAAAAAGGAAAATATCCCAGAGCATAGATTTCATATGACTAGAATCCTATCTCTTGTGGTTGAAGGCTCTTAATCTTGATTGTCATGGAACATAAGGCAACGCATCTCTGGCATGCACTATTCATATTCTGCAGTGTCTGCTCTAACTTAATGCTTTATTAAAATGAATTTTAAAAAATGTTTACACATGACATTCTTCCAGATACATGAGACAGAATGTGCTACAGACATCATGCTGGAAAGAAAAGCAGTCTCAAAGATCTGTAGTACTTGGCGTACTTTAAACTTTCTGTTTTTTTCTCTCTCTTTATTGAACCACATCTTACTAGCATTGACTTGATAAATGAGGACACTTTCTGTCAGAATGTTAATACTTGGGTTGTAAGATCCCTTATTAAGTAGGTGTTACAGACTTCAGCTATGAAATACTTCAGCTAGACAGCAGGATCATAAAATCAGTTGTAATGGATGGCATTATTACTACTAATAAGCCTGAACTGTAGAGGTGATCTATTAGAGGACTGAATGGGGAAGTTAGAATTCTATATTCTGCTATATTAGTTTGACTGAAGATTACCCATGTACTATGTGGCTGATTCACAAATCTTCATACTAAATGTTTTTAGTATGGAGGTACTAATGTGCATGCTAGAACTGTATTTAACATACAATTCACTAATATAATAATTTGCAGAACATGTGATTGCTAAAAATTACTTGCAACATTTTTCGATATGCATGCTAATGGGATAATTTTCAAACAGCTCACTTAGGGCCTCATTTTCCAAAGCTATCGCAGGCTTGCGCTGTTAGCGCAAGCCTGCGATAGCTAGCGAAAGTAGCGCAGGCCTGCGCTACTGAAATTGGGGCGGAGTCGGCCCCGGAAGAGGAGGAGTCAGGGGCGTCACCGGGGCCGACTCCGCGAGGACGGCACGCAGAGCGGAAAGCTAAGGCCCTTTTCGCTCGCTATTTCGCGCCCAATAACTACACCTTCTATAGTGTAGTTATTGGGCGCGATGCCGCAGCGATCGCACTGCGGCGGTGCGATCGCTGCCGGCTAGCGCAGGACCGCCCCCCCGCCCCAGAGTAGCGCAATTTTCTAAAGTATCGCAGGCCTGCGATATTTTAGAAAATGAGGCCCTTAAAGACTCAGCAAAAAAGCATGCAAGCTACATGGATTTTCAAAGCTGACTTACCTGCAGAAGTCCACTTTGAAAATTATCTCACAAAATCTACCCATACAAGTTATACCTACTAAATTGTGCACTGAAATGTTCTCTGCTAGTAAACAGACCAATCCCTGTTCAGAACTGGGATTGGTCAGCTTTCAATGAAGCTGGCCGATCCTGAGGTACATGCTAGCTGTACCGGCATTTAGATATTCACTCCAGGGGAGGAAGGAAAAGCTTCTCCTCCTCGTGGGGTTACTGCAAGGTTTTTTTTTTAGATGCAGGGTGCTTGACCCCCCCTTCTTTTATTAAGAATGCTTTTATTAAGAATGCTTATATGAGAACATCCCATGAAATGTGAGTCTATGTGCAATGTACTGCATTTACATCGAGCACTACACCTTATGCTGCGCCATCGTCAATCCACTTGGTTTCCAGACACTGTCTGTCAAACTACCACCAAAAGATGAGTCCTCTTTCCTCTTCCACAACTGCTGGAAGGGTGGGGACTCCGTGTGCTTACCATCAACCATCTTGCTATCATTTGATGCATTAAACCCATGTCACACCAAAGGCATATTAGACTTGTAGTTCATACTAGATCTCCTAAGCTATCTGCTGCTGGCTGGGTACTCTGTGGCCAAGAACTAGTTAAGAACATAAGAACATAAGAAATCGCCATGCTGGGTCAGACCAAGGGTCCATCAAGCCCATCCTGTTTCCAACAGAGGCCAAACCAGGCCACAAGAACCTGGCAATTACTCAAACACTAAGAAGATCCCATGCTACTGATGCAATTAATAGCAGTGGCTATTCCCTAAGTAAACTTGATTAATAGCCGTTAATGGACTTCTCCTCCAAGAACTTATCCAAACCTTTTTTGAACCCAGCTACACTAACTGGTAGTTTAAGAGTCCACAG